>NC_060251.1:28876669-29185826 GCF_921293095.1 Ischnura elegans | reverse complement strand
TATCTTTCATTAATAAAGTCACCTATGTTTATTTGGTGTCTGAATACTCATGTTTCTAAAAAAAACCGTAGCTCTTGATGACGCTAGCATATTTCCAAGGCCAGTAATTTTAAAGAGATAGTCACTGTTTCATAACCATTACTTAAGGTAGTGATCTGCAGTTTAAAGTGGATTTACTACGGGTAATATAACATCTTGTACCAATTACTTGTCATAGCGACATATTCTTCATTTACTACATCATTTGCCATGATTTTCACCATCATGTCATTCTCTCATAATATACTATTTCTATTTCTGGTTACCCAGAGGGCCAATAAAATGCACTGAATTCATGATTTTTTCATCCATTCATGTTCAATTCATCCGTTCCCTTTCAGAAATCGAGAATTATTTAAGTATTCTACTCATTAAGGCATGTTTCCATGGAGAAATTACGAGGTATTCCGGCAGTCTTCCCTCGTTTGATGGACTTCCCTCTTACATTAACAGTAAGGCCTAATACTCCCTTTCATTATATCTAAAAATCCTACTTTCTTCCTTCCTCTCCCTCGTTTACCCAACATTCTCTACTCTAACACTGTTTTCAACATCCCCTTCCCGCTCAGTACTCGCTCCATCATACCTCCTTTCTTCTCAGCATCTCATCTAGAAGCTGCCTCTCCTAACCCACCACGATGAGCAAGGTAAAAATGAGATAGGGTTTTTGGGTACGGGGTGATGATCACGCTACACCGATTTCCGAGACCAACTGGCAGAATAATTGTTATCACAGGTAATCTAACCGTTAAGGTTGACATACACGGAAAAAGATATCCAATTTATAAATTAACTATACCCATTACCATACCCCAACTATACCCATTCTTACGCCACAGATGTTTTTTCAGTTCGAAATCAAGGCCTATTAGTCGGAAAAAAGAAATTATTAGACATAAGAAGGCGATGAACCACGGTAGTCACAAAAATGGATTATTTTAAGTTTTTGGACGGAAGTTGGGTATGCTAAAAACTTACACCAGTAAAATTTCCCCGACAATAGGCAAAGGAAATGTTCAAAATTGTCTTTCTAGATTAAAAAATATTGGCATCGAATTCTCTTTCGGCAAAATTGGATCCTTTTTCAAGAGAAAAGATAAAACATGATTTCCGACAAATAGGGTCACATAAATCGATTTATTTCGGAATTAATAAATTAAAAATGGAAGTATACCCTTTAAAAAGAGAATATCAACAACCGCGATAACGAGTATCTACTAAGTATATAAGTAAAGATAAGAGCGCTGAATCATTGTTAAAAATGATAGAGTGTATCGACAATTTTCGAATCGAAATCGTTGTGAAAAATGAAACTAGTATAAAATCGTAATTTATTTACCAAGTGACAAAATTTATCGATAAGCGATTCCACATCAACCGAGATGCTTCATTTTATATTTTTCACATTATTCGAGAAATAAAATGAAATAAATCTTTCACGGAAATGAGTCAAGAATGAATCAGCAGCGGCGCCAATGGAGGAAGTACTACTGGCGCCACCAAGTCGAATATCCCAGAGCAGTCACGTGACAGTTGAATGACGGAAACGAAAGTTTTTACAAGGGAAGCAATATCTTCTGGTATAAATTTATCCGCGACTAGGCGATTCAACCAAATACCTTATTCCATGGGTCGCTACAAAATATTACAATTACACATACTAATATTAATATCACATTCGTTTCAATCGTTATAACTCCCAGCAATAGGGTAGTTTCCTTCATCAAAGAAAACGAAATGCATTGATTGCTATTCGTTATTAGGGTTTTCATAATATACAAATTATTTGGTTTTAGAAATCCTAGTTTAAATGAATGGCAATGGTCAATTTTAACCGCATTTGAAAAAGGCCAGATTGGCGCCCATGCGATTCCACTCCACGTGACGTCACAGGGACCTAGTTTCTACACGAGAGGATAGGAGTTTTATATCGTCTGAGATTACCAATGCATGTATGAGTCACAGAGCTCAGGGAAACATCTCTTAATAATCACTTATTAAAATTGTCTAAGGCCGGAAAGTTTCCTTCGATTGATAAGGTAGTAATAATCCATATTTAAGCCAAGCGCTATCTGCTAGCAGCCTGCGTCGTATCAGCGCTGAAGCCTCGTCTCAAGATCACCCCACAAGGCGGCAGCGGGAACCAGAAATACGTCACACGGCGTTTTCCCAGCATTCATACTTAGCCGTCGCGTTTTCGCGCGTAATAGATATCGTCATTCGAAAATCTAAGAGCGTGAAATGCGTACTCCAGGAGTAATATTCTTTCGATTTAGGCAATAAAAAATTAATAGGAAACCACCCTATTTAGGCAATAAAAAATTAATAGGAAACCACCCTATTTGAGACGATTAAAGCGTTACGTTCATTCAAGTTTTATTTTTATTAATGAAATTAGAAAGGAAAATTACAATGCTTCGTTTTGCAGGGATGCATACGATGCTTACGAGAAGGGTATACGGTACCATTTACGTGACGCGGTCTTAAAATCACAGACGCCGGGTTAGGGAAAGTAGAACACGAGTTAAAAGCATGAATATTGCATTTGAGGTGTCTCCAGTCAGCATTAAGAAATACTGGGGCCACCTTCACGTATTCTATGGTGTAACTATAGTCACCACTGTGTAGGAGTGACAGCACTGAAGTGAATGATCACATGCGATGTCCGAAGGGATGCCTCGACAGGAAGTTGATGGCGCAAACAGAACCAAGTCCGGTAGACAGGTTCCCCTTATCGCGGATTCGTATGTAGGGCGCGTTAGTCACCAGTTTGCAGAGCACGAGAAACCTTAATCGTGGTAAACAACTGAAACGGATCTCTTCCTTGGGAGATGATAACAAGGTCCTAAATCGTCATCGCAACGATTTTGACTCGGCGAAGAACCCCAGAAGAACTTCTCCACCTCATCGGTAGGAGAGCTTACGATATTATCAGCATCCTTCATATGCATCCACACCCTTTTGTCTCCTCAGAACTTTCTCCCCTCATCCACCACGTCTAGGACTCCCTCGCTTCTTCACCTCTCCGTGGATGTAATAGTTAGTTACTGGAGTTGATAAAGAAGCGACGGGATGGTCAAAGATGGAAGTGGCTGTGGAGATGAAGAGGAACGGAGCGAATGCAGCAGATGTTACACAGCAGCCGCACATTCCACGGCAAAAATCCATACCACAGAGAGCATTAATCGACGTCGCCATCCAAGTATGCCACAGGCCCTTGAGGCATCCGGCCAAGCCTTAATCCTAAGGTTCCGTGCAGCGAGGGTCGCAAAAAATACGTTCAACGCACGCTCTATCCCTCCCTACCCACAGCAAGGGAACCGCCTGAGACCCGCGCTGAACTTAAGCCTGGATCACACGACGCATGACCTAGCACAAGTCCGACGATGATTGCGAGCACAGGATTTCCAGGACTAAACTCAGAGTGACTAAAGTAAGGGGTATCCAAGTAGGCCGTGTAGTTGCAAAAAAGCAGAAATCAGCAATTGAACTCCCAACTTCAATGTTAAAATTGTAAAAGTTATCAAATTACAAACCTAAGAATAGATAAACTTTATAAACTGATATTTCTTCTTCGCGATTGATTAATTTAATGGAAATAAATGCTTTCAATCGATATAAAGCAATTCAACCAGCTCAAAGCTACAAGTAAAGCAATGCTGACATCTGAATTAGGCAATTTGCAATTATTGTATTTTCGTACAATAGATTATGAAAAGAACATTTTTGTCGACAAAGAGTGTTTCAAAACGGTTATCCGAGTTTAAATGACACATTGTATTTGTACTATTTGACTTAGAATTATAAATGGTGCACGATAATAAAATGACTCTCACTGTTTTAATTTTAACTGCTTGTGCACAGTAAGAGCACAATTCGTTATTTGGCGCAGGCCCTATCAATGGCCGAGTTCTTCCAATTGCTTTATGAGTTTATCAGGATTAATCGAAGTAATAGATGGTTATACTGTTTCTCTAGGAGAATAGATCAGCTGATAGCACAGACACATAATATGATCCTTTATGAATTCTCCAAAGATAAAAATCGCAATGATAAATCTATCATAAAAATACTCCGAAATCATATCGAAAAATTCAAAAGGCGATTACCCTAATTTAGATAAACGGCCGGTGCCCAACCCACCTCATCGCACGCGTATTGAATTAACTTGCTGAGAGGTATGCAGATGCGCTCCACCCCTCTGAAATATTAAGTACACCCTCCCGCCCTCCAGACATGCCCTATCTTCGCCAATCCCTTCCTTTCCCCCGCTCTTTCCGTCATAACGATGCATCAAGGCTGCGATCATTCCATTTCGAAAAAAAGCTACCACGACGTTTCCCGAAGAGCATCCTCATTCCTTACACTCGCTACAGCCATCTGCTTCTCTCACTAGCTCCAGACCATACACACCATAGCCTCGAACCATCCACGTCCCGTAATTAGAAAATGCGCAGTTGTTAGTGGGTATATAATGTATTTGATATGAAATATGAGTCGGATTCTTTAGTCTTTCTAGATAAGATACGGAGGCGACAGAATATATGGATGTAACGATTACTAAGCGGGAAGGGAATGCTGAAAAGAGTGTTAAGGCCTGGTTACACGGTACATTAACACGTACAAGTTAATGTACCTTCGCATGAATGATTTTGGTGGACCGGAACGGAACATGCACGGATGCATGAACCGAATTAGAACAGGTTCTATTTTCTGTTCATGCATTCGCACAAGTTTGGTGGTTACACGGTGCATTTTGGCGTTAATTATCGCGTTCGTACATTTAGACATTAACCCATACCTGTTAATGTATTGTGTAACCAGGCCTTTAGAGGATGGAATGTTGGGTAAACGAGGGGAAGGAAGGAAGAAAATAGGATTTTTAGATACAATGGAAAAAACCATGCCTTACTGTGAATCTAGGAGTCCATGGAACGAAAGAAGATTGTCAGAATATACTTAGTATATGCACAATGGCAACCCACCTTAATCAGTAGAATAATTGAGTAATAATAACGACCTCATCAAAATTTCGGTAACAAGTCCTAAGTGTTCCATGGAAACCTACCTTAATCGGTAGAATACTTTGATGATAATTATAATTCAGAGAATTCTCTCATCGGTGGAAATTTTCTGTGTTTACGTGAGATGGTTAAGAGGCATTCTAGGAGTCTCCCCTCCCTTCACGGACTTAAATTCACATTAAGGCCTACTCTCTTTCATTCCATCTTAAACTCCTATTCTCTTCCCCCCTCTCCATCGTTTACCAAACATTCCACCCTCTAACACTGTTTTCAACATCCCCTTCTCGCTCAGTACTCTCTCCATCCATACCTTCTGTCTCCTTCTGTATCTAGAAGCTGCCTCTCCTCTCCCATCATGTCCACTAATTCAACGTCTCCTCCTCTGCGTCCACTTCACCTTCTCCATTCTTCTCCAGACCAGGTAATCAAGAATAAACACGAATTATGACGAGCGAGCATGTCTTTTCATAGTAATCATCCCCTACGTCAACCAACAATATGCAAATGATTCAAAAGTATTAAAAATCCGAGGTTTGAACAAAAAGAGACGAAGCAGGGGGGCGAATGACTACATCACGTGACGAAAGTTTAGAGTGAAACCCACCGCCGAATGCGGTCCACTCTTTTAACCAAATCCTTTTCCCGGGATCATTTGACTCTCAATTAAGCGGTTACGCCAGCTAAATCCTCCCCCACCTCCTGTTCACGCTTCTGCAATAGGGATTCATTACGTCGCACAAAGCCCGCGTCGAAAAGAGGAAACCAAAATTGCACTCAGGGGATAAAGCGACACTCCAGATTGGCGCATGCAGAGATCTAAATTAATCAGACGCCTCCAAGCGGCTTACCGACCAATTACAGCGACGGGAGGAAAAACATGAAAACCATATAGTATCACTCTAGCTAGGAATCATGGCAGTGGCTGCCGATGCAACAACGAATTAAAATGAATGTCTATTTTGCTAAGAGAAAGTGCTCTCATGAAGTAGAATGCTATTGATTACGTTTAGAAATAAACTCTTACTTCTTTACACGAAAACCATTAACGAACATATACAAAAATTCAAAAACAAGATATACTAATATTAAAAATATAGCTAAGACATAATTTATATGTTCTATTGATTTTGTCCTTCGAAAACTTGCGGAACATTCATGAGAAAATCCTTCAGAAACGGTAAGAGTTCTGTAAGAATTTCTATCAAGAAGATAAATTCTTACGAGAAATATAAACGTTTGAATTCATTGAATGTTATTCCAAGTCTATCCACGTTGAAATTGCGTAAAACGACAATTAAAGAGTTCTCCTTTTACCCTGTGCCGATACCACAAATAATTATTCCTGAATTGTAAAAAGTAATAATTCAATGTTAATGAAAATAGCACTACCATCTCACTGACGACACCGACGAAATCCTGGATCTATAGTTATCTTACGATGTGGTAGATATCGATTATTTATATACTCCTGGCTAAAACTCATCATGCAAGCGGGACTAGGTCATAAGAATAAGGGTGCGTGAAAGAGGATATTTCCTGATTTGTCTACAAACATTTCCCATAGAATTTATGGAAGACAAATCACACAGTTATTCAAACGTATGAGTATACTCTGCATAAGCTGAAAATTTCAATATGAAATTGTAAATTTTAAGCAAGAAATAAGTCAACAAATCACACAATTTGGATTAATTACAAATAGCGGATTACGCCAGACGCAGGAAGTCGAAATTAACTTCACGCTATTTGCCAGATGATCTCAGGAAGACCTGCCGCACACTTAAATTCCATCCACATTTTTGTCAAGGACCCTATTCTTGATGAGGTTCAGAGGGCAAAAGGAAGTCGAGGGTCACAGCGGTCGATGCTTCTCATCTGTTAATGGGAGACCATGTCCCACCGGAACGGAGGGACCTCGCTCCTCAACCAATATCCCCCTCCGTGCATTCCCTCTCTTCTCTTCACTTGAAGACCGATCAAGGCTTCCCATCACCCATCTAACACACTTTCATTATCATCCGCCATGTAGAACTGGGTGGGCGGAAAATAAAACTTATATTGACCGAACTTTACCCTCTTCAGATATTCTAGGGCCATAAGACTTAAAAAAATAAGGGCGCACGACCATATTTCATCACATTCACCCAAATACTTCATATCTAGAATCTTCAACTTGTGCTATTAATTTTACTTCTTTTTTGTTCCTCCTTTCACTTTTGTCCATTCTTTACCTATGTCTTGTTTTCCACAAAGGAGTGCCTACTCTAACCACCTATCCTATACAGGACGGAAAAACTGAAATATCATTATGTTATGCAGTAGCATCTGTATTTTTTTTCATTACTTTTATTTACCATATATCTTATCATCATATATCATATTTAATATCATCTTTAGTGTTATCAACCTTGTTTTTGTCCCATTAATTTTAGATAAAATAATTTCACTAGGCCTTGAAATATAATCTTGCCCAACAATTTTGAGTTACATTTCTCAACTTCAACATTTCATGAATTTTCTTAATGTGTACCTTTACATCCACTATGTGCTAAAATCTAAACGTCTGGTAAGATGTGTACTTTTATTCCTTGAACATCCGAAATTCGTGCTCTCTGCCAATCCTCAGTCGGTCAATAATTCCATTGTGAAGTTAAAATATTATTTTACATTTAAGAATATTAAGTACATATATCATAAAGTAACAGTACACATTAGTTTATTTTAAAAGACTTATATTAATTACAAAATAATGAAAAGTTTCTCCTCAGACATTAATAATTACGAGGACTAAAAAGTGAAGAAGGTAATACCATACAAAATAATTCAATAGGACACCTTGCTGTTCAAATGGGAATTTTGAAAAGGAATTAGGCAATCGTGGAGGAAAAATTATAAAATTTCCGCCACCGGCAGACGCCTTGAATGGGATTTATTACCTTAAATAGTTCTGTGATACGTACGTATGACTATATTGCAGGTACAAAGACGTCGAAGACCGAAAAAGAAAGCCATCAATCGGATTTCTAAGACCAGGGGGGTAATTCAAAATAAAAATTGGGAGACTGCAACGCAGAAAATTGCATCGCAAGGAGCGAGGTTTCTTTCCTTAAAACTCTTCTCGATGAAAGGGGCACTCGCAGTCAGCGCTTTAGGCCTGGATTCAGAGGAAAATGGAACTTTGTCGACAATGGCAGAGAGAAAGGCACTGCTTTTTGTACATCTTATCAAACAAAAATAATCCCTCTTTAAAATATCGTTTAAGTGCATGGCACCTAATGTATACAACTTCCTGTTTGTTATTAAAATAAATTTCTCTAAGTGACAGCGGAATGGCAACTAACAGCCATGTTGACCATTTATTCAATACCATCGCGTGAAATTGTCTACATTACTCGTATTACACTTGGTTCACAGTAAAAATGTACCCTAAAATTATTTGTCATAATTTCTGTACGGTTCTTCAATAAAATTAGCAGCGATTAATTCTGGTAAGGTAGCCTCACCACATATTATAATATCTTATATATAATCTTAGATGCAACATAAAGTTTCCCATAGTTTTGCACGAAAACTCTATACATTTATTGTGAAAATAGTTTCATTTGGAAGCAATAAAAACTTATCATTAGTATAATAATTATTATTGTTAATACATTCAATAAGAAAATTTATCGTCGGCGTAGAACGTCAAGTACTAAGCCCTCAGGGAAATGCACCAATCGAAACAGTTCGAGGAGTCGCAAGACTCCTGAGAAAGGACCAGTACGGGAAATTCGTAATAAGGGTCGAGTTAAGCCTCTTACACAGGCTTCAGACGATGCCGTATGAAAGAGGAGAAGATTGCATTGGCTGGAGTGCAGACCCCAGTAACCATGACTCTCAAGTCCCAATTCAATCAGACAACTAGCCTCCGTCATTATGGACCGACTGTACGATTCCCTTATCCCACCCTCATGATGTTACGTTGTACTCTAAAAATCACTACTATTTCCCTCGTACCCATATAAATGTCCCAAGAAGGTAAAATAAAAAAATGTGCTATTCTATAGATCGATTGACGAGCTTAGATCATGTATTTGGTGCACTTATTTGAACAAATGTATATACCGTACAAAATGCAAACAAAGTCAAACAGTCCAATTATTACAGTAAATGGTATTCTACCCGGCCAAATGAGTTAGAAAGAAGTCTTTGCCGGCCTCGGTGGCGGCGGGGTAACGTCTTCGCCTGCTAAACAAGAGGTCGCGGGTTCGAGTCCCGCCTCGGTATGTTTCCCCAGTCCAGGGCATGGTTGTTCGTGTACGTTTCCTTGTCAAATTCGTTCAATACCCCGGTGTAAAATTGCCAATTAGAGCTGTATCTGGTGGTTTGAGAATAAAATAAAATAGTCCAGGAAATGAAGCATTTTGGCTTGCAATTTTTTCAAACTGAATCGATTTTCTTTAAATTTTCACAATAAGTAGGGAATAATCCAAGAATCAAAATCTATATCATGCTGACGGGCGCTTTTACCCTGGGGGTGGTTTCCACCCCATCTCGAGGGTGGAAAATTTTAATTATATTTTGACCACAAGAATCGATAGAAGGATAAATTCTAATAATAAAATGTTCTCTCCGTTGTTTGCGTAAAATTAATATTTTTCGAGTTATTTGCGATTGAAAGTAACAGTTTTTTTGATGAAAAAATCAACGATTTTAATCGGTTATAGGCAAATAACTTGAAAAATATTAATTTTATTATGAAATTGTCAATTACAAAACTGTAACTTGTAAAAAATTAAATACAAATCTTATTTTATATTTCCATATAACAATTTGAACATATGTATATTTGTTGTTTGAGATCCCCACGTATTCCTTTGCACTTCGGGCCATGTATCTCGGAAGAAACACGTGTTGTAAAGGCATAGTAAACTACCGTCATATCTTGGAGTTTCCCAGATCTACGTTAATGCATTATGAAATTCAACATTGACTAGAGCAGATCACTACCTCGTGAATAACTGGTCAGTTTTGCGGATAAAATTGATTGTTTATGGTCATGCGAAAGCCCATGCCATTCTGTCTCACGTTCATTATTGAGCCTCTTTTGAATTTATTTCTCGCCAATGCCTAAATAATCATTTATTCATTGTATACTAACATTTAACGTCAATAATTAATAAAAAATTGCAAATAAACTAACAAGTACTGTCGTTTATGTTATAATCTACGGAAAATCGTAGAAAGTTCCTTCCTCATAGGGATTTTTTTCCTTTCTGTAGAAACATTAAATTATGGTTTCGCTAGTAGTAGGACCCGCCCGCCTCTGTGACGGTCCGGGATTCCTCTTCCCTATTATTCCAACCCTATCCTATCTCAGGAGGCGTCAACGGACTCCTATCGCGGCGGCGCCTCCCTCCTCTTTCCTACCTTGTCCTCCCACTTCTGTGGTGCAGAGATGAAAAGTTAGCGCTTACAGACACTGCCCCAGGAGTGTATCCCGGCGAGCCCGGCCTGGTCTCGTTTCCACTGCCGTTTATGTTATACTACTTAATATGGTTAAATGCCGAAGAATATCTTCACCTCAAAATTGGAATTGTTGACCGATAAAGGGTCAAACCCTCGCGGCGTCCGCAAGTTGGAGATCCGGTTGGACGGCAAGCTAAGTCCCCCTCGAAGAAGGGGAAGGCGTTCCAAATGAATGCGCATACACGCTTCCCAGGGCTAGCTCATTACGCTAATTCCAGCCCTCTTATTCCCTCCCTCGGCGTTACACGGGCAAGTTGAGCAAAGGGAAAAGGGTTAGGGAGGGAGATATGTAGTACCTGGAAAAGGGACAAGAGGTACTCTGAGGGTATTTAGAAGAAAACGGATGTGGTCGTCAAGTACTATAGATAACTGTTTACACGATTCGCTACGCTTTGTCAAGAATTCGTGCCTCATAAATTCATACGAAGAAAGATGTCCGCGAAAACTCCAGTTTTCCGCGGTGTAAAATCAGCCGGCTATTTCACAGAAAAGAACATATGCCTCATATTCTCTTTTTTAAATTAAAATGCTGTGAATATTATGGTTTCAGAATTAGTTTTATGAAGTGCATGTAGGTTTATAGTTTTTGTTAATTCTCAATTTAATGGTTTTCACATTAATTATGCATTATATAAGTTTATCGTAATACATATGTCTTTATTTTGAGTGGAAGTGGTTTGATTTCGAGAATTTATTGTGTTGCATTATAAGTACCCGTTATTTAACTGGCATTTTCTTTTATATTGACCGTCTGTCTCTTGGATACTTTCGTTGAGATGCTTCCAACGTATTGCATTATTGGAAGAAATTATATCAGCAAAGGAGGCGTGTGCACATGAAAAATAGCTGATACAAGAATATTTGCAAAAAAGGGAAAAGGAAAGCTAGTGGTAAGTCTGATATGAGGCGTAGAGCGGAAATCTATTCATCCACCAAAATGGACAGTTCAGTGAACTCATCCTTCATCAGGATTTATTGGTAATATCAGTTACTTATCCGTTTCTTATTAAAGTATTCTACCGATCTAGATAGGCTCCAATAGAATACTTAAGAATCGTCCAGGCAGCTTTCCTTTCCTTCAATTGGAATTTTCTTCTCAATTAACGATTTCATTATATCTAAAAATCCTACCTACTCTCTTCCTTGCTTTCCCTCGTTCACCAAACATTCTATCCTCTAACACTTTTTTCAACATCCCCTCCCCGCTCAGCACTCACTCCATCCATACCACCAGTCTCCTCAGTATCTCACATAGTAACTGCCTCTCTTCACCCACCACGTCCAGCACTTCGTCGTTCCTCCTCTCCGTCCAATTTACCTTCTCGATTATTCTCCACACCCACATCTCCGTTAATACTTTAAATTATTTAAAAAAATCAAATATAAACCACTGGTTACTCCAAATTTTTCCTACCGAAGCACCAAGATTCGTAGTTGCACCTAATTAGTAATTTCAAGCTCCTCTCTTTAAATATGTAATCATGAGTCATAATGATGCCCCTCCGTGAGACATGAGCCGAACCAGGCCATTAGGGAAGATTATTAATGAACGGGCACAGCCCTGCGGTTTTAATACACGGACTGCCCAAAGCGTGGGAGGATTTGAGAAGGGGCCGGGGGCGGGGGAAGGGCCGGGTCACGGGAACCACCTCGCCGGTTGGTTCGCGCGAGAAATAACAGATGCCCCCACATGCGTCAACCTCGGTTCCGACTGTCGACAGCCAACGGAGGATTTATGCTGTTTGGATTTTCAGGTGCACGCCAGCACTGAGGTGGTCTGCGGATTAAGCGAGAGGTATGATTAAGCACGCAATGAAGACGAATTGGCACGGAAAGGGGAGGTACACCGCCCTCTGAATAAACATGCAGCCTAACAATGAGAAGGGCGAGAAATGAAGGATATCTACGTAACGAACATAAAATTATATTGCCAGCCATTTTAACATGAGTGTCTAATACTCAAAAGGTGATTAATACTGGTTATATATATATACAAATAAATTTAGAGGTAAGAAAAGAAAGGGATAGGAACATTATAGAAAAAGGAAGAGGACAACTATGCTGTGGTAGTAGGAAAAATCCAGAAATCTGAGGGTAAAATTGCGGCCTGACTGGGACTCCGACCCAGAATCTCCCTTACACCACATAATAATATTTACGACGTGTTGTGGGATGGTTTCGGATGAACAACTAAAAGAGAAGTACTATTTCGCACTCGCCATGCCACGCCACCTTTCACACGCGGCGAGAAATTGGGTTCCGGCTCAGAAAAACTTATTATTAGGGATGGTCGGATCGGATACCTCGGATCCAAATATCCGCGGATATTGCCCTTCATCGGATACATCGGATCCTAAGTCGCGGAAGACATCGGATCTGGATCCGAAATTTTAAATAATAGCTTCAGTGAATTCAACGTCCCATAAGGGTGGAAAGAGTTCCGATTCTATCTTCGAATGCGCCGTCGCATGCGATTCTTGTCCGACTCATGAACCGTTTTGTTTGAAAGCTCTCGCAGAGGTTACGTAGAAGAATTTCAGCCGGGGAAAATAAAAAAAGGCAAAATGCGACTGGCACATAGTGCGACTCTTCCCAAGAGATGGAACAATCATCGGGGGAATCTCAGCGTCAGGAATTTGAAAATGCATTCAGATCCGAAAATATCCGATCTGAAAGATCCGGCTCCGAAAATTAAGGATCCGATCCGAATCCGGATCCGAAAAAATCCTGGATCCGTCCATCCCTTCTTAATATGTGAATAAAATAAAATGCAGAGGAATGCTGAGCGATTCGTCATAAACTACTAGGAGCGAAGAGAAAGAATTTCTCGGCTTTTACACGAATTAAGCTGGGAGCCGCTAGAGACTCGAAAGATACGAGCTAGGCTTAGAATGCTGGAGCATTTAAGAATACTTACCTATCTGAGAAAGCTCAACCTTTCTGAACCTCACTATGACACTTCCCTGTTCCCATTTCTCCTAATAAAATGGATGGCGGGGTTTCAATGTAGAACTCAGCTTTTGGATACGCACCTTGGAATAGGTTTCCTCTACTGTTACATATCTTATCTCATCAATTTGATTACAAGAGTGAGAAATTATATGATTATATTTAGGTATATGATGAATTATATCATATCAGTTGAAAATAGTGTTAGAGGGTAGAATGTTAGGGAAACGAGGGAGGGGAAGGAGAAGAATAGGATTTTTAGATAGATTGAAAGGGAGTAGGTCTTACAGTGAATTGAAGAAGGTAGCGCTGGAAGGAAAAGGAGGCTCCCAGATCACTTCTTTAGTACTCCATGGAAACCTACCTTAATCGGTAGAATACCATGATAATAATGCATATAATCTCGGAAGTAAAAACTAAGCTGTTAAAATTTCATGTACCATGATGTGGAATGAAATATATTATTTTATTATATAATCACTTATAATGTGATACTTTTTAACCTTATGGAAGACATTTAGGCCTAAGCACTCAAAGTGTAAATGAATATTGGATAAAGCAAACAATTCAGTTTGTGTCCAACAGGATGCTCATGACCAATTACATCATGTTTGGTATCTTTGAAATACTGAATATTTCATTTCTACTAACTTGAATAATATTTTACTTCTGCTATTGCAACAGGTATGTAACTGATTCCACATTGACGCCATAAAGCAATATAGATATTTTTATCCCAGAAAATCCTTCGATAACACTGAATATGAGTTTGCTAGAGTCTACCAATATTTAAAAAAATGTGAAAATTACTTCAAAAACAGAATTTCCCGCCTACGAAAATAGTGTGGATTTTCCAAATGACCTTTTCAAATTATAAACCCTCGCGCTTCGACTGGACTATTTCAGATTCCATAAATACTCGGGTCAAATTTAGACCTACTCAATAATTAATTTTAAATGAATGCTTCCCTTCATTCAGCAAAAATTAAATATTAATATTTTTCCTTTGTAGCTCGTAAGAGAACATAGGCTCCGAGAGACATGGAGGTTGAGTCCGAGCGAAATAAAACCACCGTCGAGCCCAATTAATGAGGGAAAAACATTCGTTCGAATATCAAACGTCGTTCTCTTTGAGATAAAAATTATATTTTATTCAAATTAGCCCAAAGAGGGTCAAAGGAAAAAAAATATGCAACGAAAAGAACGGAGAGACAGGGTCAAAACCTTAGTCGGGAATTAATATTTTTTTTATTCTCAAGAGATGAATGGCAGCTATGTAGTAAATATGGCACTATTGGGTTCATTTGACAGTCATAAGATATGCTAATAGGAGAGGCAACCTTTGAAAATATCATCCACGAAAAAATGCTATCAAAAATTCAATTATCATGCACAATATTACACAGTTCTTGCGGGCAACGAACAGAATTCTAAACTAATATGAGTAATGGAAGGCACTTCTGTTTTGTTTTAACTGTTTACTATTCATTTCCACACTTCAAATGTTGAAAATTACTTATCATAGAGTTTTTGAAAGGTGAAATAAATCCCTTAAATGCATACGATCTGTTATTGTATTTCTTCCTTTATACTTGAAAAAAGAAAAGTTTTAAACAAAAGCTTTGCATTCCTTTGCAGAGCTATTTTCAAAGTTTTAATCACCATTGCTACATAGATGAAAAACTAAATTGCATTCATATAAGCAATACATTTGTTTTTCAGTTTAGAAATGCTCACAAACCTCATGTTTACCTCGTTTCTCATTGTCACTGAATTCATAAGACGTCGCATCACTCCCACACGGCTGGTCAGTCTTATTGACGCATTATATCTTTAAAACTCGAGCTACGTTATGAATTTTTCAGTTTACAAAGAGTAAACAATAATCATCAGTTAACTGTAAGTCAAAGATGACCATTTTATCGACCTATTTTCTAAAATGTAAAATTTTTGTATTTGAGATAAGGCATTTTTTAACAAGTGTCTATTCCATTTTACATAAAAATTTCATGATAATGGCGCAAGTTTTGAACATCAATCAAAAATATCAGAAAAAAGAAGTAAGAGCAGAAATAAACTGTTTCCAAAGATACAAATACAGTCATGTAAAATACAGCGATTAAATTATTAAAGAATGAGATAAGGATAACAAGACTGAAAATAAATCAATGGATCTAGTAATAAATGAATAATACGCTTACTTAGCTGCGTGAGAACTTAAAGACACAAAATATAGATACAATCATCACTTAGTAACACATGAATGAGGAGTCTTTTATCTGAGTGAGGACTTATAGGCACAATTTATTTAAGGCAGAAATTAATCCAGAGCGAAATGTTGATTAAAATGTCATTTTTGCTTTATAATTAATAAAGTATACGTGGGTGATCATGAGGGCCAGTTCTAGGCATTTTTACAATGCAAGTGAAAAGTATTCCCCCTCAAACATAATCTGAGAGCTAATAGGGATTCTCTATGGTAAAATAAATACAAAAACTTTAGGAATAAATGTCGGGGCTAAAATGTCAGCTTAAACATATCACGATGCATCCATACTTCTACAATATTTTAGTGGAATAAATCAACCCTCAACCTTTAATCTCCTTGCTTGATTAGTAAAAACATTTGACTGAGCACATAGGTGCCCCCTTCCGCTAGACGCTCTACGCGGCCGCGTACTTTGCTTACCGCTTAAATAGGCCCACGTGATTATAATTTTGATATATATGATGATAAAAATCAATTTGATTATGATCGATCAAGCCCGTTTTCCAGGAGACTAATACGAGACTAATCGTATATTAACCGTAATTTCCAGGAGACTAATCGTATATTCCAGGATCTGTTCGCAGATCACCGATCGACATGACTGATGAAATTACACTTCTCCCAGATTTCCGGGACACGGCGCCTAAGGATGAGGTGGAGAGGAGGGCTTAAGACGAGTGGGATGAGGTGTAGAGCGGGGAGTGGGGCGGACGGGGTCCCGGCGTTTGCGGCCGCGTCGCCCGGCGCCTCGAATATGCATGAGCGCACTCTACGAAAACAGTGGTCGGCGTTAATATTTGAACGGATCCGAGGCCCGACGGTACTCAGAACGGCATTTTTATCAAAAGGTGGAAGGGATTTGAGCACAGGGACGGGAGAAGATGAAATAAAAAAACACGGTGAAAAAGTAAACAGAAAAAAAAATGATGGGCTTAAAATAGCACCCGTGGCGGTCTTGGAAGAATGCAAGGTCTACCAACAAGAGGTCCAACCCTTCACCAAATGCCGTGAAAATTTGAAGTGGGTGGACGGAACAAGGTACACAAAGATCCTTCAAGGAGAATTTTCAGACGCGGATAACTGCCTTACGGAGGAGAAAAGGGAAACATCATGTGCAAACAATCGCGTGGGCAGTGTCTCCAGGTCAGAAACACATTAATTTCATTATGCGGTAGATGATCGTGCGATATCTACATCTACATAATACCCCGCAAGCCGCCTAAAAGGCGTGTGGCAGGGGGTGTTAGGACACCAGCCGTATAAACATAAAAAAGGAAGTGCTCTAACGAAGTTGGGACTAGCTTTTATTAAAGTCCTTAATGGTTCGGGGAAAAAACGAATTCCCATATCTATCAGTTCGGAAAAACATCTCTTTTTATTTATCGCTTCTATCGGACCTGGAAATATAGTATGGCTCTAATATTATGTTCTGTGTCACTCTTAAAGATATCCATTCTAAATTGTTCAAGCAATCTAAGCCTAGCGCGCAGCCTCCGAGTCTCAAGCGGCTCCCAGCCTAATTCGCTTAACATCTGATTGTGAGTAACGCTATCTGTACGCCCGTAGCGGTTTTTGCTAGCTAATGTATAAAAAAATGAAAGCTGGTGAAAACAGTCAAGCTGGCTATAGGATATTCAGTCACTTTCCCACCTCCTTGGGATGAGGATGAAAGACAAGTACACTTTTAAATAACTGCTGACTGAACGATTTTCGGAAACTTTGTCTCATTATCAATATCTTATTACCACGTTTAATTACACTCGCTTGCTTGTTTGTCCTTTCAGAAAAATCTTGAAACTAAAATTTCGACTACTTCCTGATTAACTAGAGCGCTGAAATTTTTAGGATAACTCAGAACTGGTGTCAATGCAATTTTCATACACTTTTACCGCGATTGGTGAAGTACCTCGAGTTATATTCAGAAATAAAAATTAAATATGGGATTCTAAAAATGGTCACTTAAATCCAATGGAGGCGCTGCAATCACAGTCGGTGGGATAAATTAAATTTGTAAAGCGTAAAGTACCTGTATATTTTTTTCTACTATTAATCTTCAACAGAAGCCTGCGATTTACCATTCCTTTTATGACTTTTATGATCATTACGATTAATGTTTCTTTGCCTAATACGGTCACACTGATGGAAAAAATGATAATATTGCTAATTTTTGCCAAAATATCGAAGGAAATTTAATTGATAGTATTTCACTTATGACATTGACGTAACAACTTCAAGCACTCATTCATTCCCTTGCCATGTTTTTGAGGCAAGGTTCGCAAAGAAAATAAAAAATCGAGTAACTAAAAAAATTACACCTGTAATTATAGGCATACCAATTGCAAATCATTCGGAAGAGCACTTTAGGTTCGCAACTCCACAGAGGAGAAATCATTTGCTTTTGTATATTAATCTATATCAGTAGCAAATACAGGATAGGGACAAGGGGGGCTAAGTATGGGGTAAACTCCAAAAAGTATTGTGGGTCCGAACAAAAATTGCCATTCTATCTAGTTCATGGTAAAATAGTTCACGGAATATAGGTCAATTCAGTTTATTTTAAACTATCATCAGGGCTTGAAAGGGAGTAGGCCTTACAGTGAATCGAAAAAGGTAGCGCTGGAAGGAAAGGGAGGCTCACAGATCACTCCTTTAGTACTCCATGGGAACCTACCTTAATCGGCAGAATACTGTAATAATAATCCAGTGTAAATTGGGAGTCCGAGGGGGGAAGCTATAGTCTCCTTAGCCTCCATAGCCATCCGCCACTTATCTATATATATATATATTATAAAACACCACAAATACCGGGATTTATAACAAGCTAATAGTAAACTTTTACAAACAAACATGCTCTGGATTTGGGCGACCAACCCAGGCGGGACTAAAACCTTTGGTTCAGCAGGCGAGAACTTTACCCCATTTGTAGTCTTGACTGGTCAAAGCAATTGCATTTTACCGGATGAAATTGACGCACATCTGTAACATTAATACACTGTATTGGCAACGTTTGACGTCGCCAATCCGGCGCATTAATATTACAGATGAGAAAAAACAACGAGTAAACAACAGTGGCCAATATAACAATGAGAAAAAATAGGCAAATCGAGGCAACCCAATGCTGGTTACCATGGAAACGGGGGTGACTCACGAGAAAGCGTCACACGTTTAGTGAAGCAAGCGAGAGCAAACATAAAAGACTTTCGGCGAAACAATCGAACGAAGGAATGGAAGAAGGGGAGAGGACGAAAAAAGAGAAAGTGGGAGAGAAGGAGGAGAAAAAAATGGAGGGAGACGCGCAGTTTGGGTGCTCAGAAATTAATTTTAAAAACGGAACAATGGCGCCCACATGGAGAGCTTGTGCCAGATGACGTCATCCGCCTACCTGTAGAACAACAACACGGGAAGGTGAAAGGTATTGAGCCCGAGGGAGAAATGAAATGATAACAGAAGACGAACGGGACGCGGCGCACAGGGGGAGGTTTGGGAGGGGAGGGAATTTTGCGAGGACGATTCGACGACGAAATAACAGGGAGTTTGGAATAAAATGGAAGTGCTGCACCCTTGTGTTGATTTATTCTCTAACGGCGGAGTTAACGCAGCAATGGCATCACAATTTATAAATGGCGGAGGGACCAATGAATTTTTTGCTATTGAAAAAATGATGAAAGCCGTCTCCAAAACAGCCGGCATTGTTCGGAAAGTAAATCCCCAGGATACAAAAAAGGAGGAAAACTTCTTTGCGAGCGCTTTTCACCAATGAATCTATATTTGAAATGGTTTAAATAACTCAAACAGCAGGTAAGCACTCGTTTTGATGAAAAAACGCAGGCGTTTGCAGCGGCCCTAGTTATTATTTTCAAACGGTTTTCGACCTACAGTACGGACATATTCACAGCACGAGCCTATTGTAGACTACGTAAATAGATAATTTAGACATGCAAACTAGCAACCCAACTGAAATAGTAAAGCGGGGAAAATTCTGTTACATAATTAAGCGTTCATAAAAAGATTCCTATAGAAGAAGAAACTCTATTTATGACAATGCAATCCTTCTATGACTACTTCCAGAATTTTCTACGTTGATGACGTCACGAAATTATGCTGAGCGGGTCGCCGCTTCTCAGCTGCTCCTTGGGCACATGGGTCGGCATTGCATGGTTCGTGGTTGTTTAGCCTAGTTAGCGATTTTTCCCCGTAATGAGCGGTTCTATGTCGACGAGAAATTGACGTCACCAACTGATTATGAATGGGCGGCAACTTTCGGGTTATTCTATTTTAAAATCATGACAGGATGGCTGCAGGAAGATTTTCTTTTGTTTTTACAGTAAATTATATTTCCATTTCATCTAATAAATTACTTTAATTAATTTCAACTTCGATTCTGAGAGAAAGGCACAACTGATAATACAGTCATGATGATAGAGTGTAAAATTTCGTTCGACTGGAGAAAATACACTGTCAACATCTACAAATCCTCAGCAAAAATCGGGATTAGCTTTCAAATCATTAAATTTCAAAACTGTTTGAGGAAAACAATACGCCGGAGGTTTGATTAGAAAGATATCCCTTTTTCCTAAAAATATTATGGAATCGTATGTGTTTGAGACTAAATTGCAAAAGAGGAGAAAGCTATATCCTATTTTTTAGAATAAAGACCTCTACACATGCATGTAACTACTATCTGGCAACAAAGACAGGAGAAATCTTTTAAGTCTCATCGGAAATATGGCACATCCTGTGTACGAATAGGGAGTGAGTGGGGATAGCTTTTGTGAAAGAGAGTGGAAATTATATGGGCCACAATCCAACAAGCAACAAGTTGTACCCCAATTACCTCAAGGCCAAGGACTTCCATGCACCGTCACAAATATACAGCACAGCGAGCAAGGCGATGAAAGAGTATAAAATGAAAAATGAGCTAAAATAATATATTTCAATACTCAACAGCATTAAGAAATTTAACCGTATTCGACCCTAGCACTTTTAATCATTAGCATTCAAACTAAGCACCAAACGGTAAATAAAATCACGAACATAAATTCAAACGATTGCTCAAATCCTCAAGAATTAGCTATTATATGAGTTCTGTGAGTCATTCTGATTTTTCAACATTGATCCCGGAAATATTAATTTCAACCATGACTTCTGAAAAAAAAAAATGGAAAATAAAATTGAATTTTAGAACTTTTCAAACCAAAACAATATGACTACCTCTTATCCAGAAAATGAAGGCAGAAATTACACACTTACTTAAATGCCGGACAAAATATATCTATATCCTGGGGTAGCTTTTGTGAAAAAGAGAAAAATAATAATCGATCGAAGCATTTAACTCTACCAATAATATCTGCAATGAAGAAAAAACACGGATACCATAGTCGTGAATCAATTAATGCGAAATACTAAATTTTCCCGGATAATTCACTAACAAACTAAAGAAGTTCTACGAAAATAAATAATAAAAAACGATGAAAAATCTATTTAAAAATACCATACCTCTAAGTACCATTCTAAAATAATATCGAACAGAGTACAATAGGCACATTAAGCGACGTAGGGAAGCAAAGATGAGTTTAACAAGGATATTTAAACACAAATAGCACCTAGTACGCTGTTTACGGAATAATACGTACGACTACCTTAGTTAAATTGCGGTCACAAAGAAAAACAATTGAACGAAATAGAATGAAATCGGAAACGGGAGAGATAAAATTAGAAAATGAAATACATTACCACTGAAAATGAATCACATTGGCAGTACCCGTAAATAAAAACGTACGAGATTTATATTCGCTTGGAAAGCGTTCCCAACAATCCCATTGCATCCATTTTAATTTGAGTTTTACGACGATAAGAAAAAATAAAATACCTCCGCACGGAATTAGCCAGCATGATAACGAAACGAAGGTTTCAGCAACGCTGCATATTTTAATTGATACTCACTCTTCCATATTCCTCGGGGGAAAATCGACGGGGAGGGAATGGAAGGCAATTAAAAACATAACTTCGGATTCTGTAATACAGAATTGGCGAGGGATGAAATTACTACCCACAAATCGGCGGCGCGGTGCTTACAAAATCAGAATATATAACTACAGCCGACCGGTTGAATTGAAACTCAGGTCTTCCAACGAAAATACGCGGTAAATCCGTAAAAAGATGAGAACATATGAATGATTGCGAAAAACCACTGTTTGTGGATAAATGTGAGCCTGTTTGGAATTTTATTACAGAAAAAATTATTTTCTCAAAAAATTTCCTTTCCTTCATTTTGACTATTTATATTTACGCGGAAGTCGGCTTATGCGAATGTAAATTTGAATGATAGGAGCAGTAACAAGAGAAAACCTTCAGAATATGGCGAGTTTTAAAGAATTGGAGCTCGTCCTTTATTCCAATGATATTCCCAAGCCTATATAGAGGATTTTGAGAACATGACAGATTGCGTCAACTGAAGCATAAGGGTAATCGCAACTCTTCATGTACAAAAAAATGTCTATTGCGCAGAAAAATGAGTTCCATGTTCATAGAATGTTTGGATGGGAATAATTATTTTCCGTTTCAGTGGACTTGGAGGGTTGTTGAAGTGAGTCTAGAAATTCGTGTTATTAATGAGCATGAATAAGCGAGGATTGAATAAACGAGAAAACAACTTTCAATGGTCTGAGTTTCCTTAATTGGCAGATTTTAACGATTATTAAAATTTCATAGTTTAGAAGCCTATTCGAATGTAAGTCCCCAAATACGACAATTTAATTTCAAAATTTAGCTTAGGTGTTGAAGCTATGAGCGTTTTTAAAGGGGGACTTCGGCATTAAAGGCATACTCAATAAATGTTATAGGTCTTATGAATCCATTACCATTTCTCTCTCTTTAGAAGGAAAATATCGGATGTATTGTTTTAAGGAGACGTAGTAACAATGAGAAAAAAGACTTTTTTGCAAGCAGACGACAGTCTACTCGAAAAAATATCGTATCACAAATTAACTGATTAAAAACCATCTTTGATAACAATTATCTTTATTGTGAAATAAACTTTTAAAAATTACCTTTCATAGCATTTTCGAATTTCCAAATGCACCTGACGATATGAACAACCATAGCAAATAAGCGATGTGTAAATAAACTTTTTTCGGGGCTGGAAACCGATGGAGAAAGGGGTCTTCTCCCTTGGAAGATGCTTTTTAAAATATCCTATCAAAAACTTTTTAAAATACCTACCCATTTATTACACATTTTTTGAACCTAAAATTTAATTTTTATTCTCAACAGCAGAATAAATCGAACAATTTTAGACATTTAAAGATACAAAAAGCTATTAAACTTATGAAAATGGAAAATTATTGATAGAATTTGGGGGTGGGGGTCGTGACCCCTGTGACCCCCCCCCCCCCCATGAATCCGCCACTGCCTATGCGATGAGTTCCCGCGCCCGATGGCGTTAACACATGATCACCGGGTGCCGAGAAGGCAAAGGAATCCGTGTCACTGCGAAGTGGGAGATGATAAGACGACGAAGAAGAGGAAGGCGTGTGGGCTGGCGACGCCGGAAGCCGAGTTCCGGAAAGAAGGCGCGATATGAAAGAGTGCAAGATGAGGCGCATTCCGAGGAAAACCTTCCGCCCCCCATCCCACCTCACTTCATGACGAATGCACGCCTCCAAGACACAGTAAAGCTCGTACGGATTCAAAGGAATGACACGATTTGACGAGAAAAGTTTCATTTTTCCCCAGAATAATGACGAACATCTAAGCAGAGCGCACCTACCTTGGGCGAAGCTCCTAGACACGTAATATTATTTTAAAACTCACTTCCCTTCGGAAAAATATATAAGTAAGACACTTTCAATGCTGTTCGACAGGTTTAAATCGTATACTGTAAATGATATTAATTTCATCTATAGTAAGTATTTATCAAAATACGATCGGTGCTGCTGTCGACGCAACCAAAAATGGAATTTAATACAAGAATGTTTAATCTAAAAATAAAGTAATCGACTAAAGCTCTTTCAAAAATAATTTAACCAACTATAGTTTTCACCTTAGGGTTCAATTTATAAGCTAAAAATTCATAAGCAGCAATTCGCTTCAGAAGAAGTGTTCTGGCAATATCCCTTCCCTTCTAGGAATTCTCTCTTCAATCCAATATAAGGTCTACTATCTTTCATTAGGTATGTCTAAAAATCCTTCCTCTCCCTCGTTTACAAATCATTCTACCTTCTAACAATGTTTGCAACATACCCTCCCGCTCAGTACTCGGAATTGCTCGGAATACGTCGGTGTAAAAGACAGAAAAAAAAATAAAAATGCAAAAAAGGAACATGAGAGCGGTTCCCACACGGAACACCACTCTTGAAACAAATCCTCCGAACGGGAGAGCTCCACCTTGACCCCCGAAAAGGCAGCTACGAGGTTCGACCACTTGAGTCGAGTGACGATAAAAAGTGGAGATGTTTTATTTCCCCCCCCCCCCCCCTCGACCTCCGTCCCGCGAGCAAATTAAATTACGCTTCTCTCGCAGCGAGCGCGAGTAAGCGGAGGTAAGAGTAGCGACGCGGTGGTCTACGAATGTGCTCGCTCTCCAAAGCCGTCCAATCCACTCTCCCAGGCATTACGAGAGGATAACGAACCCTTTAAGCTCACGATGTTCCCCGTGCCCTCCCAGTCGTTCGGAATGGAGCAAGAGTTAATTCTGAATACAAAAAAGGTAGATTCTTTCTGTCAATTTGTTTTGAATCTGCCTTAAATTTACGCTTAGCATTGCGCTACCGGCTGGTGCCATATGGTACCGCTAGGCGTTAACGGGTGACGAAATAGGTTCGACGGGCACAACCACCTAATAAAATCCAAGCCCAAGCCGGGACAGTGTGCCACTGAAAACTGAACCAGTAAAATAAGAACAAAATTCTTGAAATTCAATGTAGGGTTATACATTGACTGCTTTGATCATTTCAATGTGCGGCAACAACTGAGTGAAACACTAAAATCATGTTATTCATGATTTCTACGTCAATTACACATAACTTCTATTTTGAATTCGATATTTAATAATTAATTGGATATCATTAATATTTTAGCGTAATTTGGATGAAAATGAATGTATTTTGCAGAGAATAATAAATAATTAACGTTTTTGGCTTAAAATTGTGATTTCCGAAATGTTTTTCAAATTTCGATTTTTTGACCCCTCAAATGCCTAGTAGTACCATATGGTATCAAGCAGTATCTCCGTAACTGTTTGTGCTATAAGAATAAAATTTGCACCGAATGACTCAGAATTTCATTGGCATTAAAGTAAATGATTATAACAAAAATAGCAGAATTTTTTAAATTCAGGCGTTACCCGGTTAACCACTTGCTTCTTTCTTCACTATCATTCAGTCAATTACCCCTTATTTTTGCGTATGCTGTGGTCCTGTGTACTTGAACGTAGTTGTTTATTTTTCCGTTTTGGTGCTGCTGTCAGGTATATCGGACGGTTGACTCTTTCTCCATTCTCTAACACTCGTGCCCTCCACCCCGACACTTTAATTTCATATCCTCTTTGAAAGAGAGAAGTGGACAAATTCGATGGGAAAAACATATATGAAGAGGATATTCATGAATACATAATATATGGCTGCATTTATAAAAATTACACATGCAAAGAAATTAGAGAAATATATCCCTGAACTTACACCGCTTAAAAAAAAACACCAAAAGCATATAAGATGAGATTCAGTATGGTGATATTTTCATCCTTCATTATTTCTGTTTCAAAAATCATTTCATCGTATTACTGGACAATTTATACAGCCTCACCTCGAGTTTTATAGGGAAATATTGAAATGCATTACTTCTTTATTCAGAACATGTTTTATTAATGAATTTTGCCCGCTGGATCTCCCGCATATATCTTATTTTTTCATTTACATTTGCATTGCTTTATACTTCACCAAGCACATTTATAATGCGTATCTGTTTTCACCGTAGTATATATTTATTCTTCGTGAAAATAACATTACAATTTATGCTTTTAAAATATCGTTTTTGCCCACTCTGGTACGCATGACACGAGGCTAACGGACCCTTAAGCTAACGAAATTTTCCATGACTCCCGACACCTCAACAGAGAGAAAAAAAGTGAATTACTCGATTCAATATAAACACGAAGTGGACACCAGATTTATATCAGAATCCATGCCACTCATACATACTAAATACGAATCGTCGTAATTAATGCGTCTGACGTGCGAAAATACGAATTTATACCTCAAATGTATGAACAGACAGAAAATCCGCTAATACACTTTTTTGTCAGATAGAGAAACATAGGTTTCCCTATCAGTCAAAAAAGGAGATTTTATGAGTGACGAAGCCGTAACGAGTGCTGGGACTAGCTAGATTGTTAGTTGCTACGATACATTAAAATATTCATGCACACATAAATTTTGATTTATTAGATAACAATATATTTTTCTTGAACTATCAAAGTCATTTCTGTTACTGAATTTTTTTGCGATTTGCATGTATAAACCATTTTTTAAAATAAACTATCTGATAAATTATATTCTGTATCTTAGGTTTCGGTATTAATACTGGTAAAATAAACTGTACTTTTAATAGCTTTTCGCGAAAATTCTGTTCCTATGGAGCTCATTTAAAGTCCCCAAATATTTTCATGCAAGAATTAGCGAAATAAAGTTCGATCAAAGACCAATCATACTGCTGAGATCTATGGGAAACCAAAGAGCGTCTCGAAGAATACATCCTCATCTCCTGAATAAACCCTTTTCACCACTTCACCATTCGAATGTCATTTCTTCGGATTCCGCGACGAGTAAAAACAGGATTATAATGAAGCCAATTAAGTGGTTCGGGAGAAGTAGGGGAGGGAGGATAAATGGAGGTAAAGCAGATGGAGTGAGGAGAAAGGGAGGGAGATAAGCGAGGGGATGAATCGATTAGGAATTAATAAGCGGATGGCAAAGGCAAAAGGAAAGGAATGACAGCGGATGAGAGGCGAACATAAAGAAAAGATGGTGATCACCTCACATTCTAATAGGCAACAATACGCTGATACGGGTGATTAGGGAGCAACATAAGAAACGCTCCTTTCCAAAGGAAAATTTGACATTTAAGGAGAAAGATGCCAATCAAGGAAGCGCATTGGACAAGAAAGTGATATAAAATACGGGGTAATGAGGAGAAAATTAAAAAAAATACAACTTTCAATTCTTGTTAGAGAAAATCCTTAGACAGCAACACTTCAAACGGTATCAGTTACATCGATTGTTCAAAACTAGATAATGATTATATTATTATATTTTTTTCTATTTAATTTAAAATATCCTACATAACATGTCCTTTTTATCATGCGATGTGCTCCTGTGAATAGAAATAACACAATAGATAATGAAGCAAAATAAGGAAATATGAGAGAGAGAACAGAGGGTTTCATACCAAACGTGAGATTAAAAAAAATATCCAAATTATTTCCCTCTTACCAAAGAAAATCCTATGTATCAGCTGACGACATCCAATGCACATTTTCCTGTTCTGCCTTCTTGATTAGCATTCAAACTGGTCTAATATTTGATCCCCACACTTTAATTCCGCCGATAACGCTGTTTTAGCAGTGGTTTTGTATACGTTCTTACATAATGCTCGACTTTTAATTTGATTCATTTGAAATTCAATACAAATTTTTTGAGCTGGTTGGAGTAACTAGTGGGATTAATGCCGGATCTGAACCGTCAAAGTGGATTATCGCAAGAAAAGCAAATAAAACAAACCGATATTTGATAAGGGTGAAAAATGCGTTCATTTCCTTAAGATTTCATTCTTTCTTCCGTCACCTAGATATTTATATCTCGTTAATGCGTAAGTATGTGTAACTACATCTGCGTAGTAAATGAGGATATCCGGCAAAATAAGACACGAGAAAACTCCCGATGTTTAAGTGCATGTGACTCACTTTCTCTTTTGTCATATTTTAATATGATAAGGGAACGTGGTGAGGCCTTGGTTTTGAAAATGCGGTAAAATATTTTAATACGAATATCTATTATATCAATGGAAAGAAGCGGAAAATCGTGGCTAGTTGCTCATTCTGCCTTCAAAAATCATTCATAGAATTATTCAGTATCCACTTTAATAGGGTGGCATAAACTTCGGATCTCTACAGGGTCGATATAGTCATAGTAAGAAAATAACTTCATTGATATCCGCCTACCCTTCGCCATTTTGAATTGGAGGATTAATGAAATCCACCATATTTTACTGCGCCTGCATTATCTAGCAACGATTACTTGAGGAGGAACTTCGTCTCACATGAATGAGCGCGAAAGGCAACCATTAGATGCGAAAGCACTGTGAAATGAATGGCGAAATAAAAAGTGAATTTCGGAACTGACTGAATTTCTCCTTTACTGGAATGGACCTAGGGTGGGGCCATCTTTTCATGAACATAATATCCAGTGTGAACGTAGTTTGGGTTGTTACGGGCACAACTACTAGCATTTTGTAAACGGAGTAGTACCTTACTTTTTTTTAACCTTGACCGTATGCACAAGGAGTCAACCTTCACTATCCCCTTTACTGCGAGACAGGGAGGGGAAGATAAAGGGTTGGCAGTCACCCTTTCTCGGGAGCCAACGGGGACCCGTCGTCCGTCTTGATGGCCGGGTAATCTGCCTCTGGAAGTTAGAAGTGGTCCCTCCGTCACTGTCCCCGAGAAAAGAACCCCTTCTGCTCTTCCTCCTACCCCACTCCCCCTCCGATCCGCCCGGATGGAATTCTCCGTCGATTTGCCTTCTCTTTTCCCAAATTGAAAACGCTCCCCGCCCCCCCCCCCCCCCCCCCCGCGGGAAATGGGACGTGTCTTTCTTGCCTTCCTTTTCTTTTCGGGGAAGGTGAAAAGCGCGGCATGGAGCCATTAAAATAATACCCCGCGCTATGCGACCATGTGCAGTTTTTATGGAGCATTTTTCGCTATTCTTTTCCTTACCCTGCCTTGGAGCGCATTCATCTTCCTAATTTCAGCACCTTTTTTTCTTTTTTAC
Organism: Ischnura elegans; assembly: GCF_921293095.1. Lineage (NCBI taxonomy): Eukaryota > Metazoa > Arthropoda > Insecta > Odonata > Coenagrionidae > Ischnura > Ischnura elegans. The sequence goes on along the minus strand of NC_060251.1, from coordinate 29,156,991 downwards.
CTTTTCTTTTCACAAGTCTCAAGTTTTTATATCATAATCGTGAGCGTCATCTTTATATGGAAAGAGTGCAAATTGAAAATTTTTGGTTTCACGCGTGAGCGTTGCTAATACATTGGTGACCTAAAATTCCGTGGATACACTGGCCCTAAAATTATGACATTCTTTGTGGTACAAATAGGTATCATACTCTGGCGTTAATGATATGGTGACCTATAATATTCGCTTTTGTATATATTTTTTGGAGGTGGTTATCCTTGGTCTTCTTTTTCTAAATGGCTTCCCTTAGTAGAGAAAATGATATTGGGAAGCCCATTATTACAGTGCTTGTCCGAACCATATTGGAGTTCGCCCGAGGCATTCTGAATGCTTCATGGGCGTACCTTGGAAAGAAATGCAAACATAAATAATTTCATCCTCGTAAAATTATTTTTACTTTCAAAATATTAGTTACGGGTTATTTTTTTATCACGCATTATTAATTTTTTATCAGTCCCGGTCTCCTAAATCGATAAATTAAAATGAAGCCTAATTCCAATGTCGAACTATAGAGCATGGGTGTTATTTGGCTGTTTCTCGTATTTTAGTTGCGTCATTATTTACTACCGTGCATTATTTTGAAATTTAATGCATAGCGTAAAAACATTGCAACATGAAGTAAAATCTGATGCTTTCCCGGCGAATATGTTCAAAAAAGGCTATTCGGGCAGAATGGAGGGAGACCACCCGGCTGGAAGCCCGAATAGCCTTTTTTGAACATTGCAACATGGTTGTTGGTGGTGTAAATTAGACGCTCGAGTAACGACGCAGTATCACTTATTTGGCCGTAAAGAGTTAAGTTTTATCCATCCTCCTCCCCTATTTTAGATTCCTTTCCCCTGTATGGCCCCGCAAAATTAATATACCTTCCGGCTGACGACCCTGCGATACGCCTCTTTGCCCTTCACCGCTATCCTTTGGAACTCCAACCCATTATTTCATTTCCCTTTCAGTCATTTAATGCCAGCTTCCTCATTATTGGCGCTGACTGAGAAAGGGTAGGGATGAGGACTTAATACACCCCCCCCCCCACCTCATCCCAGCGGAAATGTTGGGACCAGATTGGTGTGGGTCTAGTTGCGATGGCAGTCGGTGTTCTTTCATATTTGCCGCCGCGTGAACTTGAAAGTTATTGGGCTATTATACTTAGAGTCAGTGCTCATAATTTTGATTTAGATAATCTAAATCGTCACGTAGATACTCGCTGCAACATTTATTGCCGTTATAAATCTCGCCCTGGGAACGTTTTCACTCCCACTGAATGTTCTTAAAAGTAGACGTATTCCTGACCCTATATATAAGTGAATTTCTTCTGATCATGTTACTTTTTTCCATCACTTAAATCGTACATATTATTGGCTCAGCATTAGCATGTTGTAGTCTTGGTGAGTGTAAACGGTAATAGTATAACAGGTTGTAGCTATATCATACAGTTACCATTAGTTCGAAACTATTTCCTCTTAATGCTTTTTCTTTTTTCAGTTAAACATGATTTTTACATGACTAGACCCTATCCTTGCACATACTTTTGTGTGAACTACGATCGGAGGCTTTCCCGGAGTATAATATCAGCGCCACTTGTTCAGGTATTCTACGGCGAACTTGTTGCATCTTTACCGGAGAGAAGTAACGCGTAACCCGGTGAAAAGCCCGAACAAGTTACTGTGACAGCTGTTATCCTCAATCCTGCTTGCCCAACATCCTTTCCTCTATGCATAACTTATACATTATCTCGCCTCTCATTTTCTGACGCAGCCACCGACTCTGTCTCCTTCTAATGAAAGCTCCCTCTCTTTGCTGGGGGTCATGTCGAGCACTTGCTCGTTCATCCTGCTCCCTCCATCCATCTCACATTCCTCGAATAACCCAATAGGGTACTTTACTACCTCGGGCCGAGTATTAGTCCTTGCGAAACGCGCGCTAAACTCTCCTCCCTTTTTTTTGCCTCCTCACAACAAGTGCTGGCTCCGTTGCTAAGGATGGGAATGGATTACTGGAGGCCGCCAGGGTTGACAAAGGATGTTTTGGGACGCGTCTCCTCCACTCCACCCCTCGTGCCCCTGAATCTTCCTCCCCTCCCTTAACCCTGGTGGCTTTTTAGCATTCCGCCTGCGCTCTTGTCGTGCTGGCTGAGCGTAATGACCCACCCCTTACTCGTTTGCGGTCCTCATATTCCTACCCGCTCCACTCGCCCGCCACGATTCATACGCAGTGAGTTAAGTAAGTTAGGTTTTATTTCTTCTGGGTAATGCGAGGAATAAAAATGAGACGATTTAGTGGGAAAAATTGATATTTAGTAGGCGTGGAAGACGACCTTTTGGTGTGGTTTTGAAGAAGAAAAGCATGACTTTTGGGGATATTATTAAACATATATTACACTGAATATTTTTAGCAAGTTCAACGCGGAAAAATCAAAATGTGTCATCTGTTTTCCCCAGTATTTAATTATGTTTTGCACTTCTTTTCAAGCTTTCCATGACACATTTACGGCCAAGAGTGCGTGGGAAGAGAGACATATCAGTTAATTTCGTTGTTCTACCATTCATTAGACTTCGTATTGAGGATTTAAATTTTAGGTTTTGCCGTATCGCTAATTTATTCTCTAAAAATGAGGATATTGAGAATTAAAAAAATGGGATATTTATTCTTTGAATAGTTACCTGCAATACTTATTACGCGGGTAATTTCCTCAGGGAGATATTTTTTTCACTAATAAGATCAAAGTCATTTAGTGCCTAGAACAAAAGGAATGAGCAATAGCCTTTTCAAACAAACAAAACGCAGATCGCGAAGAAACTGAATAACTGGCATAGCCCAAGCCACAAAACTCGCGTCCAACGTCATACATAGTCACGAATGCAGTCACCATCTGTAAAGGTCTTTGAGCAATTAACCGGCAAAAAACGAAGTTCACAGTGCCGCGTCGACCAGTTCAACGCTTTCGTATTATGCTTGCAAGGCCGCAGCGGGTGAAAAAGGGGTACGTAATTAAAAATGAATGCGGCATAAGTCAACTTTACGGGGTGGGAAACCATGGAAGCTACTTTGTTGCGTCAAGAACGTGTGGAGAGAGGGGACGGGCGACAGTACAGAGAATTTTTAATCCAGGAACTCGGGGAGCGAAGCAGTGTCGTGAAATATACGATATGCGACAATGGACCGGGAGGGGGCAGGTGGGTAATGAAAAGAAATACGAGTAGTGTTTCGGCAAATGAATGCGAGGATGAGACGGCATTCGGGGAATTCGAGCGAGAGAAGGGCATTAGAACTGCGGGCAAAGAAAGTTTGCCTCAGGGCCCAGGCGAGCGGGCATAATTTTCTTCGCTGGAGATGTAATTGTTGCAGTTTGGTATTTTTAGCAGGCGACCGAGATCCAAGACCATTTGCGCCATAAAGGAGGATGGTGGAGAAGGAAAAATGGAGAGAAACCTGGTGTCAGGACTAGCCTCACAAAACGATAAGCGCCATTGGGACCGAGGCTTAACATCCGACGGACTTGGTGTTGCCCTTGAAGTGCCAGTAGATGTAATTCTTCCATAAAGTGCGCCTTTTAGCTCTGTTAATATTGCTATTTGAGGCCTTAGGCCTTAAAAATTGTTCAATTCATGCGTAAATCAAAGACTTAACTTTAATTCCAGACAAGTTTGCAAAATAAAACATGCGCTGAGCGTTTTCTCAAGGGTGATGAGAGAGGACCGGAGTAGTTCCAGATATGGATTTCGATTCGGACGGAAAACAAAAGATGAAATGGGATGAAGAAGTGCTAGATATGGTGGGAGAGGAGGAGAAACTTTTAGGAGAGACAAATGGGAGACACGAATCTGAATGGAGCGAGTACTTAGGGTGGGGTTAAATTAGCGACATTTCTAAAGCACATACTCTTCAATAAAATCGTCTCAATAATAAATAGACAATTTTTTCAAATGAAATGGAATAAAATCTTTAATTTTTTAATGGCAATTTCCGAATGACAATATTTTTGATAAAAATTGTCATAATAAATACGCGAATAGCAAAACATTTATCATAACATTTTCACAGACAAATGTGCAAATAACATCATATCGTAGAGCGATAAAACGGTACACCATTATCTGCTACCATCTCCCGGTCTAATGCAGTTCGGATACGGACTATTCAACGCCAACGTCGCACACGAAGCAAATACATCCGTGAAAGCGACGAGGATAACTCCGCTGCGAAATATTACGCCGCACCCGCTGCTTTTTTTTCAAAACCAGACCCCCTTCCCACCAACCCACCCGGATTAAAACAACCAGGTCTCCCGGGCGAGCGGGTTTTTAAGTGCCCTCAGTAGTTGCCTTTCATTTGTTTTTTTTCTGCGAGGTAACAGCCGCCTCCTGACCCGTCCCGGCTCACCACCGCTGCCATTCAGAACTGCAAGGGCAACTCCGGGCACAATTCTTCCTTTTTTTGTATGTTTCCCCGACGGTGAGATACATCTCCCGCGACCTTTCATAGCAGCGATCCGACCTCTCGGATGCTGCGAAGGACGGGACAAATGGGAATTGACGCCGAGCAGAACGACGAATGGCCGATGGAAAAAAAATGTAAGAAAATAATCCTTCCTGCCTTCGATGGCGGAATGGAAGCGTAATTTGAAAGCTCAGCTCCCACTATTTTCCGGGGCAAGTCAACTCGGAAACTTACGTCGCCATGTTCCATCGAAACGCAGGAGGGACAGATTTAATGCGGTAGTCTCATACTGAAAGAATAGAAAATGCGATGCACTTTCATATTCAATTCTGGACCTTCAAATTCTGAATTCAATATTTGGACCGAGATTTCTAAACGGACCACCGATGGGTGATGCATTTTTCCATCAAAAAACTGCTCATAATCAGAGGTAGGCCGGAATGACTTCACTCTTGGAACGACACACAAACAGGTTAAAAAATTAAATGCAGTTTCACCCATCAAATGATAAAATTTCTGAAATAATTATTAAATTTAATGCAACACATGGCGCTGAAATTTGTTGGTGGAGAATCTCTAATGAAGTGTTGTACAATGAAAAAAACTCATCATTTCTATGAAAATGGAAAAGTTTAGACTTCCAAAAATGTAAATAATCAAGATAAACTAGTTAAAACCATAAATAAAGAAAGAAGGTGCTATTAAGAGGGGAGACATTGGTACCGCCAAGAAGTTTAATATTTGAAGGGAACATAAAATTAAACCAATGAAAACAGAATCCACAGAGCAAGCATGACACAATACTTGAAAATTCTAAAATTAGACTTTTTTTTTTGAAAGGTGCAGTAAGACCAAGGCTCAGACCTGCATTCTCCGGAATCGATTTGAAACGGAGGTTGATTTCCGGAGCATGCAACATTGCCAATTCCACAAAAAGAAAGAAAAGCTGGACTAATGAAATTTCTCGGACACTAAAACGTTATTACCTAGGATCCTGATTCAGGCTGTCGATTTAGGGATAGCACCAGCGAGCCTGAACACAGTGGCGTAGCCACGGTGGGTTAAAATCTTTAAAGTTGAAATCTTTCCGAGTTAAAATCTTTAAAACCTCAGCCTTTAAAGTCGCTAAAATCGAGTAAGATGGCATCAATAAAATTTTTTTGTAAATACTCGTACAAAATTACTATTTTTGAGCCTTAAAAATTACGCTTTCGGCACCAAACTTTTCCGGGGAGGACCCCCATTTGCACCAGGGTGTTTTCCATTCATTCCAGAAGGTCCCCGAAATCTCCGGTAAACTCCCCCCCTCCAATTTCAAAATCCTTGCTATGCCAATGACTAGAACATACAGGCTAATGTTCTCCAGCACGGCACCCCAGTTACGAGCGTTTCGACGTGAGGTGGGGAAAGAGAGAAAAGCAGAAATAACGGAAAACCCGAGCGAAATCCTAGCACACATATCCCGCCATATGGCCGAATCAGGGCCACTTCACGTTGATTGCGATCATAAATGGGCGAAAAGGGAACCCAACTAGGTCACAGGGACATGACTTTAACCTCCGCCAACTACATTTCCGCTTTTCAATTAATGACAAACTCACACACAGTTTCGAAAATCGATTGACTCAGTCGAAGCCTCAACGACGGTAGACCATTCGATAGCGGGAAGAACGGATTAAAAAGAAATGGCAGACAATCTGTCGGTGACACGGGCGACAACAACTGCCGTTCAATCAACCAAACTAGATTCGGAAATCGATATCACACATCTGGCGACAAAACGAGATTTAGGAGGCACAGACGATGAGTAGGAGGAAAGGGTGCAATCTTAACCAATTACAAACCCAATGTTGCTTGTAAGTGACATCAAAACTTTTTTTACATTTTCAGCTCTATTCGCGAAAAGACAAAGAGGATCTTTGTACAAAGAGAATCTTGCAATTCAATCACAACACTCACGTTACGACTTCATCTTAAAAACTTTAATGTATAATTATATCTTGACAAAATGATATAGGTAACTCAGCTGTAAAAATTCAGTTTTTTTACGCACAGAAAACCATAGGCCAAAAAAGCCTGAGGATATGTTCCCATTTTGAGAAGCGCTAAATATTTACATTAGAAATGAAAATATTTTTCTGTACGGAAAACTGAAGCATTAGCATTCGTCGCAGCGTAAACGTAAACTTACCCAATAACATGCTGATAACAGCCTACTCTGCATACCCTGACAATTTCAAGGTGATAGCATTAGTTTTAAGCAAGTTAATAGTCACCAAAAACCGCTCGAGCGAGATGGATACGTACTCAGACTCAAGAGGCATTCACTTACTGAAATGAACAATGCTTCAACAGAAGAGGCCCTGAAGGTTTCCCTCCGTATTGTGACATGAACGCGCTTCGCTGGATTTCTGCGAAATTTTCATCCAACACAAAAGCGTAATCTAATGGATTCATTTTGTCAACGGCTTCGGCGAACCACAAATCGATGGAACGGTTTCACTTTCAAAGGGGATAAACTGTCTCGTAAGTCAATTAATACGGCCTTTTGGGAAGATAATTCGCCGCTCAGAGGGATGGGTTGGAAAATGAGCTGGTGTTCACTCGGCTGAAACTATCTGACGCACCTGAGGAGCAATTGAAGAGAAATACACCCAATTGCGGTAACTATTTAGCCGTGGGTTATTTCTACCTTGGATATGAACTGAGAATCATCCCGTAAGGGAAGAGAATAGAATTAAAAAATAGAAAAAAATATGATAACAATAGACCTAATAGGGTAGTTTCCTTCATCAAAGAAAACGAAAGGCATTGATTGCGATTCGTTACCCACCATTACTGTATTCATAATACACATATTATTTCGTTTTAGAAATACCGGTTTAGACGAATGGCAATGGTCCATTTTTATCCTCATTTGAAAAGGGTCAGATTGGCGCCCATGCGATGCCACTCCACGTGACGTCACAGGGACTTAGTTTCTATAGGAGAAGATAGGAGTTATACATCGTCTGAGGTTACCAATGCATGCACGAGGCGCAGAGCTCAGGGAAACATGTCTTAATAATCACCTATTAAAACTGGCTAAGGTCGGAAAATTTCCTCGTTTGTTAAGGTATTAATAATCCTTATTTAAGCCAAGCGCTACCAGCCAGCAGGGTACTCAGCTACCCGCTAGCAGCCCGCGTCGTATCAGCGCTAAGCCTCGCCTCAAGGTCACCTCACAGGGCGGCACCGTGGACCAGAAATACGTCGTACGGAGAAATTTCCCGGCATTCATACTTACACGTCGCGTTTTCGCGCGCTTGAAATTTTTCACTTTTCATTTAATCGCGAAAAATAGATATCGTCATTTAAAAATCTAAAAGCGTGAAATACGTACTCCAGGAGTAATAATCTTTTGATTTAGGCAATAAAAAAATTATAGGAAACCACCCTATTGTGAATTGAAAAGAGAATTCCATTTGAGAGGTGAGACAGGCCGACTTAACTCGCATAATTCTGCACGTAAACCTACCCCAACCAGTAGATTACTCTAATAATAATATTATTATATTGGAACGTAAGGGTGAGGGAGTGAGGGGGTCAGAGCGGTTAGGATGAGTGCAGGAAGGAATACAATAACCCTCAGCACGATTCTCCACACACGACGATAATCTCGATAACCCGTGGGACCTCGTAATTTCTAGCGCAGACTAAAAAACGGATCAAATGGCTGATTTTGGAAAATATTCAAATCCTGTTCTTAGTATTTACTAAAAACTACGCCATGTTAGGTGGCGGTGGGGTAAAGTACTCGCCTACCAAACCAAAGGCGGCGGATTCGAGTACCACCGCGGTAAATTGCCCCTATCCCACACATGCGTGGATATGATCGTCCTACGTTACTGCTTGTTAAATTCTCCTCTGTTGAAGCCTTAAATACCATTTTTTGGGGCAAAATAGACAAATAAACAAATAAGCAGCACCGGCCCTTTCTTATTTAAATCTAAATCTCCATCACTCTTAATTATGCCACCAACAACTAACCCTGCTGCAATCAAATACTGATTCAAGAATAAAAATGTAAATAACCGTATTAAAACCCCCTCTGCAGAACGTTGCAATTTTTTTCTATCATAAGAACACGGAAGGAATATGAAATCAGGTAGAATGGATTCAAATCACTAATGCTACTTTTCGTGTCGTCACGTTCCACTCCTGCAGTGCTGATAATACACATTATTCCAAGAAAAATTCCCTAAACTTTTCCCCTCCCTATTTCAAGCTCATTTCCCAGTTACCTACTTTCTCCTGCCACGGATAAAATTCACCCAACCGAAATGAAGTCCAAATCCACGGTTTGTTAAATGGATGAGGCAGTGATAACGCGAGCCTTCTTTCTCCAATGGTCTCGACAGATTTGAGAGAGCGCTATTTTTTTTAAATAAAATAAAAGCTGATGGATGTCGCAGGCTGAGGAACGCAAAGGATTTCCTACTACGGCGTGGGACGCTTTCGAGCGGAAAGCTTCCCTCAAATAGCGACGACCTCGACTTTTTCCCTAAAAAGCAAAATCTTTCCAAAGAGCCTCCTCCCTTCTCCGCGGAACGGGTTGGGAATGTCACCCAATTTTCCACGATGTTGCAAGGGAAAGAATGAGAGACGCTGCGATGATAGGCACCGCCCTATTCCACCGGGAGACACTAATTACATACATTCCAACAGCAACATCATCTAGTCGGGCGGGTCGTCGGGTAAGCGAACGGCAACAGCGACGACAAAAGAAGAGCGAGTCTGAGGCCGAGGAAAAAAGTATAAATGAGAAAGGTAGTACGGAACATACGGGATGGAGAAAAATTGTGTCAAGAAATTATTATTCCGCATAGCTGATACATGTAGGACCACTGACGATGTTAAGGTCGAAAACTTATAATTTTTAAACTTCGGAAACTAATAGGCAAGCCGATTGGCCGCGAGTTTGCCCTGTTGCCGGATACCTTAAATACATACCGATCTCCGGAATCGTTTTCGAATAAAAAGTAAAACTTCTAACGAAGCTCCGCCTATTTATTAAAGTGAAAAAGAAATGTAAAGAATCTGCAATTTAGATAAAGCTTTTTGGAAGTCTGCACAAAAAAGTATTAGATTTTTGTGTGTTTTTTACGAAGTGTTTGTGCTTTCTTTTATACAATATTGTAGTTAAATAGCCGTCATTGGTATTATTATTTTCAAATTTTCAACTTTAAAAGCAAAATTTCACATTCTAAGACGAAAACCAGATGCAAAATAAGATGGCGCCGTCCAAGAAAACAGAAGTTTTTGCATAACATTTTTTTACTTCAGTGGAAATCTCTTAAAAAACATTATTTTTTGAAAATATTAAGGAAACGAAAACAAATACTTCAATAAAGATGACGCTTTAACACTTGCGACTAAGAAAAAAATTATCTGCAGCATAACACGGCTTTAAGAACTAGGGTGTCAAAATGACACCCTCCCGGCATTCCTGGGGTATGCCAATTTCCCGGCATTCTAGTGTTAAAGTCCTTTATTGCTTGAGCGAAAGGAAAATTCCCATATCTATCAGTTCGCCAAAATATCTCTCTTCATTTATCGTTTCTGTCCGACCTAAATATAGTACAGGGTTCCCACTCTAAATACATTATAAAATTCGCCGTTTTTTCCAGGTTTTCACGGTCTCAATGCCATCAAATTCACGGTTTGTACATAAGGCGTTTTAGGCAGAAATATTGATCACGTAACAATCATCGGCCGCACGTTAACTAACTATGTAACAAACGCGACAGATGCCTTGAATTCAAACGAGGCAATCAAAGTGCTATCTCTCATGACGTCACCTATCGTTAGCAAAATTCAGGTCCGGCTAAAGGGTGTGAGTGGGAAATTGGAGGGAGCAGGGTGGCGGGGAAGTGAAGAAGTGCCTGATTTTTTTGCCAGGGTTAACGTCTTCCAAACACAGGCTTAAGGTGCTGCCATGGCACACGGGCCAATACATAATGGCGCTTCGAATACACGTGCGCAGATAAACGCGTGGGCAGTGTCTGCACGTGACTCGGCCTTGAAACATGATCGAAATATCGATTTTTCTTTTAATCTTATCGTAATGCAGCGTTAGAATTAATTTTCTTACCACTACTTTTATCAGTTTTATTCACTTTCTTTATTCTTCCTCTTAATCTTTTGACGCACAAAAATTATGAGAACTTCCCTGTTCTCTCTTGTAACTTTATAAACAAATAATTCCAATACAATTCGAAATAAACTCTATATTTTGAAACTTAGAGCATAAAACCAACATCAAAAGCCACCATGATATCACAATTCCATTTTCACAATTCCGCCATGAACTGCATCAGCGTGGATCCTGAGTTCCGCTATATTCCTCTCCTCCCGCTCTCTTCTCCTCTCGTAGGCGCCTCCCCTTCTCTGCTTTCTCTTCCTTTCTCTGCTGCACCGCCACCTTTCTTACTCCTTATCCCGATCCTTCCTTTAAACACGTCTGCCTCCTTCAACTCTCTATACACAACTCCCCGTTTTCCTTCACAGCAATTCCTCACTACCATTGTCAGTTTTAAATTATATAAAAACAATATGGTGGCTTGTTTATGTTATGTTACAACAGTCCCTCACTACCATTGTCATTTTTAAATTATATAAAAACAATATGGTGGCTTGTTTATGTTATGTTACACTCTCTTTCGTCAAAATTAACAACAACCCATTAATGTTTTACTTCCATGACAACTTTTATATTTGAAGTTATGGACGGTTTTCTATTCCATTCAAATCACACTTACATACGTCAATCTGCCCATCGTAGTTCTACATTCAAGTTTGAGAGATTTCTAAGTTTTCATGGCGAAATTCACTGCTATTTCCAGGTTTTTTCCAAGTATACGAAATTCACGGCTTATTCACGGTTTTAAGGTTTTCACGGTTGAGTGGGAACCCTGATATAGTGAGGTTTGAATATGATGCTCTCCGAGTCACTCCGAAAGATGCGTATTCTCAATTGCCCAAGCAAACAAAGCCTTAGGCCTAGCGCGAAGCCTTCGAGCCTCTAGCGGCTCCCAGCCTAATTAGTTTAACATCTATTTAACGCTTTTCCTACGTCTGTAGTAGATTTTTCTGTACGACCGTAGCAGCTTATGGGATACGCAACACATCAGGTGGATCAATATGCACACCGGATGAACAGGCCCGGGCTGGCTCCAGGTTGAAGACTAACTCTCCAGGCACCCGAATAAAGAAACGATGTCGGGGAAGAGGATACCGCAACATATATTGTGCTTGAATAGAAAAATTCCTGGGCGGGAAACATGAAAAAAGTTCACGAAGGAATAGACGACGTCACCACGGATTACATGACGCTAAGCCAACTCACGCGCAAGCGATAAGCCGCGGGGAACATTCAGGAAACAGGATGCATAGGTACCGCAAGAGAGGAGAGGAAGGAAAAAGCTGTGCAGGAGGACGGCGGGGCGAGGAATGTTAAGAGAGGAGAGGAACTAATAAAGCATTAAAAATCAAATGACCACCGAACAGCTCTATACAAACACTTTTCGCATATTTTGTTAAATTAAAGATTAGATAAAATCGATGGCATGAATTTTTGTAAAAAATTGTGAATGTGTACCACGTCCACAATATGTTTCGTAAAGTTATTTAAAATTATTAAATAATATAGAGTTGTTTCAAGCCTAAACTGGTGGAATCCTAGCATATTAGTAAATTGAAAGTGCAGGAAATTTTCGCGAATATTATAATTTAACTTCAAAACCTGCTTCAATATATGTTTAGGTAAGCCCATACATTTAAATGATTTCTACATTGATAAGCTGAATATAAAACAATATGCACTGAATCTGGTTCAATAAATGTTTAGGAAAGCTCATAAATTTAAATGATTTCTACATTGATAAGTTGAATATAAAACAATAGGTATTGAAACTGGTTTGGATGTGAAATTAAAATATTTGTGAGGAATTCCAAGTAACTTTTAATTAACTACTAAGTTATGAACAGGTCTAATTTAAGTCATGGGAATGGTGTCACATTAAGTAAAATGTTAGGATTTAGGGATTTTTAAGCGCTATCTCCAAAAATATTGAACGGAGAGCATTACTAAACATAGTCAGCTCTTTAAGTACGACTGTGTAAGACCACAATTTTGGAATTTTCATTAAAATTGCCATTTTTTCTCGGTGGAACCCTCTGGCCAGAAAGCGTCATCCTAGAACGAAAACCACTTCCTCCACCTCTCTTCAGTTTCTCGCGAGGAAATAAAACACACACCGCGTGTCTCGCAGTTCACCGGAATCATATAACGCATGAATAGGAAACCGAACACGTCACGCATATTCTAGGCGGCACACGCCGCAATCATCACGTCTTTCTCGTATTTTTTTCGAAGAAAAATTCAAGGTCCGACAAAACGTGACGAATTGAAATAAGTAGAAAAAGTAAAGGGACTGCAATCGTCAATGTGAAACGAACGCCTTGGCATCCTTTAATTGAGGTGATTCAGCAGTCAAAGGTAACATGTTCCTACCGTCAGGGTATCCACCGGTGATATTAGATTGATATGAAACAGTGTACTAATCACCAACGACATCCCCACTCACACCAAGAACTCCCTTGTATGATTCATTATAATAACGATCCTGAATTTCAACATTAAAAACTACGTGGACAGACGAATTTCGAAAGAGAAACCTTGGGACGAATAGCGTTTGTAGAACTCAGCTAAATAATTACCCTCGTTTTCCGTCAAATAGAAATAAATACTAAATAAAAACAATTTTTATTTTTCAGTAGATACTTTTACGTTACTAAGCATCTGTTGAAGGCTATTCGGGTCTTATACAGGCACTTTCAACGAGCAAGATGTAACATCGTTCATTCAATGATTATATTCTTGCATTCAACTTCACCTGGCATCCATATCAATGGAGATTGGATCCATAACTTACCCAGAGAAATGAAACATGAAATACTGGGCCATGAACTAGAGACACTTACCTGAAAAGAGAGATAAAAAATTATATTAATAATAGTAAGTATACAAATTAACATCAGAATTGCATAGCAAAATTATGCTACTATTCATTAAACACTCTAAGCAAAATATATTAAGAAAATACAATACACATACCAAAATTAAATTGTAAAATTTTATGTGTAGGTATATTTGGTAAATTTTAATAATTTGTTATCAATCTATAACAATCACGCTTGGCCGCAATGGTGAAAAAATAAAAAAAATTACTTTTTACTTGAAAATTCTATTAAAACGCCACAATTAAAAATATGCACAAACGAAATAGTAGTAGGGAATATTGCAGACCTTACCCATGCCAGCATAATTATTTTGTGATATTTTTAAGTAATTTGAAATGAGTACTGTATTTTGCCTGCTCACATATCGCCGAGGGATATGCCACAAAAACACTTTTCATTAAGATGAATGATTTGTAGATAGAGGTGTTTTACGGTCCACTTACGGTGAGAATTAATTCGGATTGGTACTCATTTTCCCTTTTTCTTTTAATACATAGTTTAGTAGTCAATTGTTTGTGAATTATGTAAAATAACTTTCTCCTAAGCAAACGGTTCACAAAAATAGACTCGATAATCAAGAAATATTGCCTGTACAACTCGAATGTATCCTTAAACACGAAACGTCAAAACGTCGGCGCCCTTAGATTTTCTGACTCGCACGGAAACCCGAGAATTGTTCATTTATTCCATTCGCCGGGAAAGTGTCAAATCATACACAGCAGAAAAAAATGTTTTTCGCCAGCTATTTCCAATTAAGGAGCTCCGTGCATCGTTCATCTACAACCAAAATATTCCCAACCCTCTTTCCAGCCAAGACGGACGGTTGAAGAAAGAAATCGTTCACCTCCTCTCAAATTTTCAATGAACATGGGGGAGCTGGTGAGTGATGATCATTCTGAGAAATATACACAGAGGGCGTGGGAGGTGGCTGGGGAGTGAAAGGGATACGTATGGGGCGAGTAAAGAGGGGTCAAAGGTCAGCCTAGGGCGAGGAATTAATGGCGGCCGCCCGCCGGGACACAGGCATCATCATAAAAGGGCAGAGTGATGGGCTAGGCAAACAGACGGCGGAGGGTGAGGGGCTATGGGGAAGGAGTGGGTGGCAACGCCGCGATAAGTGGATGGGGGCGATGAGGATAAGGAGATCAAGCGGTTCCGGGAAAGACTCGTTTCCAGCTCGTCCCAGGAATATCAAACGCTCGTGAATCCAGAAAATGCCGATGCGCTCATTATTACAGTATTCTACCGATTAAGGTAGGTTTCCATGGAGTACTAAAGAAGTGATCTGGGAGCCTAGGTTTCCTTCCTGTGCTACCTTCTTCAATTCACTGTAAGGCCTAATCCCTTTCAATCTATCAAAAAATCCTATTTTTTTCCTTCCTCTCCCTCGTTTCCCTAACATTCTACCCTCTAACACCATTTTCAACATCCCCTCCCCGCTAAGTATTCGCTCCATCCATACATTCTGTCTGCTCCGTACCTCATCTAAAAGCTGCCTCTCCTCGCCAACCATATCCAGCACTTCGTCGTTCCTTTTCCTCTCCGTCAACGTTTTAACGTCAATAATTAATAAAAAAATTACAAATACACCATTTCACCTTCTCTATTCTTCTCCAAACCCACATGTCGAATGACTCCAATCTTCTCGTCTTCTTTCCTCAGCGTCCACGTTTCAGCACCGTAGAGAGCTACACTACAGATCAAACTCTTCACTAACCTCTTCTTTAAACTCTTACATAACGATCCTCTCAGGAGCTCCTTCCTGTTCATGAACGCCTCCTTTGCTAATGCAATTCTTTTCCTAATGTCCTTACTACTGTATGATTAGGTAAATAGGGAAAAAGGTGACCAAAAATTTTTATCGATTGAAACCATTCTAGGGTTCTCTATTTTTTCTTTCCATTTTTATACACTTTACAAGAAATTTTAGCGATGATAACACTTATTTTGCATTTTAATTTTGTCGTAGGGATGTAAAAATAGAAACAGAACACAGAAAATACACAGAGAACTGGAAAAACAGTCGATTTTGTTCATAAAAATATTAAAATTTATATTAATTAAGTAAGAAATGGCAATATTTCCACTAAATTTATTTCAGCAAACGCCTTTCGTCAAGACAACAAAATTCCACTTTTTTCTGTAACAACGAAACCCGTCGTACAAAAATAAATTCAGCGGATATTTTCCAATGTTTTATTTAACTAATATTGATAACTTCCACCACACAACATATCAAAAAAATATAATAATTTATGAATAAGTGACTATGAATTTAAGGTAAATCCGTGTGCTCAATACAGCTATTCGAGCGTTTTTTTTTAAAGCGAATGAAAAGCGAGCAAAGCGGAAGCAAATAAAACTTTTTAAGTGCACGACTGAGTTCTCCATAAGATATTCCTCTTGCTCCGATTAGTAACATCGCTATCGTGGGGGACCAGAAGACACAATGAAATTGTCCCCAGCACCATCCCATCAACTTGATGATTTAATGAAATTACTTGAGCAATCCCGGAGTAGGGACAATCGGCATAAAACTGATGAAGCCCCTTCCGTCCCCCCAACAAATCGATTGCCATTAAACTTGCAATGAGGGCCTTCGATTATTCGGGTCCATTCACCATTCCCATTTTCCATCGAACTCCATCAATGAAAATGTATTCATTACATTTTTTCGTCCCCGGTGTTTATCCGCACGTGTCAGGAAGCACAAAAAGAGAGAGGATTTGAAAGTAGTATCTGATAGACCTTCGACCTTTTCGAAGCAGAAAAATATTGAAAAATCCCTTTCTATCACTCTCTCTTGCGCCTTACAGAAGCGCGCGCAACTTCACTGAGGCCCTTCATCACAAAAGCGTTTGAAAAGACTTCAACTTCGCTATTCCACAATCGAATTCATCCATTCCCACCATCATTTCATGGCATGCTAATGTTAAACTGCAAAAAAATCATTCCATAAACGATAAAGTCACTCGTGTCAAAGGCGAATTGAAAAATATTTCAACTCTCCTATTTTCTCTAGCATAAATCAATTTGAAATATGGAATGAATGGAAATAGATTAAATAGAAATGGGAGCAATTATGTGGCCTTTTACGTGAGAGAAATATAGAGCATTCAGCTGGCAACAGAAAGAGCAGCAACCAAACAGCGTGGTGAAAAAATATGAGTGCAATCATTTTCGGTTTTTTAGCTAAAGTAAGGGGAACTTGTCGGTCCGGAGAGAAGAGCGCTTGGCTTCTGACCTCGGGGTCCTGGGTTCGAATCCTCGGTAAAGCCTCAGGGCAAGGTCCAAAAAGCTAATATTTTCCACAAATTTAACAACACGTCGTCAAACGACGCACAGTGGGCTGAAATCGAAAAAAGCTGGACAAAAGTCCAAAATGACGTTTTTTGAGATAGAGACTTCAAACTTGGCTTAAATACGTATAAATGATTACCAACTATAGATGTATGTGCCATTTTACATCAATACGATCCGTTACTGAGATACAGTGGCCCAAACATGACCAACTTTTTAAAAACACGCGCGGTCTCGTTTTTCTTCAGAAACCTTTGAATTTAAGCAGGTGGTGTTGCATTTGCATGATTTTTATGGAATAAAAAACGCAATATTCCTATGAATTGATGTTTTGCCTATACTTTCCATGAATTTTGAAGATTTTGGTTCTCATGTGACTGGTTTTACAACGCAAAATGGCGGACCCGTTTTTCACGTGAAATTTGACATAAAGTAGACATTATCTTTCGTTTACGAAATATATAACTCAGGAAATTCACATCACGGTGTAAAGTAGAGATTTCTTAAGAATACTAAGCAGAAATCTTGGAAAAAAGTCTGCGACGAAGGTAATGAGAGCGATTTTTCGATCGCGAGTCAAGGCTGAGCTACACGCCGCGGGACCCTGAGGCTCGGTAACCGAGGTCGATGTTTCAAGTTTTTTGAAACTTTATTATTGAAAATCGTCATTTTAAGCACAGAGCCTAGTCATTAATGACCTAATGACTATATTGATGACATTAGCAAGGATTTTGGATCGACCGAATTGACCATTTAACGCGTTACTCGAGTGGAAATGCTTGGGATTGGATATTTGTCGGAACCATTCCACGTATAAGAAACATGCTTCGGGTATTGAAGTTGGGTTAAAAGATTGAGTTGGCATGCTAAAGAGAGAGAAAAACAAAATGTTTTCGCGAAATGCAACTACCGTTACACTTTTCCATTTCCAACCTCGCCGTGGTGGGTCGCGCGTTTTATGACGACGCAGGTATTTAACAGATTCTTCCTCAAGGGTTTTTCCCTTTTCTCTTCAAAAATACGTTTCAACTTGCAGTATCAGTGCGAAGAAGTGCCGTGTTAGTTCTCCTAATGTCGTGTCGTTCAGTAGTGTGATAGTCAAGTTCGTTTTGCCTATTGATTTGTTTCGGGATTTGCTGATTTGGGATCTTTTCACGGAGTTTGACGGCGCAGTGATTTTCCAGCCTGAATTTTGTAAGGTGAGTTTTTTATTCCTTCCATTTCAAAGATGAGTTTGTTTTAGTACATTTTCAATGAAATCTTTTAATTACTTATGAATTTTTACTATTTTTTCCTCTCAGTAACCATGACAATTATGATGCGTGTTCTCTAACATATATTTCTAATTTTCAATTCACCTCGCAGGGTTTCGAGTGCTTTTTGACGTACTAATAGATTCTAACTATGTTACTCGTTTTGAGTTTCATAAAGAATTATTAGAAACGAAGGGAATAGCATAAGGATAAAAAATACACTTGTTGGATATTTTGTAGCGGAGATTAAATGTTGAGAGCTACAAGTCTGCTCTTGATGGTGTCCGTGAATTACTTAAGTTGAGATTCTGGTCTTATTACGAAAAAATGTGGAGACAATATTGCTGGAACAGTAAAAGATTTTATTGCTAAATATTCGGATCAACAGCTATGGAGATGAATGATTTGAAGGCAATATAGAACCGACTTGTAGGATTGACAAAATATTCTTTTGGATTATCAACATCACTGTTGGTAAGAAAGAATACAAAAAAGCTGGAATCCAGTTAAATGATGAAAATGCCTTGTAATTACGGCCAACATTCTTTACATGCCCGATAATATCTGAAAACACTCCTTATAGAGAGAAAAGTTAGATTTCAGAATGCTTTTAGAGGAAGGATGGGGTTTATTGTTGATATTCCACTGTCTGTATCAGAGAACACGAATGACGGCAACACCGCAAGGCGTTTCTTCGATTCCCCAGATTTAGCCGCTGATTTGACGGGATATTGAGTAAATGTAGACTGCAATAGGATATGTAAACCATGCACAGTAAAGCAAATGTAAAATTCACGCATGTTTGCGTATGAAATGGTTAAATACTTCATCTAAATTATATGTTTTCATAGGAAAGTGTAATGTACCATCAGAAGAAATTAATTCTTCATAATTACAGGTATCAATGTTGACCTAATCAAACATTTTTCCATCATTATGAGGGCAATATCAAGTGGCATAACTAAATTATACAGCTTTCTCGGACTACTGCCAGAGAACTGCGGAGTTATTCACTAAGTTGTATCCCTGGTATTATATATACTTACGAGTAAGTACCTATATATACTTACTCTATGGTATTACATAACAACCATGGTACATAAGGTGCCTCCGCATAGAACCAATTTTGCAAAAGAGTTGACTCTTCCTATGGGACAATTATCTGAAGAGGCATTAGAAGCCAAGAATAAGGACATGCGTAAATTCTGCCCGAGATTCAACCGAAAGCACTCCAGAGAGGCCACGAATGAAGACCTTTTCAAACGACTGTTATTAACGTCTGATTCACTTCTTTACACCATCCGTTGAAACGTATTTTTGAAGAGAAAAGGGAAAAACCCTTGAGGAAGAATCTGTTAAATACCTGCGTCGTCATAAAACGCGCGACCCACCACGGCGAGGTTGGAAATGGAAAAGTGTAACGGTAGTTGCATTTCGCGAAAACATTTTGTTTTTCTCTCTCTTTAGCATGCCAACTCAATCTTTTAACCCAACTTCAATACCCGAAGCATGTTTCTTATACGTGGAATGGTTCCGACAAATATCCAATCCCAAGCATTTCCACTCGAGTAACGCGTTAAATGGTCAATTCGGTCGATCCAAAATCCTTGCTAATGTCATCAATATAGTCATTAGGTCATTAATGACTAGGCTCTGTGCTTAAAATGACGATTTTCAATAATAAAGTTTCAAAAAACTTGAAACATCGACCTCGGTTACCGAGCCTCAGGGTCCCGCGGCGTGTAGCTCAGCCTTGACTCGCGATCGAAAAATCGCTCTCATTACCTTCGTCGCAGACTTTTTTCCAAGATTTCTGCTTAGTATTCTTAAGAAATCTCTACTTTACACCGTGATGTGAATTTCCTGAGTTATATATTTCGTAAACGAAAGATAATGTCTACTTTATGTCAAATTTCACGTGAAAAACGGGTCCGCCATTTTGCGTTGTAAAACCAGTCACATGAGAACCAAAATCTTCAAAATTCATGGAAAGTATAGGCAAAACATCAATTCATAGGAATATTGCGTTTTTTATTCCATAAAAATCATGCAAATGCAACACCACCTGCTTAAATTCAAAGGTTTCTGAAGAAAAACGAGACCGCGCGTGTTTTTAAAAAGTTGGTCATGTTTGGGCCACTGTATCTCAGTAACGGATCGTATTGATGTAAAATGGCACATACATCTATAGTTGGTAATCATTTATACGTATTTAAGCCAAGTTTGAAGTCTCTATCTCAAAAAACGTCATTTTGGACTTTTGTCCAGCTTTTTTCGATTTCAGCCCACTGTGCGACGTGACGAATAAACGAAATGAATTTAAATCTGTTGTATTATGAAACATTAGGTGGAAAATTGCCAATCCCAATTATTTATATGCTAAACTTGCACCGCATGAAATCCGAATACACATATATTTTTTACGAATATTGAACACAATTGGTGTCACCAGTTAAGGCATCAGCAAGTAAAATCCACATAAAGACACTCCACACAACCAAACTGGAAGGTCAAGTGGAAGGGAAGAAGAACAAGGGAAGGCCCCGAATGAGCTACACGGGCAAGTCATAAAGTATGTAAAAGAGAATGAATACGACGCTATGAAAAGGCTAGCGGATAGGAGAGAGGAATGGTAAGCTGCGTCAAACATATCTTAGGATTGTTGACTAATGATGATGGTGTAGGAAGAAAGCGAGTTGAATTCTCTTCCAACTTCCCAAATATCACCCGCACGACAGAAATGAAATAATTTTTTCCATTAAAGGCAAGAACTCAAGACAGTCATAAAAGAAGTAGCCGGTGGAACGAAGCGAAAAAGCGTTAAATATACTACTATTCAGTTCAAATCAAAACCATCGTACCATATTAGCAATCGCCACTAAGTACAAATATTCTAAATTCGATTACATTCCCCGCATTGATATAAATCCTATATCCATCCTGTTCACTACCTCGGTTACCTTCTTCTTTCCAACTTTTTTATTCATCATCCCCTGTCTCTCTTCTCTGCAGATTTCACACCCGGCCGCTACACAATTCATGATCATGGACTCCAAGGAAAATTCAAAGGAGATATGAAAATACCTCAAGAATAAAGTTTAACTCCGGCTCTGATAAAATATCAATGGAAGCAATTCATATAACTTTCATCACTACTACAGCGGCAAGTACGAGAACAGGACGATGTTAGATCACTACAGATGATAGCTTAAAAATTCTCAAGTTGCACTCTTGCGAAAATCTAAATATATAGCACATAAATCATAGTAGCGCAACCAAGGGAAATTTTTGAATTATACTCCAAACGGCATAGTATTGAGCTACATCATTGCATATTGAACGGCCAACCTGCATTTCGTTATTGAACGCAGTTCAGGAGTATATTGCTTTGAAAACACTGACGAGAAAAGCGGCTGTTCACTGGTGTGTATCACAAAGAGGATAAAAGACGCCTTTATCCGCCAATATTCACCGCTTTTACGGCGTAAGAAGCACTTCCTCCATCGTACCCCGGAGTGGCCATGAAGAGCTGATGGCGTTCAATAATTTTACGAGACACACGGATGACAAGAAGAGGGGGACTCAACAGCGGTAGGAGCCAGACCTACCTCCGCACTTTTGAGGTGAAGTATAATGCACACTTGGCACAATGTCCTCTTGGCAAGTCGCAAGACGATGTCTTCCCTTCACATTTCCATTTTCCTCTCCCAGATACCATAGTCATCCACGGAACGCCTTAACCCTTCCATATTTAAAAAAATCCTATACTATGGTTGGCTAAGCGCATTCCAATAGAAAATTGCCAACTCGTTCTAGGAATATTTGCTAAGAAAATCAATTTTCTACATCAAAAGGCAAGAAAGAAATACAGCAAGAATGAAAGTATTCACGATGGTTTTCCAAATACGCTAATAAATTCATCAGGACACAGATGAAGCTTGTAACGGGGAATTATATGAGAACCATCACAATAAAAGCGATTACGTGAATCCGATAATGATACAGCAAGCACGGTTTTAATTGCCAACAATTTAGATAATACTTAACTATTATAATCTTAAGCCCACGTTCAAAAATACTCCGATAGGACTCATAGGTTTAAGCTAATATCACTCAAAGCGTATAAATGTTAACTGACATTAAAGTGATTGACACCTAATTGACAGGTGAAACTGCGACGTTTGATATATTGTATATCATTTACTGTTTAACGTCATCATTTAGTACCAAAGTAACATTATCAAGCGTTGCATTACAATAATGCTCGTACACTTAACACTAACGAGAAAAGAGGCTGTTCACTGGTGTGTATCACAAAGAGGATAAAAGACGCCTATATCCGAACCATCAAAATTAGAAAAGCAGCTTGTAGTACTCCCTGTTCTCACAATATCAAGAATACCGAGGAGTATTTAATAATCTTCTTTTACATTACGTAGCATATATTTGGATTCGGCCTACTATTTAGCTCTCCACATTTACCTAACCTTTTCTCGGATTAAGAGTTAAACGCAAGCACAAATGTAAATATACACTCCAAAACCATTACCTGCACCACGTCAACGGATAGAGTTGCACAGCTAGGATCCTAGGGTGCATAATAGAAGAATTGGCGCGAAAATAAACATAAAACTTCAACCAGTAAAAAATGAGCTATTTTAATTAGATTTCGTCGAGTGAAGCCACACTCCCATCCTGGCTTCACGAGTACTGTGGGGTAACTAGAAGCTCCGACGTCGGAGCGGAATTAAAAAAAAAATAGCCACGACGCTATTTCAACCAGCTTTATTCCTCCTCTTAATGCAGCAAAGCGAGATAGCACGTATATATCTTATTAGTAAAAGTTCCCAGTGTTAGCAGCGGACTTAGTCGTGGGAGAGGAGCTTATACTCCCGAGGATGGGCTCACACCACAAAAGCAGCGGCCTAAACAACATCGTTGTGGCAGATGTGGAGTCGCTATATTTAATTTGCATTAAAAAATTCTGCGGTGGGGCTGAAAAATAAAAAAAATTGAGTTTGCAATAGTGACGACGCGGTGCCCACTCCGACCGGCAGAATATATAAAGACACGTCGACCCATTTCAACCGGTCGCATGCATCCAGGACTGCCAGCCTCATTTAAAACAACTTTGTTTCCGCTCCTTGACGCCGCATCCCCGGAACGAATATAATGCAACGAGGAAAGACTCCGTTGACGTATAATTGAAATGGCGCTGCGATTGCAGTAAACTCGGAGATTTTCTTGATTTTTTGTACTCTCTGCATTTTCAAATTTAACCTGGGAATACGATTTAAAAATTAAATCGTAATGAAACATTTCACGGCGCTGTTCCCTCCCTCGAATTTTCGAAGAAAATTTTTCGCTTTAAATGATTGCATTAAGAAGATGATCACATCTACGGTACAGAGTTCTTCTGAAATGACTCCTCCAAATGAAGACATAATAAGAAGCAAACATAAGCACTAACAGTATCTTCCGGCAGTTTTAATCATGTAGGTAATTCCTGTTCCGAGGCAGATTTGGTCCAACAAGAGAGAATGGAACCTGGAGAATAAAACACGATAGGGAAATCAGGAACCTTTTCAATTCGCCAGACGTAGTAGCCGAAGCCAAGAGCCGCATTTTTCGATGGGCAGGCACA
This sequence comes from Ischnura elegans, assembly GCF_921293095.1. Classification (NCBI taxonomy): domain Eukaryota; kingdom Metazoa; phylum Arthropoda; class Insecta; order Odonata; family Coenagrionidae; genus Ischnura; species Ischnura elegans. Next base: position 29,133,258 of record NC_060251.1, on the reverse strand, counting down.
TAATACGAAGAGAGCAAGAGGCCCTAGTAAAACAAGTCTGGGCAGAAAACCCTGATGGGAGACGACCTCCAGGTAGACCAAGAAATAGATGTAACGATGAGGTGCTGATTGATATGGGGAAAATGGGAGTCAGCGAGGCGGATGCAGAAGTGAGAAAGAGTTGGAGGTAGACAGTTGGCGAGGTTAAATACCATTTAGGGTATAAATGCCCATGGGAGTGAGAGAGCGAGTGAGGTAATTCCTAACCTGTTTCCTATTTTCTTATTTCACATCACCGTTAATCTTTTTACTACCACTCCTGAACAAAAATTTAGCTGTTGGAGTCTTCTTATGTTTTATAAGAAATTACCTAACTCGTATTCAGCTATAAAGAGTTTATCCAGTATCTTTTTATACTTTTTTTTGCTTTTTTGCCACTAGTGTGCATGGAAAAAACATCAAAATTAATGCAATGCAAAAACATTTCGCATCGATGCAATCGAAAAATATGGTGATGGTGACGTTAAACAATTAACGAGCTTTTGCTCTTATCTTTGGGCACTTTGAGTGGGATGCTAATACACAAACTGTGATAACAGAGACGGTATTTTAATTACACATACAGTGACTCTACAAAATATAATCTGACCCGAAATTCAGAACTGTGAAAATTGTTTCTTTTAGAGGAGAAGAAATTCCATTTTACTTCGAGCATGTAGTTCACGCAGCGCAACTCCTTAGCAATCCTACCCTTATGAATGAAAGCGAAGTAGCATCTTAGTATGGCTGTTTAGAAACTAATTCCCGAAATCGGTGTACTCAGTGCACGGAGAATGGGGAACGTCACCTACCAGATTTGATATTCAACACTGTGTAAAACAGAAGTTCAGATATGTGCTAACACTAGAAAAACAAATAAAAATTTCTGATTTAATTAATAGGTATTATTATGTTCTGAAAAAGTAAACTATGTTGCCACACCCTGTATCAACGAAAAAGGTAAGGGTTATTTTGAAGGAACGCTCGAACAACCCGTACGTTCCTTTCTTCCTTGGAATAATCGGGACTGGATTTGGGGAAAGAAAGGGGAAAAGTGAAGGATAAGGATATGTCCGCGAAAAAAATAAAGCCAAAATGACTGGGGGGAAAATGATTAACAAGGATCCCAGGGACACAAGTATCCAGAGGGACGTGATTGGTAAGCTGGAGAGAGCCAGGGAACAAATCTACCCTGGGGAGAATCCCCTCTTCCCTTTGTCGTCGAAGAGAAACAACGGTGCAGACCATCCGTACGGAGACGTGAGATCTTAGCGAATTGAGGTTTTTCCTCTTTTTTGGGCACCGTACGGACTCCAAATAGGATCAGAGAACCAATGCGCAGGATGATAACGGCTGATCGATACTCAACCTTAACAATAATACTTAAAATGAGGCCAACCGCTCTCCTATCCGCTAGCCTTTCCATAGTGGCGTATCTTTTCTCTTTTACATCCTTAATAATATGTCCTATGCAATTTTTTCGGGGCCGCCCATCGCCCGAACTTACCCAAGTATCAACGAAAGTACCAACCTTTGAAGGTTAAAAAAAAAAACGTGACCTTGAGTGCCACTGCATCGTTTCGCGACGCCGAGCAACGAAAAAAACGTCTCGGCCTAATACAATGACAGAGGGACGATAGTGGTGGTCACATTCAGACGGCAGAAAGGTTTCCACTTCCAAAATTAGCAGAAGGTGGTAGCATCGGCGTGGAAAACTTATCTGCCACGGAGAGATTTAGACGAGGAAGGGGCAGAAAATGGAGGAAAGCATGCCGGGTACCGCTCCGGCGAACAGGTGACACGCTAGATAAAGAAATCTCCCTCAAGAACTCTATTTACTACGGTTCCCCAGAGAAAAAGTAACAAGTTCATTTAAGTGGCCCAAGCGAATATTTTAAAAACATATCCTTCCTATCATTCTCCACCATATCTGACCATTAAATTTTCCATTTAAGAATCGAAAATATTGGTAACTTTTAACAAAAATTTATTTATTAAATATTATAAATAATTTATTACATTATTTATTAAATATTATAAATAAAAATAGCTGATTTGAAAAAAAAACGAAAATCTTGTGCTTGAAAGTAATATGAAAGCTCAAATGTGTGTATAGGATGTGATAACAGAAATTAAACGTTAGGATAGGAGGTAGAAAAGGCATTCGGATCATCATAATCCAAAGATGTAGGCCAATTAACCATGCGGTGTCGCACAGCAATTATTAACAATATTAAAATTAATAACGGAAGGAAAAGTTCCTGAAGGAATACCAACAGATATGTACTTGGAGCAGATCAGGAAGGACTCGAGGGAGAAGGGTATCGAGGCAGGAGCATTAATTGTATCTGACTTTGAAAAGGGAGCAATTGATGTCTGCCGTTTACCAATCTGAAGACTGCGTTGCCTTGACACAGAAAACACAACTTAAAACCCACCCTGGATTAAACACCTAGTGCCGTCATCGAGGCTATAGATATTGGGCACGAAAGGTTCGAAAAATGCAGAGTAAAATTTACACCATACTTTAGATTGAATTTTTAATAAATATCGAATCTAAAACTCATTCAATAAAAAGTCAAGCGGCCAATCGCTGTTATGGCCTTCATCAGAAGTGGTGAGCCCCCTTAAGGAGGTTTTCGGTAGGGGGGCGCTCCAGTGGGAGTAATTCGAGCGCCGACGATGTCGTTGGAGTGCTATTAAGCTCCGTTGCTGCGCCCGGCAGTGATAAAGAGACGCGCTCCCGGGAAGAAGAACAGGGGAGAACGCGCCTTCCTCCTTGCCCGGCGGCGAACACAAGCAACATCCTTTTAATTATTTGTCGAGCGCAGCATTCCACCCACGACGACCCGACCTCTCCTCCCCTCCCATTCCCCCGGACAAGAGGGTGTGGGACAATTTGGAAGATTACGGCGCACAGTGGTCCGGATAAAAAAAGACGATCTACGATGGAATTTTTTCAGTCTTTCTTCACAGTGACTTTTAACATGCAGTCCACGCGATATACCTTCTGGGGAAACCCTGCCGCGCACATGCCTGGGTGTGAAATATGTGATCATTTTAATAAATTCCTTAATAGTTTTTTTCCTAAAAAAAATAAGTATTTCCGTATTTAAAAAAATTTGTTCATCAAATGCTTGACTTTATTTAGATATAAAAATCATAATATAACATTGTACTATTATTATTTAAGTTTCCATTATTTTATTGTAGTTTGCAAGTTAAAATGCATAATTTTTATTCGAAAAAAATAAGTTGTTTGATTTCATTTACTACGAAACTACGAATTTGTAAATAAAAAAACTAACAGTTTTTATGCATCATTATCACCATTGAATAATATACGACCTTAAATTTCCTTAATTGCCACATAAAGTGAATATATTATGAGAAAAATTTCAAATTAATCTAAAAAAATCTGATTTTTGTCTTGAAGCGGACCAAATCGCGGCGTCTGTCCGGGGTGAAAAGAAAGAGTGGAAATAAGGGTCTTCATGAAAGCATGCGATGAGGAGGATGAAGAAGGGGGACGCAAGGTGGCGCTCACGGCAGGGTCACAAAGGAGTTGGGATAAAAAGAGAGAGCGCCTCAGGGGCTGAGAGGTGCAGAGAGTGAGTGGGGAGGAAACGAGAACACGGCGATGACACGGGTGAAATGAGGAAAGAGCAGAATTAGAGGTGCTCGAAATGGGAAAATACTTAAGAAAAGGCCACTGTAGGTACCAGAAAAAATATTTTTGTTTATCAAATGTGGGTCACGACGCAAAATATCCAGCACTAATTTTTCACCTAAATATAAGGAGGCATAAAATATATTTACTGCTTTAGAGCAAAATCCTTGATGCCCAAAATATAAATCAGGTCGCGGACTTTTCAGTCGAGACGACATTGCGGCATAAACAAAGACCGCTTATTCAATCGTAGATAAAGTAAATGTAAGATTATTAGCTCTTGTTACACTATTTCTTGAGATTAACCATAGCAACGCAGTCATTACTTTTGATTGATGTGAATTCATTACTCCGATCCCTTTCCTTTCTTTAGTTCCAGATTTCCTTTTCTCAATGAGAGTAGTCTATGCAACAACGAAATCGCAGACAAAATGACGCTATAAATAACCGAATAAACAATAACCACCAGCAACCTAAAAGAAGAAACATCTGTTTCTCTGGAAGTATCACATTACACCCTCCATATCCATCGAGGACTACACCGAAAGAGGAATAAAGTTTAATTAAAAAGGACATCCTCAGCGGGTAAGTGCTCCGAGTCCCGTCGACGTGACTGTTTTCTTTCCCTTCCGCAATCTACCTAGAAGACGGGGACAGGAATGGTCGGGGAAGCACTCCGGAATCATTCTGCTTAACGTCGGAGCCAGCCCTTAATAATATCCACGTCCTTGCAGGGAGAAGCCGGGGTGGTCCTGTCCCCAGCCGCACAAAGCACTGAGAGCAACCCCACGCGGTAGAAAGGGGGAGACGGCCGTGGCCAGGGACGCAGTCTGCTCCCTAGTCTCACATTCGAAGGCGACTGCTCCCGCAGCGCCAAACCCTCGCGGTGGGGAGCCGAGGAAACGGATTCGGAGGGCGACAGGCGATTGTCTTCTCGCCCAACGGAATGCGAGCCGGAATTGGATCCCCCACAATGAGGAAGGGGCAATGATGGCACGACATGCAATGATTCGATTTTCCGTAAAAACATTTGCCCACAGTCGCCCCTTGTCCACTTTGAATACTCATCATATTTAGAAGCATTAATTTAACTTGATTTCTATTTTTACACGATTCATCAAGGGTAAAATTGAATGTGAAAAAATCCATTTCATCAGCCGTGCATGTAATTGCGCAAAGCGTTACTTATTACATACAGTTATTTGATTTCTAAAATTGGCCATTGAAAGGGGGTCGAAATCACAACTATTAACTGATACCTATTACATAATTATATGTATAATTATACAGTAATTACAAACAAATGTGCATATTCGAGGTAAATTGTATTCGACCAAACCAGATGTCAGCTTTGTTTCAGTAACGAGGTAGAATGCCATTCAATAATTTACCAGCAGAAATAAACAGTGATTGCATTGCTTCCAACGTGTTTCAGCATGCCAAGGATAACAATGTACCAATCCTATGATTTACAGTATACTAGGATCTCACTGTTATACGTGATACGACTTAAATGGCTGCTTAAGGTTATCACACAGCGTGTCAAGTTATAGTGTTTTGACCATTCTCTTGGGTAAATATAATATCGTGCGCAGACAAACATCAATGATAAAAACAATAACCATACAAAATTACTTACCTTACTACCTTACTTAAATAGAAGGAAGTCAAAGTTTTCGTTCCAAGGAAAGGGAACAAGAATTGTAAAAACGAAAACAAAAAAATGAAAACATTGTCAAGAAAATACGGATGTAAACGTCATAAATGATTCGCAAAAATGCATTCATAAAGAGTAAAGGAAGGAAAAAATCTAAAACATAATAAGACTAAACAAAAATAAATCTGGGAAAGATTGAGCCGAGATCAATTTAGAGCCGAAATATGCACGGCGTGTAATAAAGATACATATTTGAAAAACTATTTGTTAGAAGCTTATGTAACATAGCTATTTGGATGGGTTCATTAATTTAATCTCTCAAAGAATGAGTAGCTTGCGACTGAGAAAGAACGGAGCATCCCGATGACTGAGCCCCAGCCACACCCGCAGGTAAATGAATTCACGCGGCCGATAAGGCAGACAGCGGTTTTGGCTACATTAGAATGATTTAGCTTCCTCTCTGCGGTCCGCTGCGCAAAATGGGCAGATATACATCTTTCCCAAAGTGCTGCTCCACCTCCGACCCTTCGCAGAAATTACTGTTTCGATACCAACAGCTCGATCCACCGCGCAGCAAACAACTGCGGCAGATAAGGACGCGCGTCGCAAATTCTCCGGCCCACCGAGTTAAGGGGCGATATAGGCAACCCAACCAACACTCGCGCTTCGCAGTGATGCTGGCATCTACGGATCTCTGTGGAAGCTGGAGTCGCGAGCCAATAGGAGACCACGTATCGTGGCCAGGGAGATTAAGCAAGCCGCTTGCCCGTAAACAATTACGGACCTACGTCGCACGATCGCTTCTGGATCATACCGCAAATCCCCCTCCACTTTACATCAAGCGAAGGTCGATCAGGATAGCCTAGCACCAAAGACCTTGACTAAGTAGGAAAATTTCCAACTCCAATCGCTTAAAGCTGTGTCACACCAAAATTTTCGATTTATAAGTGCATGGATAACAAATTTTACAGTATTAATTATTGATTACATTTCAAGGATATAATATTGATAGGTTTTGTCCTTCTTACCCTAGTATTCGCGATTGTCAGACAGTGACCTGAGAACCGGTAAAGCTAGAATAAAGCTTTACTTTTACTTCAAGAAAAATCCATAAAAATTCGTAAAAATGCAAAATTAAGGGAATATGCAACGTTTAAAACATATTATCTTTGTGAGCTTTAAGTAAAATGTCATTCTTTATCCATATCCAATCCTCTTCCGGATGTCCTTACTGCTGTATCCGTTTTCATTTAATGTGCTACCCAAATAGCTGAATTGCTGTACCTACTACAGTTTTTAGAACATTTTAAGTTGAATTAATAAAAATATAAGCATAAAAAGCATTAAAACATTATTAAAGAGATATGCTCTAAAGGTTCTCGCAAGCAAAGCGAGTCCTACCTCCCAACCACTTCGGCAAACGGGAGGGTTCGCAAAGATGCACGAGGAGGAAACTCGAAGAAGTTAGGAACAATTGGATAACCTATTACACTACTCTCGGAAGGCGGGGAGGTCTCCAAGCACTTCCACTGATGTGCCTAAGAAGAACGCGCTTCCTGACTTGGTAAATGACAGGAAAGGGAGGAAGCAAGACCCTTAAACCATTAACCCCTGATGGCCTCGTTAGTTACATTGGCAAGGAAACGGTTGCAATATCCAGTTAAGGACTTCAATGTTAACACATAAACGAAACTATGAAAGGGACGATGATTTAATTTCATATCATAATTATATTTTACCGAGAAATACATGTTATAATTGACCGAGAAAAACAATATTCAATATGCAAGTTTAAGAAAGTTAATCGCTTCCAGGTGGAACATGATTAATTTATTGCTTGGAGGATAACCCAACGTTTTCGTACTAAAGCTACGGTAAATTTTTTACTACGCTTCATACAAGGAAAATTAAAAATTAGGGTAAATTTTATTTAACTACTTAGGAGCTACATTACACGGAAGTGTCACGATTTTCCGTGCACTACTTCGCGAAAGGAAAACACATTAGATACAGAACTAATGAATTCTACGAACTTCTACAAAACGAAATCCGAGGTATAACAGGAATCCGAGGAATAACATTGTAGACCCGCGATGAGGATATAAGAAAATAATACTATGTCAAGATATTGAGAGAGGAATTATTTAAATAATGAAATATTTCGAATAACGGGTTTCATTATCATAGCACCAACACACAATCCTTATATTTGTCAAATGTAAAGGCTAGGATTAAGGATTAAAGAGATTTGCGGTCAATAGTTATAAAAACGAAATTATAAAGAAGTTTATAGGAGAGCCGGAAAAAAAACTCATCAAGCAAATCATTACTTAAGGTGAAAAAGTAAATGAGAAAAGGTGTTCCAAATAAATAACTCAAGATACCAATTAGAGAGATTTTTCGCCCTTTCACACGCAAGGCCACCTGGAAAAAATGTAACTTGCTCATTCAGCAGGTGTCGAATTATTAGGAATAAAAGACAGGGCACACTCGATAAAATTGTTGAAGATGCTCGGATCGAGTAAAATGAGCATGGAAAAGCACAGCGAACACTACTTAGGTTCACAGGTTACCGACTTTATAATTTCTTGATGCTTAATATAGATTGAATGAGCAAAATAAAAGGGAGAAAAATTGTTAAGCTTGAGAACCGAATACAAAAGTCAAAAAAGAGGAATCAAAGCGATAGGTTCGAAGCCGCAATGTTCATGTATCATTTCAGGTATAGAGGTAACAATAGCTGAAATTATTATTCTAGGGCCCAAATAATTTTCGCCATAGCAGCAATGAATGGGATCCGTTTGTCTTATTTCTTACCTTCTAATTGTGGACCTTTCTTACCGTCTAATTGTGGGCTGGCATAGTGTAATACGTATATTGATTTCATATTTTTCCCATAAAAATCCAAGCCTTCGGAGTTACCTATTCAAAAATAATCTTTGAGAGCTTTTTATCTGGCTAGAGTACGCTTTCGAAATCTAAACATGCAATTGTCACTTTTATCGAAAGCTTTCGTAAAATTTTGCGACTCTTATTCCAAAAAAATTGAACGACCTTCCCAAAATTTTTAGAGGGGTGAATTTTGGAAACATATTTACAAAGTAAGTGTACCGAAAGTTTCTAAGCGAAAAAAAGACTACTGGTAAACACAGGACTGCTTTGTCCGTTTTTACTACTCTAGGAGGGAATAATGTAAGGTAAAATGGGATTAAAGGATAAAATGAAAGAGAACTGTGAATTGAAGAGGGAAGTCCAGTTAAGGAGGATAGACTGGCCATCAACAGATTTCTCCATGCAAACCTAACTTAAACGGTAAATTTCTTAGATAATAATTTTTTTTCATATAAGTTTTAGACTTATACCTTTTTCATGTAATTTTCCACGTTTTAACTATCCATTACCCTCCGAATTGCTTTGGTTAACATAATTTTCCCTGATAAACATGGCGATTTCTATCGTGACAATCATAGGCAATCGCAATCGTAACTCGACGAACTTGTTACCCCATTGATGTGAATGGAATAAGGAGATGACGAAGCAGAAAGATGGCACGGAATGAGAAGAACAGAAAAAAGTTGTGTACCTCGAGTTTAACACGAGCTGCCCAAAAGAGACTCAAAAACAAAAATTTCTTTTCACGTTTAGGGGTGTGACTTTATCCTCCGCGCCTTAACATGCCGGCGTCATCGGAGAATAAACCTCGTTAGAAGTGTATTTGGAACAAAAGAGGCCGACGGAGCGACGACAGAGCGTTAATGACTGACACAAAGGCGGAAAGAATCGATCGCTTATTGCTGCAGGGGAGAGACGGGAAGACAACGCGTTAGAAGGGGAGAACTGCATCCTGAGATTTGAAGCGATGAATGTATCCTTCTCACTGATTATATTCTGTATTTCCTAGCGGAATATATTGTCATGAACTAAACATTTTCCTAATCAATCTTAGATATGGTGCCTAATATCTTTAGTTTTTAATAATTAATGTTTCAGGAGTAAAACCACAGTGAGAATTGCCCCTGCAAGACAAAAGTACCAAGTATAACGGCGTCCAAAAACTAATACTAATAGTTTTCATTTCATTAGCGACACAGTCTTCTCGTAGATAGATTAATTAAACATGAACTATTGTCAAATTTTGGCAAGATATTGCTCTAAAACCACTAAAAAGTTTACCATGATAGCTAAAATGTTGAACAATATATTAGAAAACCAAGACAGAGCACTACCGATCGGTTATCAACAGAGGAATATATATATGCATATCATATTTTTGAAAATTTATCTCAGAGTCTAGACATTCTCCTCCATGAGTAAATAACTCTTATACAAAAAGCCAAGTTAAATCAATACGCAAAATTATCCTCATGAACCTACCACAACTTCCTAGACTTTCGGCAATAGCTAAAGTACTACCACCCAGAGGCCTTACTTTCCAGCAGAGGAACTTTCAAACAGGGCCGATAACGCTCCGACAGAAGAAAATACATGACTTGCGATTCAGATGAGAGGGAAATGCAAAGAGAGATGGAGAACAAGAGGGAAGCAAATGGAAAGAAAGGGAAGATGAATGAGAAGGCAGACGAGAGTGAGCAGGAGAGGAGAAAAAAGAGAAAGGAAGGCGGAGGGGAGAAGGAAAGCCGCCATGTTCAGAGAGAGACAGCAACGCCCACCGCTCCAAGTCCATTTTAACACACAGAGAACGAAGAAGAAAGAGAGAGAGAGAGACCGGAAGCACGACGATCCAATGAAAAAAGGAGATAAAATCCTATCCTAGAACGAAACCGATTCAATAGCAACCTACAAACACGCTTGTTCTCCGATTTAATTTTATTTTCGATTGTGATTGAGTTTTAATTTAGGAAGAGTTTAAAATAATTTATATTTAGATAGTAAGACATTAATTTATGACAAAGTTTTAAACATATCCTGTCGGTCTCTGTTGCGGCTGGGTGCAACCCGAGCCTGCCAAACCGGAGATTGCGAGTTCAAGTCCTGCTTTGGTAGCTATCCGGGGCATGAATGCTTGTGATACTCGATCGTTATTTGTTTTAATCTTCAGATGTAAAGGCCTAACAGTACTATTTTCGCGATGATAAATATAAATAAATAAAATATTAAGAGTATCTTCATTTTTTTCGATCCATCTTCTATATTTTGAGGCCTTCGGAATTTACCCTTTTTGTAAGTTGATGACTTCACGAGCTCATGTCGATCGGATCACCGCTTACTAGCAACTCCTCGGCATCGTACATGAGCCTCGCGTGTTGCAATGCTGTATACTCCTTAGTCACAGACAGTCTCCTCTTACAAATTGTTCAACACAATTATCAAAACACCACACGGTTAATATCTCCACTCGACAACAGAGTAGAAGGCGATTTTGTTTTCATTATCGCTACCATCTGCTTCAAAAGGAAGTCTTCTTAATGGAACGATGACGATTTTCTTCTTCCCTTAGCTGGAGACAACGAGCTTGCGAGACTTGAAAATATATGAGAATATAAGACACGGTGTCAGGCGTTACTTTGTGGAACTGCTTCATCATAAAATAAAATAATATAAATTACTTCGTTTTATTCCACACTTAATTTTATCATCATCATATTATTATCACCAGGTTGATGATAGCATAAGATGCTGAAACCCGGGTCGTGCTATTTAAAATAAAGTGTGGAATAGGACCAAGTCATTAATTTTATTTAATAATATATGAGAAGCCTGGTTTTCCATTAGAGTGGCACAGCTTTTGATGGTAGACTGAAGTGGCTAAGAAGCAATATTAGAGCATTCAATATGCACATATAAACACTTTGGTGCAGCCGGGGAATAAGAGTGACACTATCATCGAATTAACATTACATCTGACACTCAAACACGTCATGAATATGAGTAAGAAAAGATATAAACGATACAATGAAGTTTAATTTCCAAAATAAAGTGCTTATCATTTGAGGCTTTGCCAGCAATCGCCTAATCTCAATGGCTATTTCCTGCTGAAATAAGAATAATAATTCAAGCAAAAGAATACAGAACGAAAATAAAAATTTACTATGCACTACGACAATATTTTACCATTGTGCCGGAGTAATTGGTATTTGAAAATATATTCATTTGTAAAGGTCTAAAAATTAATTTTACGTGCACATATAAAACGATTTTTATATGAGAACCACTTAAAATACGGGGATACAATTGCAGCTATCCCTTACCCTACCAAGGACGCGAACGGAAGGAAAGAAATTGAAACAACGCCTTTCTTTTTTTTAATAATGAAACGAATCGCATAAAAGAAAGCGGGGAGGCGCCTGACAGATTTCCCCATTTCCAGATGCGACGTATTACAATGCCTCCCTTCCTATTCCGAACCATCCCTTCCCTCCTGCTTCCCATTTCGCTCACCGGAGGCGCTGGAGGGCGAGATATACCTTTTAAAGAATAGGACTACTTCCACTCGGTGAAGGGTAAGCTAGATAAGCGAGCACAATTGAAGTGCATTCGTGAGGCTAAGACGACTGCACGGGGCAGCACGAGCACCCAGACGGATCGAGGAGGTCGTAATATGGAGCACAATGGGACCCTAGAAGAAAACATAATCCGAGTAATAACTCCGCTCGCCGAACGAATAAGGCGCAGAATTCGTAATTTTCCATCCGACTGGGAAGAGGCAGCGTCGAGCACCGGCCTGCTCTTTTAATTCACGATCGCACAAATTACCGTGATGCGCTAATGCAAATTATCATCTTAATCCACGAAAATAAACGCCGTTACAAGAGAATTTAAACTCTCTAGACGCGTTATCAACGTCGGAAATGCGACCCAAAGGCCACCCTTTCAAATTTTACCTATTAATTAATTACTGAAAATGCAGAATTAAATTTTGCTTCCAGCAAAAACAAATGCGGAGTGAGCAAAAAAAGAATGTAATTTGATTTTTTCGCATTACTTTATGACGGAAAAACTAAGCGGAAGAAACGGAATTACAGCATCTTCAAGTACTGCAAGCACTGATGGCAAAAATCAATGTTTATAACAATCCCTTTTACTTTTAGACTGGCATGAACATTAAAATAACAGATATATGAATAAAACGCTATTGTTAAGATGAAGCTCGGACATTTGTAAGCAAGAACTTAGTCACATTAAAACAAAAGAGACAAGATTGATGCTGCGAACTGCTAACGTACAGCAGACGAGGCACACCGCGCTAGATTCGGATAAGAAACAAAGACACACGATTTGAAAGATTAAAAACTAAGAAAAATAGGCCGCAAAAATACCTAGAGAACAACGTTCAAGAAAAGCTATGACCTGGATTAGAGGGTATAAAGAAAATAAAAATGGAAAATATGAACGCCTGAAAATACGAAGGAAATATCAAAAAGTAGGATAAAGGTCACAAGTGGTGAAAATATTAGTTACAGTGCTGCTCAATAAGTAACACTTCTTTAGAGGAATGTACTGCCAATGCAATTAAAATGACCCATATGGATAAGAACCAAGGACATGTAGAAATGACAGTGAATATGTTCCTTAACATCACCTATTTGCGACAAAAGAGCTATGAGGGGATCTCTTGCCCTCAATTTTCATAATCATAAATCAAGATAATTTGTGATCAATTTACAGATAGAAAACATACAATTGTTATTTCTGTCTTCATCTGAAATAAAGAAGACCAACCAAATGTCTAAGTACGCAAGGAACAAGCTGTTTACAAGAGCATCAGAATTTCCATGAAGTGCGAAAATGTTTTCATTTCAACAATGTTCATTCCCATAATTTTAACACCTGACACGAACTATATCTACAGGCTATGCAAAACTGTTCATACGATCTCTAATGCTACAATAAAAAAGATGCATTATTGAAATGAGGAGTGTGTAACCCTGATGCGCTGAAATTTTGCGCCACTACAAATTACGCATTAGAATAATTTTTGCAATAGTACTCCCTATCTCCTCAAACTATCAAAAGTTTTGATGCAATATTTTACGATGAATAGAGCAATGCGGATTTCGATCAGCTCGCAAACAACGATTAAAAGTCCAGGCAAGAAACCTGGACAAGAAAATCGGACACTCGTTCGGCCAAAAGACCTAGCGTTCACGGAAAATCAAGCGAGAAAAATATGAAAACAGGATGAGGACGCAAAGAGAAAGGCATTGAGAGGGAGTTAGAGGAAGGAGACGCCAGGCCGGGAGAATAGGAGAGAGACTGCAAAGGACTCCTTTTCGGGGGGAAATTCGACGCCATGAAAAAAGGATGAGGATTCGTCCCCTTCCATTGCACGGAAGTAAAGCGTAACAGACGGACCAGGAAGACAGGACGGATGAGAGAAGCACGCGGCGGCTCCCAGGGACACGTGCCGGCCCGGAGAACCTACATCTCACCCACATCATATCATCAAGCGGTGGAAATGTAGCAATGAATGTTAAATGGGTCTCTACCCTTACTTAACGACCCATGAAAACACTTTCCACTAGAGATTCCACTGAGGGGGGAAGTATTTGAAAAATCGTGAAAAATATTCTTTCTTAAAGGCCCGGTTACGGGATAAACTGACTCCAAGAGGATATTATGCATAAACGTGAGGATGAAAGGAAATAGTGTAACCACTCAGCTCGTACAAATTCACGGTTAGTAAACAAAATATGTCCTCTTTTGGTTCAAGCATTTGCGTATGCTTCATCATGGTAGACCACAATAGTTAATTTATTCACATTTTAACACTTTAATAATTTGAGCTCTAATAGCAATCTTTTCTTTAAATCGCATTAATCAGAATTTTTACATGTACAACTATGTCGATGATGGTCCATGCATAGGAAAAACGTTGATTCCAACTAGAAAATGAATGCCACTAAGAGTACAACCCTGTACGGCGTTCACTAGACAAAAGGCAAAGAAATAATCCATCAACGGTTGCTATGAGTCATGATATATTATGCTTAATCTAACCCTACAACATTAATCTATCCGCATCAAGTTGTCTGACCCTTCGGACAAAAGAGCAGTTCACTGACATGACGAGGCTTTAAGCATTTCTTGAACGTGAATAATTGTGTAAATACCCTCGTGGGAAAAATGTGGAAAGATGTGTAGGGGACCAAAGTAGCCTTTCTAGAGTTCGTCAAGGTGCCTATCCCTATAACTCAGCAGCTAGAGCAAATAATGATTGCGGAGAAGTCTTCCAAAAATAGAGAATATCTTCGTCACTGACATATTAAAGGTATGCAAAGTCCACAGAATGAAAGAAGAAATTCCACAAAAACCCAGGTTTCGCTTATTACCTAAAGATGGTATAATAATCATAGGAATAAAATTTTTCATTTTGTGAATTAAGCAAGTTTTTTTAATTAATAAAACTAATGTCCTCCTTAATGTCAGCGAATTTAGGACTATATATTCATTTAATGCATTTAACTTGTTTGAAATCACGTACGTCCATGCCTTAGATGGCGGTAAATCCACCCAGGCGAGATTCAAACCAGCGACCTTCAGGTAGGCAGACTGTAATATTGCCCTGGCGACACCGAGGCCAGCAAATTATATACCGGGAGAGGATAATATAATTGATGGTAGCTTTAGTAGAAGTAGGGCTGATGCTAGTACTCCATCGTCTGTTAATGCAAGAAGGACCACTAACTAGAATTAACTTTAGATTATTAAGTTTTCCGCCGAGTTATTAATACTATAATATACGAATAACATAATTTCTAAAAACAAGAAGAAAACAGGGAGCATGAGTTATAGAAGTAACAATTTCGCGGAGGCCACGTATTCCTCATTCATTGGCTCACGCAACTCGCTCCCTTTCTCGAAATCCCTTCGCTTACGCCGACAGGGACGCACCCCGATCGTCTTCTTTTTTTTATTTTCAGCGAGTCTCTTTGAACTCGGAAAATGCGTGCGAGTTCGCCTTTGTGTAAAAAAAAAACGATCTGGCACGCGCCACTCGTCGCCCGCTGCAGGGGCAAAGAAGAGGCGAAAAGGCCATGGACGCAAATGCTGTTTCATTTTTTTCTCTCTAAATCATTCACACGAACAGCTAAAAGAGTGTAGAAGGTCGACCAGCGAAATTGGAGCGACAGCGAGGCTCGCCCTACGACGCAAGATCGTACAGTGTTGGAGCCGTGAACTCCATGCCATACACCTCCTCCTCACGTAATTCGATTTTATATGTTATAATATTTCCTGGAGTTTAGGTCAACGTAAACCATTTCTTTGAAAGTCTTTTTTTCAATATAACCTTATGATCTAAAATTTCGGCGTTATCAAAATCAAAAACATGGCCATTGCTTATGCTGTGGCTAGCAAGAGCACACAGCGTTATACCACCTTTTACTGCTGACTTGTGTTGTGAAATCCTATTTTTTTAATATTGTGATGTTTGTCCTATATAGCAAGTGGCGGCGATCGAGGCATGAAATTTTATATATGATATTACTTTTCAGATTTTTAGGGGTTTCAGATTTTATTTTTGTGTATAGGCGCTTGCTTTTGTTTTCATTCGATTTTAACCATCGCCCAGAGGTGAATTTCGCCTGAAGCCCAGCCAACAAAACCCTAAAATGAGACTTGTATCAACAAAAACCAGTACACGGGCAAGGTACTGGCAAATTATGAGCGAAATGAGATGTAATATGTTAATTTTCCGCACTCACTAATATTCTAATCGAAATCACTATCATCGCTCTCAATAACATTAAATCTACATTCATTGTAAAAATTAGTAACTATGCGATGAATTTCCGAAAAATTTTATGAACAATAATTTTGACTATCAACCAAGACTATTATAATTCGAATAAACTCCACTAATTCAACAGATTATGATTTTATCTCATTGACGTCCCGTATCAATCGAAATAAGCACATGAAATTTCCGCTCTGTTTTCCGGGATCACGCATTGCCGAAAAAAACTGTCCGATTAAGACATCTGTCGACATCCTTTAATACCCTTAAGAGGGATGATACTGGAATCCCAAGTCACCCTGCACTGGATTGACCCCTTTAAAAACCTTTGAAACACAATTCACAGACAAATATTTCTCGGGTTTGCATCCAGGTTAAAGCTTTTATGTAAGCCGACGTTTCGGAAGACGACTTGTCTTCCATCCTCAAGGCTGTGTTACTTTATCGAAGTTCAATTTCACACTAAACTGGATCGACCGTTTACCGAGGACAACAATACGGCTCCGGTGTCGTCCGATTGGCTGTAGGTCTTTTGAAATTCTTCACGTTTAACCCTTATGTTTTTCAAACAGCTGATCACAGGTCTCCATGCAGTGCTTAGATGATAACCGGTGTCCCGATTGAAATTTTTGGGATTGAGGCGGATCTCTGTTGCTTCCTTAACTACGCGGTCCCAGTAACATTGAGCATGGCAAAGGATTTTGGTGTCGTTCCATTTAATAGCATGGTCTTCATTAATGCTGTGTTCCGCCACGGCCGACTTTTCTGGTTGCGCTAATCTGAAAAATCTCCGGTGTTCTTTCAGCCTCGTCTCAATCGTTCGGCCTGTCTCACCCACATACATTTTACCACATCCACAAGGTATTCCATAAACCCCTGGTGTCTTCAACCCAATCGGATCTTTCACCCTCACCAAGCGGTCTTCCGAAACGTCGGCTTACATAAAAGCTTTAACCTGGATGCAAACCCGAGAAATATTTGTCAGAAGTATTCACCAGGAAAAACTTAAATCGTTTACAATTCACAGACTTTCGTCCAGGATCATGAAAAACTGTCCAATATCTTAATATTTAAAAATTTCGTACAAGAAAGGTTCTTCTAGTCATGATTTTGAAAAAAAAACTTGAGAGATTGAACGAGAGCCAGTTTTTTAATAATTGCGCAACATTAATTCATGGATATTGCTAATACTTAAGAGCAAAATAGGTTACGCGATAGCATGCACAGGTATTTTGAGAAGGTTGGGGAGTAGTTTCAACTTCCTGGCACAAAAAAGCTCCTTCAACTTTGAAGAGCATTTTTAGATTCCAGCCCAGTGTACATCGGATTGGGATGGCTTCTAACTCACATTTACCGCGCGAAAAAACAGCGGCGCACAACGTTTCATTAACTTCCTCCTCACTGCACAGCTAGCTAGCTACATCTCCCTTTCCTTACCTATGCGCTTCGAATCCCAAACGAGCGGCAGGAATTCTGGGGAGAATGGCATTGGGTCAGTAAAGGCCAATTTCGGGGGGAATTTACGCTTTGAGTCGAAGCTCTGGCGTCTGTTCACATGCGATTCCAGCGTCAACAAATCGGTGAACGATGAGCTAAGAAAAAACATCATTTCCGTGGAATTCCCTTCCCGTAAGGGGACTCATTACTTCCGCTTAACCGATCGTATTTTGGAAGGATTTCCTGTCGCATGAGTTGATTAAGCTATCTCTATCACCTTGAATTTTTCAGGTTGTTTACAGTCATTTTTAGCGATTCGAAATGTAGTACGAAAGAGAACGATGAAGATAAAATGGATCGATGGAATGGATACCAAGAAGAGTACTATGAGTGAAGTGCTTAAAAACTACTTTTGAAACTGCAAAGTACCCTAAAAATCTAAGAAGAAGATGGGCGAAATTAATCGGTAAAATAATAAGAAATGACGATTTGATGGAAACAATCTTTGAATTACAAGTTAACGAGAAGAAAGTCAAAGGAAGCTTACCGATGAGATGTAAGTAAAAAGATGATTTATGATTTCAAACAGAAGTCATAAATAAATAAGAAAAGATTGTATTAGAGGATATCTTTCAAGTCATTGAAACTGACATGTTATCATTGCTAGGTGGTGGTCAAAAAACGCACCCACCACTGTAAATCTTAAGTTTTTCAAAATGTTTGTAAACCACGTTTTAATTATGATGAAATATATGTGGTACCTTCCCATATCCATTGGAGAATCTCTGGTGCCTAAAATGTGCCTTCATCATTTTTTTTTCAATAAAATATCGAGTCCCTCCTGCGTCATTGCATTGCATTTCCACAGTCCAGAATGAATAAGAATATATTTAAGTACATTGAGAGGACCTTAAATCCAGGAAGTGGGACTTCGGCATTCCAAATCACTATTTTTCATTCACCTACAATGCACTGAAAACCTATCATTTTTAACTCACTATATAGGAAAAAGCAGAAAAAGGTTTAACTTCAACAAAAAATCTGGGTCGGAAAAGGTTTACAGCCAATGCAAATCGAAATACATACATATGTACTTTTAAGATAGGCACCGTTTTAAGTCTCTTATTGAGTAAAAAAATCTCTTTTTAGGAAAAAATTCCGTTTTTCAATGAAATTCCGCAAGCTCAAGTAAGTTCCAGCCGACCACATGAGCAGATGACTGGATTATTCTATTCCGTAACCTAGAGGATACCAGCCCAATAGGGTGGTTTCCTATTATTTTTTTATTGCCTATATCGGAAGATTATTACTCCTGGAGTACGTATTTCACGCTTTTAGATTTTTAAATGACGATATCTATTTTTCGCGATTAAATGAAAAGTGAACATTTTCAAGCGCGCGAAAACGCGACGGGTAAGGAAATCACTCCGTGTGACGTATTTCTGGTTCCCCCTCCCGCCTTGTGAGGTGACCTTGATCGAGGCTCTGAGCGCTGATAGGACGCAGGATGCTAGAGGGTAGCTGAGTACCTTGCTGTCTGGTAGCGCTTGGCTTAAATAAGGATTATTAATACCTTATCAAACGAAGAAAATTTCCGACCTTAGCCAGTTTTAATAGGTGATTATTAAGACATGTTTCCCTGAGCTCTGCGCCTCATGCATGCATTGGTAATCTCAGACGATGTATAACTCCTATCTTCTCCTATAGAAACTAGGTCCCTGTGACGTCACGTGGAGTGGCATCGCATGGGCGCCAATCTGGCCCTTTTCAAATGAGGATAAAAATGGACCATTGCCATTCGTCTAAACCGGTATTTCTAAAACGAAATAATTTGTATATTATGAATACAGTAATTGTGGGTTACAAATCGCAATCAATGCCTTTCGGTTTCTTTGATGAAGGAAACTACAGAGAACGTGCGCAAAAGCGCGTTACGATCACGCTAGAGAAACAGATATTTCGCTCGCACAAAAATGAGACGACATCGGAGAAGGTGGAAAAATCCCATCTTCCCTTAACGCAGATTAAAAAGAATAACGAATGGCATGAGCCCAGGCAACGGAAGATATTAGTGGGGCGAATGGCAGTAGTTCTACGAGCCGGAGGCATTTCTAAGGTGCCTGAATCGTTGAATGCCATCGCAGCGCTCTCTCTGGAGGCCTCCAGTAGTACCTACGGAGTTTGAGCGTCACTCTAAGGCGAGGCCAAAATGACTGCCTGCGCCGAAAACGAAAATCGCGCCAATATATTGATGCGCCGCGTTTTCAGCGAAGTTAAAATGGATTTAAAATACTTTTGTACGCACGTATTTAGAAAAAAATAAAAGTAAATAATTACATGCAAGAATAAACTATAAAAAATACATTTTCTAAATTCGCCATTGATGGATTGAAAAATTGCAGCAAAATTTGACACTCGTTGGTTCATTTACAGTTTTTCCAATAATCATTTCTTTATTCATATTTTAATTCTTTTACAGTCTACCTCAGTCGACGCCAATCAGCACGGGCATCGGGGCAACAACAGCAGCCAAATCAAAAAACATAACTGACTCATAAAAACCACCAGCAAAATTAAACACTCACAATACCTCATATCCCTTTTTTCACTGCATAAGCTATAGCTTTTGTATTACTGTTCACCAGTGAATGTTGCCTCTAACGGATAATAATGTTCATACGTGACATAGTAAATAGAAAGAACGCTTTGAAAATCCCGTATCAGTCATGAGTAATTGGTAGCTCCGATTGACAGCGCGGCAAACAATCGCTCCGAAAACATACGCTCCGCACATAATAGCACTGATCACAGGAAGCAGTCCAGAGAAATAGTAGTAGTAGATAGTCAAAAAGCAGGAATAAAGGAAGTAAAACAATAACTCTATTTTTGATGGGCGTAGGAAGTGGTGAAATTTGGATCTGCTTTGGATGACAGCAACACGAAATACAGAGAGAGCTGCCAATGATAAAAACGCCGACGAGTTTTTACGAGGAAGTACGAAAGGAATAGTCGTGTGATTTGCGGGAAGAGAAGAGATGGATTCAGGAATGCAATTAAACATTTCCACATCCGTACCGTCCAGCATTTGATATTCGCGAGCAAGAATATTATACAACAGGATTATCGTGTCGGGTGCTAAATGCGCTATCACGGGGCATTTCGAAGTTCACCCAAGTCGTTAATCAAACGGTGACGGTAAAGCGATCCGAATTTCTCGGGGAAATACAAGGTACAATTAGGGCTGATAACCGCAAGTGATGATACAATCTATTCAATCAATAAACACTCAATGCCATTCTACGCGATCACAAGTAAATTGTTGCAATTGGCTCCGAAGAGAAATTTAGAATTCAACCATTCGCCGTTCAGATGAACACGCACTAACGCATATAATATGACACATCCAAGCATTTAATTAAAATTCTAACCTTCAAAACTGATAGTAGTATAATGATACATTTTTTTAAACTCCGACATGAACAGCACGTGGGGATAACTTCCAATCCCCTTCACAAGCCCTTCGGTCGCCATTATTGGAAGTACTCGAGCCCTGCGCCCAATTTTAATCTTAACCGCTTGCGATCGATCCAATAAGTTGCTTGGCTGTATCGACGCTGTCTCGTTCGATATCGACAACTCCATTTTTGGTGGTCTTCTGATGAAAGACGAAAGAAAGGAATGCGTGGATGTAGTGGCAGAATAAAAAGACCGACGGGGGAAAAAGTTAAAGCTTGGTTTTGGGGGATGAAGGTAGCGGCTGTGATTTGGGAATTCAGCAATGCGAGGCCAAACTCAGCGGAAGATAATTTGAAAGAGTCGATAGTTACCATGACGCCTGCGGAGTAACGAAACATTTGGAAAATTCCAGAAAAAAACGAGCTCTGTAAAATCAGTGAGCTCATTTTCGCTAGTACACAGTGAAGATTGGAGGCATTCGAGATGTGGGTATGGAGAAGAATAGAGAAGTTGAAATGGACGGAGAGGTAAAGGAACGACGAAGTGTTGGAAATGGTTGGCGAGGAGAGGCAGCTTTTAGATGAGGTACGGAGGAGACAGAATGTATGGATGGAGCGAATACTTAGCGGGGAGGGGATGTTGAAAATGGTGTTAGAGGGTAAAATGTTAGGGAAACGAGGGAGGGGAAGGAAAAGAATAGGATTTTTAGATAGATTGAAAGGGAGTAGGCCTTACAGTGAATTAAAGAATGCATGGCTGGAAGGGAAGGGAGGCTCCTAGATCACTTCTTTAGCACTCCATGGAAACCTACCTTAATCGGTAGAATACAGTAATAATTATAATTCTGATTATGCATTGGTAATCTGATCTCGAGTGTAGCGCTTTACGCTGTGTAAAACATGTACTTTAAGAATAAGGACGAGGGAAGACTGGATGCGCTCGAGATGTGGGTCTGGAGAAGAATGCAGAAGGTGAAATGAGCGGAAAGGAAGGGGAACGAAGTAGTGCTGGACATGGTGGGTGAAGTGAGGTAGCATCTGAGTTAAGATGAGGAGGAGATAGAAGTTATGATGGAGCGAGTGCTGAGATGGGATAGGCTGTTTAAAAAAGTGCTAGAGGGTAGAATAGGGTGGTTTCCTATTATTTTTTTATTGCCTAAATCGAAACATTATTACTCCTGGAGTACGTATTTCACACTTTTAGATTTTTATATGACGATATCTATTTTTCGCGATTAAATTAAAAGTGAAAATTTTCAAGCACGCGAACACGCGACAGGTAATTATGAATGCCGGGAAAAACTCCGCGTGACGTCGATCTGCTTTCCGCTGCCGCAAGTGAGGTGACCTTGGGGCGAGGCTCTGAGCGCTGATACGACGCAGGATGCTAGCAGGAAGCTGAGTAGCATGCCAGCTGGTAGCGCTTGGCTTAAATAAGGATTATTAATACCTTATCAAACGAAGAAAATTTCCGAGCTTAGCCAGTTTTAATAGGCGATTATTAAGACATGTTTCCCTGAGCTCTGTGCCTCATGCATGCATTGGTAACCTCAGACGATGTAAAACTTCTATCTACACGTATAGAAACTAGGTCCCTGTGACGTCACGTGGAGTGGCATCGCATGGGCGCCAATCTGGCCTTTTACAAATGAGGATAAAATTGACCCTTGCCATTCGTCCAAAGTGGGATTTCTAAAACCAAATAATTTGTATATTATGAATACACTAATGGTGGGTAACGAATTGCAATCAATGCCTTTCGTTTTCTTTGATGAAGGAAACTACCCTATTGGGAATAGCCAGCGTTGCCGCCCACCTGTCATGACTTGGTGATGTAGTTAAGAGTTCTCGTGAATTTTCTTGATGGGGATAATCGTTTATAGAGGTAATGAATGAATTTCTCACGGGACAGCAAACGATGACGAGCCACAAGAGGTCCACGCAGAAGCCGAGGAGTAGCTAAGAAACGGGAATCTGCTTTCCAGGAGCGCGTTAAGTCATCAACGTATTTGCGAAAACGTTATAAGACTGCTGATTATACGTCGAAAATAGCTGGAAAAGTACGCGACTGACTGAAAGAAAAAACAGGAAAAACACTGATTTACCACGGTGAGAATTTAAAAGCAATCAACAGGGGGGAACCACTCCATGTCCTAATTTCGGGCTTTGCTCTCCGCCTGTGGCGAAGTGCGCACGACTTAGCCTGCAAGTCGCATATGTGCAGAGCAGTCCAGTCCATCTTGTCCGCTATAGTCCATGAATTTCCACAGAGGGCAAAGACACTTGACTGGCCAAAGCATTCAACCGGAAATCGGAGGATCCGAGTTCGAATCCCGGTCAAGGCTAATTATTTTATCTCGGTGGAATTGCCGCATAAAATACTTGTGAACTTATTTTTCAAACTCAGCAGTCCAGACCATCACGCCAGGTATAGTCCACGAATTTCCACGGAGGGGAAAGAGGCCTCGGTAGCAAGACAAATACTAGTCGTCTTATTTTTCAAGCTCTATAAACTCGACAATGAGAATAAGTTGCTGGACGAGCTCATTTCGAAAGCTTTGAGAAGAGATGAAGAGGAATTGTAGGGTAGTGATGGAACGCGAACTAGAGCCGATGAATTCAATGAGATACCTACGTAGCAAGTGGAAAAGGTTCAAATCAGAGCGAGAGGTATATGGGTCAGATCGAGTTTAACGGGAGCCACTCGGGAAATCATTCCGTGCGAGAAGACGATACGAAGCAATCACAGCCTGGACTGAGGTGAGCTACGGGAGGGCAACTTAAAAATATATCGAGGAAAAGGTTGTGAGAGAACGTGGAGGAGGAAGGCGCACCTTGGGATACATTTTATTGGAGGAAAAGCCAATGCGAGAGAAACAGAGGTATCCTGGATACCACCGGTCCCACACCCCTGAGTATCGAGGCATATAGGAGGGCACGTATCCGGCGATGCGAAGAAATGACGGATGGGATGAAAATAAATCTCTAAGGGGAGTAGCGACATCAATATCAATAGAGCATCATTTAGATATTATCATGAAAGGTACACGGAAAAATATTTTTTATTATATATTTCCATAAAACCAAAAACATCTCTATACGGCCTTTTACATCGGGGTTTTTAACATGCTGACAATTTAACGTACACAAACAACCATGCCCTGGAAAGGAGTAATTTAACCAGGCGGGACTCGAAGCCGCGACCTTCTGTTTGGCAGGCGAGGACTTCACCCCGCCGACAACCAGGCCGGCGATTTAGAATAGCTAGCATTCTGTTTATATTTAATGATAAACTTAAATAAAAATTAACCACGTACGCTCATGATTACAATTGCTACAATGTGTGGTAGAAAGAAATCTGGTTACATTAACGAAATTTTCTGGCAATTGATTGATATGGATCGTGGGACACTGGATTTACGTTGATTCTTCATGAATTCTAGTTTCCAAACGCCTCATACGTTTTATCAGTATTTCAACAATATGTATTGGTCCGAATTTGAATAATGTTCATAAAAATAAAAACCAGAGCAGTAAACTTTCATTTTTCTAATTGTCCAAATGTAAAGTCTCTTCATGCTTTCGTATGCATTTTAAATCAATTTATAAAAGTAACAGAAGCAGGCGAAATGTAGCGGAAGGAAAAGTGCCATCTTTATTTTCTTGTAGTACTTACAGATCAATTTATTTTAAGCTAAGTGCCTTTGAGTCCAAAATTTGCACCTTAACGCAAGCCTTGGACTTTGGATGACCAGAAGCTTTATGTAAAAATTAATATTGAATAAATAGAGCAAGTAAAACTTTTAAAAACTTGATTTTTCAAATTTTCATAGCTATATTGAAGGTGAAACGTAGAAACTGAGGAAAGAAGACGAGAGAAGATTGGAGGCATTCGAGATGTGGGTATGGAGAAGAATGGAGAGGGTGAAATGGACGGAGAGGAAAAGGAACGACGAAGTGCTGGATATGGGTGGCGAGGAGAGGCAGCTTTTAGATGAGATACGGAGGAGACAGAAGGTATGGATGGAGCGAATACTTAGCGGGGAGGGGATGCTGAAAATGGTGTTGGAGGGTAGAATGTTAGGGAAACGAGGGAGGGGAAGGAAAAGAATAGGATTTTTAGATAGATTGAAAGAGAGTAGGCCTTAGAGTGAATTAAAGAAGGCAGTGCTGGAAGGAAAGGGAGGCTCCCAGATCACTTCTTGAATACTCCATGGAAACCTACCTTAATCGGAAGAATACTATAATAATAATAATAATATTGAAGGTGAATGAATGAATGAATGTTAAAATTATGCATTAGGATATAAAATGAATGTTAAAATTATGCTTTAGGATATAAAATGAATGTTAAAATTATGCTTTAGGATAACTTATAAGAGCAAAGAAAGAAAATACATCTCATGTTCTGCTCTGAAAACCAGATTCATTTAGACAAAATATACCATATCAGCGAAACAAATACTAAATTTTCGGTTCTAAAAAATCATAGCGTAGATTCACAAGAAAAAGTGTTTTTACAGCAAAACAGTAAAATATTCATATCAATAACACAAAAATATAAATTTTAATACAAATCGTTACGAACACATAGATAAATAGGTGGGGCTCTAATGTAGTTCTCTCATTTCGGTTACTGGATACCGAAAGGTACGTATTTTCAGGTGCAAAGGGGCATAAAGAGCGTAGAAGCGCTAACGCGCGAACCAAATCGATTCCGACCCATGACCCATTCCCATCTGCCATTGCCGCGTTCCCGGGAAACCGCAAATCACAGTGGAATCGGCACGAGGCCCAAGGAACGACGGAGATTATATGGGCGCAGGCTCCGAGGGCCGACTGGAATCCATGCGCGCACAGTCAGACCGGAAGTTTGTATCATCGGCGCGATTCACATGGGCTGGTCCCCGACGAATAGGATATAAGTCGCGTTTCCTTTCAAAATAGAGTTTACTACGGAAAATACTGAGCATTCGAAACAACTGCTGCAAAACATCCGGTGAAATGTCTGTTGTACGGAGTATCTTCTCATGAAATCTTTTATACGAATCAGCAAACATAAATAAATGTATATCAAAAAATCTATTGGAATCTGAAGTAGCCAATATGAAAATACCACTATTTAATGAGTTGTAGTCGGACGAACCCCGTAATCTTAACTTTTCAATTTTAAACGAATGAAATTTAAATTGAAAATTAAAAGAATGACAAGTGAATTAATAAGCCAAATTCTAGCATTTGATATAAATACACGCATTGGCTGGCGCATAGTGATAAAACCTGATTAAATAGCTAAATAGAACTTATCTTAAAGTAGCCGACATGCAAATCGTTTGAAAGAATACTTAAAAAGCAGTATAATACATGAATAAGAATATAAATCGAATAATGAAATAAGCTCATAAAAACATGTTAAATAGGCAAACCAGTTTACATTAATTTCACTGATGAAGCACCCCAAGAGGCAACGAAAATGTAGATAATTCCTCTCCCCTGCTTATTAATTAGTGCATGAAATTTTAGGTCAAAGCCTGCTAATGCTGACGTATAAGAGCTATTACCTGCAAAAAAAAAACAGGTACTGAGGAGAATTCATAAAGCATTACGCTACAAGGGAAAATAAGAGACCACTAACAATGATGCGGGGAAAAATTGACGCTTAAGATGCAACTATCTAACTTCCTATCTAATACAGGAGCATGAAGAAAAATACACAAAAATAGTTTCAAAAACATCCATTCTACCGTCTAACACCGCTTTCAACACCCCCTCCCCGCTAAATACTTGCTCCATACACACCTCATGTCTCCTCCGTGTCTCATCTAAAAGCTACCTCTCCTCACCCACCACGTCCAGCACTTCGTTGTTCCCACTCCTCTCCGTCCACTTCATCTTCTTCATTCTTCTCCATACTCACATTTTGAATACCTCCAGTTTTTTCTCGTCCTTTTTCGTGAGTGTCCATGTTTCCGCACCTTATATCACTACAATTCATATCAGACTCTTTACTAGCCATTTCTATAAACTCTTACATAACGATCACCTCCTCATTAGCTCATGGATATCATACACAGATGATCTTCGTTAGAACACAAGTGATAAAGAGGGAAAATTCCCAATGAAAGAGGGATTTTTGGAGTTGAAAATGTTGATAATCCTCCACAATCCGAGACAATTAACAATCGGATACCAATTAAAGTGCAAAGCAGTCAATCAATCAAAAAACCTGTTAAACTTCGTTTTTCGACTACTTCTATTAGAATTTCGTTTTGACTACTATTCAAGGGATTAACCGAAAATATTACACATTTTTCATCTTTTGAAGCAGTTAAAAAGTTATTTTGAACGAGTACTTTGTGTAGTGATGAAAAGGTTCCCATAATTGCGGCGAGTTTTTGCGAGAGTTCATTGGAAAAATATAGTTCACCTGGATCGGTTCAACACTCTCATTCAAGAAGATAAATCAGTCAAAACATAAAGGAGATATTTGTAGCAATGAATAGAGCTATGGACAGAGGCTGGCGCGGGAAATGCATGTCAAAATTAAAAAAAAAAATTTCAACTAACGAGATCGAAAGATCCAAATATATTTTATTATCTCCATTTAATTAGCTCCTTTGCCACAGATCTCGGTTTTGTTAATATTATGTACTTTGCATGGTATAATATTCAACCAACACTATTTCTTCCAAAGAGAGAGTTGGATCACACTTCAAATGATCGATGATATTATTTTACCTGTTTTCTAGGCTTATCAATGACTAAATTCCTCGTACCATATCCTCCGATTATTCAGGCACTACCATAACCTTATCCTCGTCCATTATCTCCGTTTGTTAAGTATTCTTGTGAATCATACGTCAATAAACATGACTTTAACTTAATTACGCAACTTAACTCATTTTCTTGCCCAAATCCTCCCAGCAATCCTTTCTTTGACTCCACCTTGAGTAGTGCTTTCTCCATCAACCCCTTTAAAATCCATTAGCCGTTTTACTCAAAAATTAGATATGATTTTGCCAGTAAAAAATATTTGTTATTATTGCCAGTAAAAAATATTATAATCCGACAAATATCAGCTGTTTATAACACCCAAAAGTCAATCCCGTATAATTCGTTCACAAGCCTAGGCCTGAGGCCACCTTTTCGCATTGCTGCTCAGTCAGAGTCTACCTAGTATGTTCAAGAAGGAAATCGGAATTTCCAGGATAGAAGAAACCGCAATACTATCACGGTATTTCGACAACTTAAATGGTGGGGAAAGGTGAGATGTTTTTTCGAGAAGTTCCAGAGTACACAGAAACTCAAGAAGCTGCGGAACAAAACCACAAATTTTTGTTCACGGTTAATGATGATTAAGCTGATTGGAATGCCAAAAATAAGAATTTTATCTCCCATAATTCTCTTTTGATCATTAATTTTGTTCTTAAATAAAAAAAAGCACCCAATATTCTCGAAAGCTGGACGTTTCCTCTTAGTAAATGAGCCCATGATAATTCGTCTGACAGTTCTACTCCATTTTCCGCTCCCTTACCATTTAATTCCGTCTGAGAGCTAAACAAATTAAGCATCTCGTCATTAAAGGCCCAAGACGAGGGTCGCAAGCAAAAACCAGGTGGGAGAGGTGACTCGAACGAGAGGTAGGAGTGAACGAGGGGAAAAGAGGCTCCATCACGAAAGTTTTGGTTACTTTTTTATGCGGAGGGCGGCGCTGCGGAGCGGGACTTGAGGAAGAATGGAAAGAGGGGAGCATTTACGACAATCGTAAAGCCTTACTTCTTCCCTAGACTTCAAGAGCGACCCCTATCACGTCTCCCCGACCGACTCCATTCATTAGCGGCGAGAGCTTGCCACTAGTGCGGGCGTAGGCGAGGGCGGAAGTAGGGTGGAGGAGGTGTGGGCGGGTACCGGAAGTGGTTTGCAGCCGAGTGGGGTGAGTAGGTGGCGTAACAGCACCGATTCATGAAAGTGTGGGTGGGATGCACCGGACGCAGCAGCGAAATTGCAACAATGTGACGGCGCACAAGAGCGGATTCTCCATGGACACATCTCAAAGGATAGGTCACTGTTCAAAAATCGGGTCGCGACCTTATGTTCAACGTGATGACAGAGACACCGTGAGGCACCTCCTGACGGAGTGCGACAAATATCGCTATGTGTGCAACAGAACGGGAATCATGGGAGGGCTGGATTTAATCTTGGATGACTATCCCAGTCACCTTACCCGTGTTTCATCCAAAAAAATATAATAATTTATTTTCGATATCCCCCCCATCCAACAGAAAATAACTGTAGATAACCTTGAAAAATTGAAAATACAGCCATACATAAAAACAAAGGAAAAGAATACCATTCCAAACTTATGTACCCGGTACGAACCGCCGGTACAAGAAAGACTGTAAAATATAATAAAAAAGTCATTATTACACATTCTTTCGCGAACAGTGCGCATGCACAATACACCACAAATACACATCCAATATCGGTATCACATTAACTCGAAACGTTGCTGGCTAGGAGACAGGACGAATGGATAGCCATAGTAAAACAGTAAGTACAGGAAAATCAATGAAACATTCAACACAATTAAAATGGTGCAACGCAACAAACAATCACTGCATATAAGAATAACAGAGAGTTCAGCTTTGGTGGTCTCTCAACAATACTTTTTACATGCATCTCGTAAGAATGCATTCAATGTCTTCCTTTACGGCAAAATACTGCTCATGAACGTTGGAGAACAAAGGGGAACGGTGTTTTCTCATGCAGCTGAGTTTCTGGATGATGGCTTTCACGCAAGGACAAACGCCAAGGCTAAATTGCTATTTAAACCGAGCATTCAAAAGTCGAATGAGAAGAAAAACAACGTCAGGATGGTTAAAGACGTGTCAATAGTTACTTAAAATGACCAAGGCCACCTAATTGGTGACGCCAAGCTCATGAAAATGACTACAGAATTTCATGATTACGAAATAAAGATAATGAATACTATGCCAAATTCTCTCACTAGTAATACCATTCCACATATGGCCACAATTTTGCGAGACAACATAAATATGTTACGCATGAAGAACACCTACATCTGAAGCGAAAATTATATTATTTTTTAAATCACGCTATTTTCAAATCATGAAAATGGAAGGGATAAATTTTGCCTATAATCAGGCAAGTAAAAGAAATTAATTAGAAATTGGGCTGACAAAAAGATCAAAATCAAAAAATACTTCGAGAAATTGAAAAATAAAATCAAGATTAAATGGAACATAAATTTCCAACTAATGACAGTTCCTGTATAGCTTCATCGGAATACTGCGACATCGCGTTTTCATCCCTACATATTTTAGGCACAAATTTCTGCTATTATGCCAAGTTGCACAAGATTAACTTTGATTGACACTACAATAAATCCAACAATATTTCTCCTGGAGAAGCGGAATGCGATTGCCAGATTAAAATCTCTTTCGAAGACCAATTTTCACCACAGTTTTCGCGAAATAAGCTCAAGTACCAAATGAAAAAAAACAAGTACTGACTCAGTGAACAAAACGGCTTTAAGAAACTACTCTGGATGACGAAATAAACCTACTTATTGCATTAAAAAAAGGACGGATCTTTGCGGAGTACACGCCATAAATTATTTAGTTAAGACCGCGGAGAACGAACAAAAGAAAATTCCACAAAAGATTGCCACATTACCGTGTCAAAATAAATCTATATTATCTACCGGAAGGAAACCATCGATTTTATGTCAGAAAAATCGAAAGTGCATAACAAACTCTCAAGCAGTTGTCTGGAGGGTAAAACTTTATACTTTTTACCGCCCAATGTGGTATGAGTAATATAGAGAACAGCGTAGTAAAAACTATATTGCTCTATCTCCGAGCCGGAAGACAGTGACACAAGATGAGAAAGGGAGTCATGAATCACGAAAGCGTAACAAACCTAATGGAAATTTTACTGCCGCCACCACTGCAACATGGGACAGAACAATTTTCCACGAGAAGACGTTTACTCAAGAAAAAGAAGCGGTGCACCTAATATTGCGGCAACTAATAATTAATTATGATATTTCGATAAGACGACCGACAGCTAAGGTCAATTGCACCATAGGGAAAGGTAGAGAAGTAAGAGCGGAAACAAACTTGGCGGACTAAGTGAGGTGAATAAAATTTAATTTTTTACTGATTATCAAATGCTAATTATTTACTTTATAACTGTAAAGTACCAAAGATATTAGTATTTTCCAAAATGTTCATAATGACGACTATGGTGGCTGTTATAGATAGAGAATATAAACAACCTCGATAGAAAAGTCAATGACTACGATATCATTTTTCCTTAGCAGATTTTTAAAAGCTTCTAAAAAGATTTCCTTTCCATTGCAGATTTTTAAAAGCTTTGCAGATTGATATTCCGTAACGCGGCAATATTGAATAAAAAAAATGATTATATTTCCCACAGTTCCCGCAAAAACGAGAAAAACGCGCTTGTAATGCGGTGTAATTGCTGTAATAACCGACGATTTCATCCTTATCATTCAACCAATTCTTACATCTGATTTATTTGAAGGGAATATAATTGAATTGAAGTAAATGAATTCGATACTGCAGCTATCCACAAAACGAGTGTATATTAGCACATACTCCACTTAACACCGCACTAACTACCGGCCTTATTCAACATTAATATCCATACGCTGCCTGCAACATGATAGTCTGCCATTCATGTGGAAACTAATTTCACGGAGAATGGTCCCATAACGCTATTGCTCTTCTAATTAAACATGCTTAAAGACGAAAAATCTGTGCACCCCCATTGAATGAATATAAATTGTATCCGTCATTAAATTTAACTTAGTAGGAGTCAGCTCGGAGTATATTACTTTTGCTCGAGCAAACATTTCAGTAAAAGATGATATGGAGAGGAAAAAGCCGTAATTTACAAAGGGATCTTGATGGTGATCCGAACTTTTCCGTTTTCTCGCGAAGAATAAATAAATAACTTAAATCTATTTCTCTTAACATTGAATTCAGTCAGCCATAAATAAAGCGGCTGTCAGAGGACAAATTAATTTTCTCAAAGCTAACTTAACAGCCAGAACTTCGACATATCAATGGAACGAGCAAGGAAAGTTTAAAGCTAAACTCAATACGCTTCCTTGAAACACGCACCACGTTAGATGCTACCGTCATTTTTTCTCGCACAAAACGTACGTATACTATATAATAGGTCTACGTCAGCAATGAAATTTGGAAATCATTCGCAAATATTTAAAATCATTCTAAATAATGTATATAAAAAGATTGCTCATTTGAACCAAGAAAACTACCAGGTATATTCATGGCCAATCACTCACAGACGGGGAAATTCATGAATACGATTGTGAATGTGTGGATTCCTATAATCCAGAGAGAACACGTCGAAATTATGAAGGAAAAGTCGCATTACGAAACGTCGCGACGCGTCGACACCATTAAGACTCATCAGCCCGAACGAAAATAGAAAAGTATTTATTTGCATCCAATTCACCGAGATAATCTTTAATCACATATAAATGCGATCCTATTCTTGATAGGCGATTGCTTTGACCTTGTTCTCCACACATACACAATAGACAATGGCAGACCGTCTGGAGCCATATCAACAAATGGGAAAACAAAAGTCATTAGAACAAGTTACGGGCCTTTTTCGGATGTTCCATTTTAAAAAGTGAAATCCTAAATCTATTGCTCCAAATTAACAAACTTGCATCAATATTCGATAAAAATTCTCATAACTCACGGAATAATTGCGGAAATCCCATTCATGGGAGGCCCCAATTGGCCACAGAAGTTCAAAACAGAATGTTTCCAGTCAATTAATTATGCGGTGCGTCCACGGTAGGGCTAATTTGGCACCACAATGCACCTGTTGCTAGGAGTGTTTCAGTCGGAACAGCAACTGTTGTGCACAATGCAAATAACTCTTTTGTTGGTAGGATGCAAATGATTTTTAAATGTTAAAAGGCTGACGAGCATAAAATGAAAAGTACATACATATGTGATGCAGCGACACTGAAAAACCATACACCTAAATACGCTTTCAATAAGTATATTATCTTCCGTTGTTTAAGTTCTCTGCAAAAAAAACTAAGCAGTATCGGATAAAGGTTGATTCCTCCTCCAATTGTGTCAGGTTAAAAAAAAAATTGTCTGCACTTACCACCATCATCTCCGAGGGCTCAAGGACGAAACACTCATTGGGACGACGCCCTCCGCCGGTTCGCTTCCCAAAGCTGCAAAGAAAAGAGAGGGGTGGCAATTAATTCCCACTCGACGAAATATAAACAGACACAATATACATAGTAAGACATTTAGTCCTCAACGAATCCAAAGCGCCTAGATTGCGTCTCCCTAAAATTCAAATTGAGTACTTCAAAGAGTTCCTATCACCCGCTTTGCAAATACATGAAAACTTCTCTCGAAGGTAAATAAAATCCTTCCTACATAGAGAATTTAAAGGAGTGGAACGACCTACCTAAAGTTATTTTTAAGATATTCCCTGCAAATGCGAAATTTTTTAGGAAGAAGTGCTCATCACTTATTGGTTAATTAGTGGTTCAAAAGGGAGAGTGTGAAATTGGGTTAATTGGGACAATGTTAGTAAACTTCTCTCGGGTTTCCCACCCGGCGCTCGAAACGTCGGCCATTATGAAGCCTTTAACCCGGTGGGAAACCCGAGAGAGGTTTACTCACATCATTCGCCGGGAAAGCATCAAATCTTTCTGGGTCAATGTTCATTTGTTAGTTGTAATATATTAGAATTAATGTGTTTAATGGATTGTTTGAAATTGGTTTATTGTGACAACGTTAAATTCTTAGTAGTATGAAATTAGAATTAATGTATTATTTTTTGCCATGGGTGTCTTTTCTGTTTCTAAAATTTGTATTAGATAGATACATTTGTTATTCATGTGTAAACATCTAATGCTGACACTAGGCAATAGTCTACTTGCAGCAATGTGTAATAATAATAATAATAAAATACAAGACATATAACAGTAACAAACAAACAATAACAGTTAATGGGCGACGAATCATGAAAGGCATTAATAATATGAAACTGGCAGAATTGATACAACCTTTTTTCTCGGTAAAAGGTACATCAGGGATAAAATAATACCTCCTTATTGGATGAACCCGATAATTTCCCCAAATAATTGTAATGGTACAATACTCCAGTAACAAAAATAGTACAAACACAGTAGTTACACGCCACCAGGTACAGAAAACGATTGGGCCACGACCCATCGTATTCAATATATGTTCTGAAATGCGTTCACTAGCGAGAAAAACATAAGTTCTGTTTATTTGCCCGCATTCTTCGGGTCACACACGGCGCGTGCTAAAGGCATCCCCGGGGCAGAAAAAAGTGACGATCGAGGAGCGAAAATAAAAAATATAATAATAATAACGACATGCCATGGTCTCAAAACAAGTGCCGAGCACCGGAAAAAACGAGTCATAATATGAGATAACCACGAAGGGGGACACAAAATAAACCTCGCATGTTCTTATTTTTAGTAATTCAATACGGCAACCAAGCCATATAAATGACAGGATTGGAGCTGGGAGGAAGAGACGCTTGAAGTGTTCACGCAAGGAGGGAGAGAAAAATAAACAACCCTGAAAAGGATACAGGCTAGCTCCTTTTGGTAAACGGGGGAACTCGAAGCGAGAAAGAGAGGATATAAAATATGAAATAAAATAGAATATAAAAAAATAAGGGTAAGGTTCATGAGAATGAGGCCCTTTTATGGGGAAAAGGAGAAAGGCAAGCAAAAAAAATGTCTTTCCAGAACCGAAAGGAAAGAATATCGCTGTCACCCACTCTTGCCGCTCTTCCTCCAGCGATCCAGAGATTCTCTAGTTCCTCCACTACTTTACCGCCACCTAAAGGAACGCACTGAGACGGGGAAAATATGTAGAAGTGGGCTCAAGTCACGGAATTTGGAGCAAGCGTAATGCAAATACAAAGGAACTCCTCACACGTCACGGACTGCAGTAAAAAGTGTAACTAATGCGACGGCGGCTTTAGCCTACATAGTAAAATTGAAACAATAAGAGTTTCTAGGTGACAAATCATAGGTGCATCATTTCGTTCTTATTTCACAAAATCCCTTCACTGGTGTCGAAAGAAACTTTGGATATCAAATTACCTAAGCTAATAGGTAGGTAACGGATATAAGGAAAAAAAAACCCACGAATAATACCTAAAGCAGAGAAAAGCATTAATAAAAACACCCAATATCTTATTAATATTTAACATTCGCTGACAATTATAAAAACAATGGCGTGTTTTAAAATGCACGAATATTTTTTGCGCTAAAGCTGAATGTGGCTGAAAGGCTAGGCCTGTAGCTTGGCTGCTCAACCGTGGAAGAATTGAGAGTATTATTAATACTTGCGGCGGTAGGTGTCACCTGGCCATCCCTCTTGGTAGAAGAATAAACAAACAAGGGTGCCTTCGGCGCCATATTTGAAAACTCAGGTAGTGCACCAGACTTCGCGAATAAAGTGCAAAAGATAGAGAACCTGTCTCACCATTCTTCCCGTTCACCAAGTACTGACCCCGGAATATGTGGAGGCGCAGACGAAATTTAAACATATCGAAGAACAACAAAATCGATGATTTTTTTCTGCTTTTCACCATACAGCCTGACGAGGAAGGCACCAATGCAGCGAATGTCCACCGCAATACCTAACATATCCCCGATTTCGGGCTGAGAAGTGGGTCCTTTGGTTCAAGCAAGTGAAAGTGGGGTACGGGTCGTGATATATGACCAATGAAGTTACTAAATTTCACATGAGGATACCTGGTTGACGTACGTACTATTTTCACATAAGAAAACCAATTTCAATACATATTCATGTACTCTATATTATATGCAACAGATAGCACATTATATGAAACAGATATTGATATCATACTGTCGATTGAACAGACAAGGGAATTGAAAAAATGAGAAGCATTTATCTCATTGCCTCATACAATATATCCTCCGATACGACGAAAGTCTAATTACATGAGACTGCCAGAATACTTCGTAAATACTCCATGAATATCTAACATAATCGGTAGAATACTTTAACCAATATCAATAGTAATTCGGATGAGAAGGGATGATTGATAACTTTTTCGACAACCCCAGAAACACGGAAAGCCTAACCGTAAGGATGTATAAGAGAGAGGAAAGGAACAGGTTGTTATTAAGGGGTAAGAAGAGTAGAGGTGGGTTAAAGAGAAGACGGGGTGGAGTGGAATGGGGGGGTGGGGAGTGGGCGGAGACCGTGGGGTTAAAGGAGTCAGCCAGGGTGACGATGACGCAAATGCTTTCCCCCCCCCTCCCCTCCTAGCCCCTCCCCTACCCTCTGTCTAACCGCCACTCAAAAGCTGCGGAGGTGAATTAAGGAGGGGTGGGGGGGAAGGTTAGAAGGCTTATGGGGAGTGGGATGGGTGGATCTCTCCTACGCAAGCAGGTGGGTAGGTAAATGCCACATGGACCACCTCCCCCTGTCATCCTCCTCTCTTCGCAGAAGGGAAACCACACGTTTCCCCGAAAAATAAAAAGGTCCCGCTGAAACGACAAGGGATACTACATGTGCCCCGAGCGATGCGACACGCACAATTTGTGGCCGAATTAAAAAACTGTTTTCCTCGCGTAAGGATGATAGCAGTGGACCACAATACGGCGGTTTTCAGCCGACTGAAAAACTCATACTGTCCACAATGGAGAGCGCGGTTTTTTTCACGTCGGGGTCAGCCGTATTTACGCAAGAATAGGAGCAATTTACGTGCTCAACTGGAATAAATTAAAGGGCAATTATTGATGGAGTGTGGGATCTCATATCGGAGGCGAACTAAAGTTTACGCTCATCAAGAGAATTAAATTGGGCATTATATGTACTTTTATACATCACAAGCCTGATGACGATGCAAGTTTTGATCTGAAGTATGAGTAATTTTTTTCGGGTGAGATACAGTGGAACTGTTCAATCACAAATTAAAGAAACTGTAGCAAGTAAAACTTGATTTAACATCACTTTAATTTCCCGATTCATACCATCAACTTCTACGTAATTTAGCATGAGATAATGCTCTGGAAACATTAAAACACGATCGGCAATTAAAAATTATAACAAAATTTCCTTCATTCAATATCACAACGACTCAGAGAAATACTGGTGGCATACATATTTTTAGAACATTTTAACTGAAAAATACTTCAACATATTTTTTTCAAATTACAAATACGAAACTGGATTCGTAGTTGCATAAAGATTACTTTCAGCAAAAAATAGTTATTTCAAAAGATATCTCCAACATCTGCTTCCAAATGACTATACAACTGAGAATTTGTGACGTTCCGAATAGGAATTTTACAACTTTAAGAAATTAGGTACTATTTTAATATAATTAACCAATTGCAATATATATTCATGTACTACTCTGCAATTGGCACATAATATGAAACGGATATTGATATCATACCGACGATTGAACAGACAAAGGAATTGAATACACAAGAAGAAACGATCTCCTTGCTTCATAGAATATATTCTCCGCCAGGAAATCTAATTACTATTTACTCTATACACGCACGAATGGTGATATTTGTCTTGAATAAAATAAAAGTATTTCTTCATTGGAAGATCCTAGAATTTCACTGAAACATAGATAATGCTTTGGAAGATGGATAACTTGTTTTCGGAGAGAGAAAGTGAGGAAATATTTGAAAGAAATAGCGACCAAGCAAGCAAGCAAAAGTATGGAAATAATAAGTAATAAAGTAGATGAAAAGTTTTAACAGATAAGTCTCGTGGATTGGTAGTAGTATGATATTGGGAGAGAACTTTCAGGGTTAAGGGTAACAGCTTGAAAGAGGGCTGAAAGCAAAAGGGGAAATAACTGGGAGCGAGGCTTGGGATAGCGTTTGAAGCCTGGAGGGGAAAAATCAAGGGGAGAAGAAAGAGAAAAGTGGAGGAAAAACTGCTTAGAGATCTGAGAGAGGGGATGGCAGAAGGGAAGACAAGTTATGGGGTACGGATGATGAAAGGATGCGAGAAGAAGAGGGAGAAGAGGAGACAAGACAGAGGGGGAATAGCGTCAGGAAACGACCCACGAAGGAAGGAAATGGAAGGGAGAACAGAGGAATAGAAAGTCCGCACCGATAAAGGGGATGGAAGACTGTCTCCATGGCGATATAAAAAGGAGCAGGGGAGCTCACGCATCGAAGGCTATGTAGAAGAAACAAACGTTCATGCAACAACAAATGAATGCAATATATTCCGCATCCACGCGCTATCTCGTAAAACATTTCAAAAGAGTGAGGCTGGCTGTGCTAGGACATCAGTTCTTTGCTTGTAAGATGTTACTGTAAACAGCTATTAAACCTATCAAAATACAACAGTCTTTAATTCATCAAAGAATTCATTTTACTACTAATTGAAAACATTTTATCAATTACAGTGTGCATAAACTCAGATAATTTTGAAAAATGTGAAATAAAGGGTGAAATTCGGGTAGCCTTAGTGTCTTCAGCGGTCCCCAGATCAATCCCTTCAAGTTCGAGTAACGAAGTATGTTTGGCTGTAGTAGTTTATGAAGAATCATGGAACTATCCCTCATCATATATTCAACGCACTGGTCAAATCTATTTGTGCCGATTGCTACATGCTGCCCGCGTTTGTAAAGTGCTAGGTTGAACCACTAATGTACTTTCATTAAAGTCTTTACGCTTTCCTTTGTCCTGTGTCCATTACACACGAGGTGAACTCAAACCCAAATCTTCCACCTTACAAACGGTGATATTACGGAAATAAAAAAAAGAGGAAAGGCTTCAGTAGCCATGATAGTAAAATTATTTTAGCCCTTTTCGTTATGAGGTCGATGGTAAATTAACTTGGTGAATTTTCATACGACAAAACGTAAAACCACTTTAACCTTATTTCAACGCGAAGTTTTCATAGATCGCGAAGAACCATGACAAAAATGAAAATTTATTCCAAGCATATAATTTGTAGAAATAAACTTATTCTTTCCTAATTTCCCTCATCAAAAAATAAACTAAGAAAGTAACTAAGAATAACTAAGAAATACCTAAGAATAATCTAAGAAACCAAACTGCATAAAAGACACCGAAAAATAAAATTCAGTAACAAACTTACTGCAGCAATAATAACTAAGAAATACCTAAGAATAATCTAAGAAACCAAACTGCATAAAAGACACCGAAAAATAAAATTCAGTAACAAACTTACTGCAGCAATAATTACGACATTCAAAAAAAGGCAAGAATCGTGGGACAAGTATCTTGAGAAAGGCCCCCTAAAAGAAATACGGGCGACAAATTTTATCCCAAAAGACGAGATGATTCGTATTAAAGGGTATGGCATCAATCTATCCGTGATATTATAAAAGTAATCTACCGATTAACGCAGGTTTTCAATGAGTAAAATAATTCACTAACTCATTATTAACTTATTGGTATTCCATTATAAGTTTTCTTGGATATTTCACTATTACTTATCCCACCACTTTTTTACTTTTTTCTATTGAGTATTAACCCCTTCTAACCCAGAGCTACTTCTGGGAGAGGTTATAATCCAAGGCTTCTCATATGAAAAATATGAAAATTTTCTACTTTACCATAATTATTGTGGCAGCTAATATTTCGCCATTCAACATTACCGCACAAAAGAACATAGGTAATGAATTTTCTGAATAAAGCTGAAAATTTATACATTTTTGATGTTACTTAGAAGCATCACTAGGTTATAATGGGATATGAAGTATAAGAAGTCTCCCCTCCCATCATAGACTTCCTTCATCATTACACAATCAGGCCAACTCCCTTTCATTCTACCTGAAAAAATACTATTCTCTTCGTACCGCCCCCATTTTTACCCAACGTTCAACCCTTTAACACTGCATTCAATTTCCCCTTCCCGCTCAGTACTCGTACCCTCCATACTTTCCGTCTCATCCGCACGTCATCTAGAAGCTGCATCTCTTCAATCACCACGTCCAGCACTCCGAATACGAACGCCATTAAAAACTAACACAACAAAATTGAAGAAAAATGGCGAAATAAATCCTACTGCTCTTTCTCATGACACCACGAATATATTAATACCATTATACTATCCATCCATACTCATTTTTAAAAAATCGAAGTATATAACGAAGTTTTATAAATATAGTTGCAATACGAATTAATAATAATATAAACACGCCAACACGATAGCCTCAGGAGAGACACTATTTTGAAGGCAAAATTGCCTCACCGTAATTTGAGAAACGAAATTGGATTAATTCATGGGTAAGGCAGAGGCAATCACGGTGAATAAACGGATCTTAACCCTTTCCGGTCCAGTGAGTCCAAATGGAATCACGTCGCTTTCCTGCTTCGAGCATCAATTCAAATCCCCCGCGGACTCTATTTAGCGTTAGCGGCCGTAGTACATAGTGCCACCACCAGGTTTTATGACTCGCCGTTCAAGAATAAATACGATCTTCAGCTATTGATGAAGATTGCTGCACATGTGCTTGTGAGTATTCTTCGGAGTTCATCGGCGGAGTTTTACATGAATGAAAAACGGAGGTAAGTGCAGTATTTTGACCATAAAAATTAAGAGCTCTTTCGACATTGTTTGACATTGATTATAAGAGATTTTAAGCTTCTGCGAGAGGAAATGTCTTTGTAATTTTATAAAATATAACATGATTCCATTTGGAATCAGTGGCCCAGATGTATGTGTTAAGTTTGACCGAGTTTGCAAAGCATCATTTTACTGAAAGTAAGCTCATTAGTTGAGATCCAACGAAATAGTTGGTATTTTAAATACGAATTAGAATTGACGGAACGTGTTAATTGAATATCTCATGAACGTCTAATTGTTTTTTCAGTGTATTTATGTTTAGTAAAGCCACAGGGATTTTGGAAAATAGATTTTATTTTCACCGAATCATTTCCATTTCAGACGATGGCGACATCATTGACGACTAAGGAAATAGTGTACATTTTAGAAGGTGACATCTCTGATATTGACATCTCAGATGATGAAGACATCTCAGAGGAAAACCCGGATTGGCTTTTGAATAGAGAAGCAGTCGGACCTGACGTTATGAATACCGAGGTACAGGGTTTTCCGAACATCCCTGATGTCGGACTTGCTTTTGAAGTAAATAAGTGTAGTGATGATAGTGATGATGATGACATGCCTTTGGCACAACGTTATCCGCATCTAATGAACCAATCGCAGAGAAAAGTAAATAGGTCATTATGGACTTATGAAGACCTAGGTTATGTTGATTCCTCATGTGACTCTCAATTTTCACCACCTCCTGATGAAATTAGCACCCCATTTTCATATTTCAAGCTTTTTGTTGATAATGATATGATAAGTAATATTGTAGAGCAAACTAATCTCTATTCAGTGCAGGAAAAATGCCAAAATGTAAACACTAATGACAAAGAAATACATCAGCTCCTAGGAATTCATATGATTATGAGCATTGTCACAATGCCAAGTTACTCCATGTTCTGGAGTGAAAAGTCGCGATATGGTCAAATTGCAGATGTCATGTCTCGCAATAGATTCAAAACTTTGCGAGGTAATCTACATTTTAATAATAATGACAATATGTTGTCCCGTGATGATCCTGCTTACGATAAACTGTTCAAAATCCGGCCATTTTTAAATGCTCTAAGGAAAAACTTCCTGAAAGTGGAACCGGAAGAGCATAATTCAGTGGATGAATTTATGATTCCTTTGAAAGCTCATACAGCATTGAAGCAGTATATGAAAAGCAAACCACACAAGTGGGGAGTGAAGGTTTTTGCTCGTGCAGGGGTTAGCGGATTTGTGTATGATTTTGAAATTTATCTGGGCAAGCAAACTAATGTAAAAGAATCTGGTCTTGGAATCAGTGGTGATATTGTCATTCGGCTAGCAGAAAATATCCCTAAGCACAAAAATTTCAAATTATATTGTGATAACTGGTTTTCCTCGCCTAAACTATTCTCGCAACTAAGGAAAGATGGTATTTTAGCTGCAGGAACTATCCGTAGAAATAGGCTAGGGCAATGCACTTTGAAAAGTGACAAGGAGTTGAAAAAACAAGGGAGGGGTAGCTTTGATTATAGACTTGAGAAAAGTGAAAATACGTTTGTTTTGAAATGGCTGGACAATAAACCAGTGTATTTAATTTCCAACTTTGTTGGGGCTCATCCTGTGGAAAATGTTCGACGCTGGTCTGTAGCAGAAAAAAGGTACATAGACGTGCCACAGCCAAATATTGTTCGTGCGTACAATAAGCATATGGGAGGAGTCGATAAACAAGATATGCTTCTGGAACTTTACAGAACAAACCTCAAAGGGAAGCGTTATTACCTCAGGGTGATTTTTCACTTCATCGACCTCAGTGTTGTAAATGCTTGGCTGTTATACCGCAGACATTGTGAGCAATTGAAAGAAAAATATATGCCCTTGATTGAGTTCAAATTATCTGTAGCTCATGCATTACTCTACTTTGGTCCCAATATCTCTAATAAGAGAGGAAGACCATCTTCATCACCGAGTGTGGAGGGAAAAGGAGTGGCGAAAAGAACTTTTACACCACGGCCGGTGGCCGATGTTCGATTCGATGGGATTGATCATTGGCCTTTGCATGTAAATACTAAAAATAGATGTAAATTGTGCATAAAAAGTTATACGCGAGTGAAGTGCGAGAAATGCAACTTACCATTGTGCTTCTCCAACGAAAAAAACTGTTTCAAAACTTTTCATGTAAAATGATATATTTGTCCCCTGTATTTCATGTAAAAGGTAATATGTAATCTACATGAAGTTCAAAAATTTGTTTTATTAAATAAATTGATAATTTAACAATGTAATTTGTACATTATTTACAAATTTTATGTTGTTTTAAACCTGTATACTATTTAAATGAAACTTCAGTTAGAACGGAAATCATTGCTTTCAAAAAGGCCACTGATTCCATTTGGAATCAGGTCTGAAATTTTGTATTAATATATATTTGAACGCACTAAAGATTCTCTGCACATATATAACACTTTCAAAGTCATTTTAGTGCAGTAAATAAATTTTTTTGCTGCATATTCATTATTTGGACTGGAAAGGGTTAAGTGGATATTTATGTACCCCTATTACGTAGAGGATAAAAACGATGAAACTTGAACGGGGTAACTTAAAGCGATAAAATTATATTCGAGGAAAGGGACACTTAACACGAATGAAAAGCCGCCACTGCTATCAAATGGGAAAAGAAACCAAAAGCAATTTTTTTCGCGTAACGTCCAAGGTAAACAATTCCATTAAGTTTAAAAAATTTCCAGGCATAAATTTTACTTTTCCAAAGTAAATTTTGTTGTTTTTTGTCCATTATTAGAGGATTTTGGGACACATTTTGGATATTCAATTTAAGAACTGGTTTTATCCACACAATTTTTTATTAAGTTCTTTGAATTGACGCCAGAATTGTAAGATCGTCTTCCTTTTAAATTCCTCAGCCTTCCGTCAAAACAAGAACAAATTTCTTCCTGTGGCTTCCCCTTCCGACACTCTTTGGAACAAAGTTATATTAAATGCATATTATATATCAAGGTTACAATATATATACAGAGTTAAATACACACACACACATCCAAAATTGGCAACACTGGAGGAGAGCGGAGCAGCTGAAAGATCACGAACGGAATAATGCTTGGGAGAAATGGTTAGGAAAAATAAAAGCGAAAATTGCTCCCGGGAGAATATTTTTACCTCTAGAAATAGAGAAGAGAATATAAGGAACTAGAGTGCCATAGGATATTGCGTTCGATATACAGCAGAGAGAAGCGTACTCCCTCGTCCCAGCACTCAACACGTAGAAGAAGGGCCTTTTTTTACTACTAAGTGCATTCCACCGTGGAAGGTAGGTTCAAATTGAAGCGGAGATTTTATTGCGCAGAGAAGTTGGGTCCTATGCTCTGATTCTTTTTCTTTATTGTAATACTCTCACTCACTATTTCTCTCCATCCATGCATTAAGCCTGTTTACTCACTTCTCTTGACGCACCTGAGTAAAGCATTTAGCAAGAAAATAAAAGAATATTTTAGGAAATAAATATTAAAGCCTCAACAATGGCGCTACTTTATATACATTAAATAAATGGCATTTTAATTGATGGAGTAAAATCACAGCATCAAATAAATATTTAAAACGTAAAAGTGCGTATCATTTTGGAATGAGCATTATAATGGAGTATCAAAATAGGATATAATGAAAAAAATAGCCACTTATAGGTTCTTATTACGGTATTCTACCGATTAAGGCAGGTTTCCATGGAGTACTAAAGAAGTGATCTGGGAGCCTCCGTTTCCTTCCAGCGCTACCTACTTCAATTCAATGTAAGGCCTACTCCCTTTCAATCTATCTAAAAATCCTATTCTTTTCCTTCCCCTCCCTCGTTTCTCTAACATTCTACCCTCTAACACCATTATTAACATCCCCTTCCCGCTAAGTATTCGCTCCATCCATGCTTTGTCTCCTCCGTACCTCATCTAAAAGCTGCCACTCCTTGCCAACCATATTCAGCACTTCGTCCTTCCTTTTCCTCTCCATTTCACCCTCTCCATTCCTCTCCAAACTCACATCTCGAATGCCTACTTATAGGTTAGACACCATAAATTAAAAAATAATTCGATGGCTGAAATGAACGGCATACGCAAATGATGAATTGAGATTGCAGACATTTTGGGAAATTGGACTAGCTAAATAAAGGTAGGTATAGACTCCATCGTAGAGATGGGGATCACAATGAGTCACCTTCAAATTGAAAATTAGTAGTGAGAAAATTGCATCACAGCAGCAACTCTCATTTGGCGGATTGAAGACACCATTTCCTCTGGTGCAATTGTAAGGATGCGCTCCAAATGAGTACACCTGTAATTATGCTATGCCATTCAATTCTCTCTTCCATCAACCGGGAGGAGGCGAT
Organism: Ischnura elegans; assembly: GCF_921293095.1. NCBI lineage: Eukaryota > Metazoa > Arthropoda > Insecta > Odonata > Coenagrionidae > Ischnura > Ischnura elegans. The sequence continues at coordinate 29,088,283 of NC_060251.1, read as the reverse complement.
TTCTCGAATTTGAAATGGATATCATACCGCGAAGCAAACACACTCGCAGGCACTATCGTCGTAATGAAATAGGATGTTGCGAAGAATACGAGAGACATTATCATTCACTGCCACTTAAGAGTCATTTCATAATTGAATCTGCAATCCTAGAAAGCAGCAGGTACGGATACGACGCCTTATACACAATGACCTTCCCACACCGATATGCCTACGGATTATCAGATAAAAAGCTTATTTATAAAAGAGAGCAGATCACCCAAGCTAAAAGGATCACTGTTGCTTTCATTTTTCAGTACCATGAGTAATATTACGTCACTTTGTGAAAAAATACATACCTGTACTTATTTCATTTTTTCTTTTAAGACGATTAAATATTACTTCGTTAAATCCAATATTCTGCAAAGTTAGGACCCAAAAATACTAATAAAATTTAACCCGGTACATAAAGGCCTTGTGGCCCGAAAAAGTGATATTTACGTTTCTAGAAAATACTGTCTCAATTTTTATAGGTAAACAAAAATAAAGTTCCTTATAACAGCAATCATTACCCGTTAACAATTGTTGGGCTCTAAACCAAACACACGCTTTCCGAAGGAAATGCACTGCTTCATGCTCATATTTTTCCCACTGAAAATTCACGGGCTAGTCCGGGACATATTTCGGAAAAATACCGTTCGGACAATAACGAACGTCCTACTCAAAAAGCCATGACCACGAAAATAGAATTTGACTAGCACAATGAAACGAAAAGGAATCGCGATGAAATCAAAGACCGCTAGAAGCTGGGTTTGTAGTGAAAAAGATATGGAGAACGGATGAGGTTATGGTGAATACCCTTGCGTTTTTTTCAACGCGAATATAGCCCACAAACACTTCCTGGGACATATTTGATTTCGAACCGACTAGAGATGAGAAGCAAAAAAAAAGAAACCCACGCAATTTCATTTCGCATAAGGCCAAAAAACGATACTGAACGAGGGGGAAAAATATGAAATTTCTAGAAAAAACAAGAATGCGTCGAAATTTTTTCAACGTTTCGGACGAGGTAAATAGAGGCTAGGGGACACGAAAGGATGACGAAGGGAAAAATGCCACAGAATTATTTGGAATTATAGCTATTGTTCAAGCTTTTCCAGCCAAACCTTTTTCAAAATAAGGTCGTATCTAATGGAATCCCATGTATCAATAACTGCACAGCCGACAAGCGAACAATCTCGGCCGACATAGGTGTATTCAGCAATAGCTTTGATGTAATTCACTCAATATTCCGCCATCCTCACGAGAGTGATTTTAAAAATACAAAAAAATCTCCTCGGCCGATATCGGATGAATGAAAAATTTGAATTCGGGGAAAGAGTAAAAAAATTGGAAAATATCACCAAGTCAGTAAAAATGCGCAACTGCAGACAGAAAACCAAAGATGGACATTGTTGACTTTTTCCTTGAACGGCAAAGAGATAAATTATTTTCCACTTGCTTCTCTGATGGGATTTAAAGAGATATTCTGCCTCAAAATATCACTCTAAGCCCATTGTATTCTCTAGATTACCGCAAACTAGCGAACAGTTACTTGGAATACGTCGTTTTTGCAGATATGGCCATAGAACTAGACAGTCGGGCATTCAAACTAACTAAAATGCATTAATCCACAACGTAAGCACAATATTAAAGCGTGAAAATGACTTTGCATCAAAGTAGTCGCGCGCAAGGATAGGAGGTAGTAAACAGCCAAATTTGAAGTTACGACAGCAAAATAATCATTAATTAAAAACCAACGCAAAAAATCGAATAATAAAAAAAATCCCATTATTGTAAAGCAAATTTACACATAATAGAGTATATCAGAGGCACATGTGCTCTTCAATGAGGAAATCAAAAATTTAAATCATTGCCGTCATAATCCAATTAACCTCCATAACTATTAAGACTGGTTACTTTATGAATTAAAAGTGCCTGATAAAGTTATTCCTGCATCGGCAACTTTCAAAATGCCACTGTGAAAAGATAGATTTTCAGCGATTTTATCTTCTCGGACGGGCTACAACAATTCCCGCTCTCGTAATATGAGACAAAAGAAAAAAAAGGCCCTGAACTTGATTTCAAACAGGCGGTAATCATTGGATAACATTTAACCCCTCCGATCCACGACAGCCAGCAAAAAGTTAACGTGGAGTTTTTGAAAAGTTAATTAATATCCAATGACTTTCGGGCAGAGTTCCCGCGCTCAAACAGAAGACGGCAAACTCAGAAGTTCAATAATATGAGGCTTTCACCATGGGGGGCAATCTAAAGTTCGGAGCGGAAAAACACATTGAACTATGAATGATTGAGATCTGAATAGACAGGAGTCTGCTACGATTAATTTTCATCCACCTACCCTGGGTACGAGCTAACCTATAAAGTCCATAAAAGCAAACATGATATTGCCAAAACATTGGGGATGAATAAATTACCGGTATTCCTCCCCAAGGAAAGAGCTAGGCTGAAAACGCTACGGTGATCGATTTGATTTTGAAAGCATCAAAAAAAACATGCATCGAGTGAGAGCCCTAGAACTTCCACGACGATAGAAATATTTTTTGCCATTAGAAATACCCAAACAGACAAATTCAGTTCTTAAAAACCAATGAGCCACGAGAAAATACACTCCAACAACCCCAGATAGCCTTCCATCACGGAGCTTGCCTGCTAACATATCACTGAAAACAACCTCCTTCAAAAAATATCCTAAAGGATTATCTCAAATTCATCCATATCTTACAGCTGACTCTCACGGGGGTATCTCATCGGTTACGTCCAATGGCGTAGCCAGGAGGGGGGTCCGGACCCCCCCCTCCCACCGAAATATAAAAGCACAATTATTACAAAATTACAAAATATTGAAAAATCATGAATTTAAAAAATATTTTTTTAACAAATGAAGTTTTTTTTCGAATATGAAAAGCATCAAAATTAGTTTAAAACCCTCTACTTAGTACCCTGTTTTTAAAAAATTTCCCCCCCTGAACGAAATTCCTGGCTAGGCCACTGGTTACATAGCATATGATAATTCCAAAAGACAAGAAAGCACGCGTAAAATCGAATAGTTGGAAAACTAAAATAAAAATAAATGCATTTTCGACCATACTATAGATAGTTCTCCGTAGAAACCCGGGTGAAAATTGAACCAAGTAAAAAAAAGTTTTTAATGTACCAGAAGATGGTTTGACAGCAGAAACTGGTCGTTCAGAGTTAAATAAACTAGATCACAAAGTCTCTGCATTGCTATTATGGAGCCCTTCTACTACGCCAAAGGTTTTAATTTCGATTTAATCCAAGTACACATATAACATTATGACAACAAGAGCGTATAAATACTTTAATTTCTTAAATTCACAAAAATTCTTACTCCCGCTCATACTTATCTATAAATACTATTCCATAAACACACACAAATATCATTCCAATAAGTTCAACGGTTTAGGCTAGGTTTTAATTTTTAGTTATTTTTGAAATACGTCACTATACACGCAAATATTAGATCATTAGAGCATAAAAACAAATGAACAATGGGAAACGCTTTTTCATACACCTCTTCGATCTAGGCAGTCTCTCTCCATTCCAAAAGATGGATGGGAGACACCAAACCGATTTATTTCACTTTTATGATAGTCAATTATTTTCGTATTTTTCATCAAAACCCACGTTAATTTATATTTTTTTCTTTTATTCTTCTACCACCGGAAACAACACCATTGGCCTTTTACATCGGAGTTTTCAACTGAATAATTAAACGTACACGGACATACATTTACCGGCCTCGGTGGCGGCCGGGTCTCGCCTGCCAAACCGAAGGTCGCGGGTTCGAGTCCCGCCTAGGTAGGTTGCCCCAGGGAATGGTTATGTGTGATAGTCGTTGTTTTATGTTATTTCCCCCGATTTAAAAGCCTTTCAAGCGAGCTATTTTCGGGGAGATGAAAATAAATAAATGAAATACCCTTGGATAGGGACAGCGAACCCGGGCGGGACTCGTACCCGCAATCTTTTGCTTAGCAGGCAAGGAATTTCTGCCACCGGTTTAAATGAAACAACAAATGTTTTCAAAATAAATTAAGAGGCAACGATTCTTATTTTTTTTTCAGTAATAAACAGTACGTTCATCAGGATGGATGCACACCGACAACCTTGGTTGAATTGACCTTTTGAAGAAAATCGATGGCAAATCGAAAGGTCTGGGTAGTTGAGGTGAGACTCGGCTCCCGAAGACGCCACCAATACCCGCGGGATTCCACGCTGAGTCACCGGTCGCCGATATTTGAAGAAAATAAAGAGGGGATGAGAGGCATATTAAGGCGGAGTGATGAGGCAGAAGGGAGGCACGCCACTCCGCTTCCAAATGATCGGTAATGAAGAGAGCTCTCCAGTTCCTTCGGCGAAACAGGGGAATACAGAGTGGAGGGGGAAGGTTTACGGGCGAATATAAGTTCCGTGGCTCCATGAAAAGAGGAGACCCTCCTTCAGTAAAATTTGAGAGATGAACAAGGAGTGCTCCGTTGAAGTGATTACGAAGGCCCTTCGTCGTTGGACCGCTTCAGATGGAGGACTTTGCCAACGATTATGGTGAAAAAATAGGCGTGCTAACATGTACAAGAGGGAAAAATGGATTTACACCGCCTATATATACACTGCCGGTATAAAAAGTTATAACAGGTAGCATAATTATCAAAGTATTCTAACAATAAAGGTAGGTTACCATGGAGTATCTACCAAGAATTCGTACAGTCTCACCTCCCTTCGTGGACTTCTCTCTTTAATGAAGCTACTCACTTTCAGTCTATCAAATTATTCCAATAGGGTAGTTTCCATCATCAAAGAAAAACGAAAGGCATTGATTGCCATTCGTTACCCACCATTAGTGTATTCATAATATACAAATTATTTGGTTTTAGAAATACCGGTTTAGACGAATGGCAATGGTCAATTTAATCCTCATTTGAAAAAGGCCAAATTGGCGCCCATGCGATGCCACTCCACGTGACGTCACAGGGACCTAGTTTCTATACGAGTAGATAGGAGTTTTACATCGTCTGAGATTACCAATGTATGCATGAGGAACAGCGCTCAGGGAAACATGTCTTAATAATCACCTATTTAAACTAGCTAAGGTCGGAAAGTTTTCTTCGTTTGATAAGGTATTAATAATTCTTATTTAAGCCAAGCGCTACCAGCTAGCAGGGTACTAGGCTACCTGCTAGCATCCTGCGTCGTATCAGCGCTCAAGCCTCGCCTCAAGGTCACCTCACAGGGCGGCGGCGGGAACCAGGACTACGTCACACGGACTTTTTCCCATCATTCCTACTTAGCCGTCGCGTTTTCGCGCGCTTGAAAATTTTCACTTTTCGTTTAATCGCGAAAAATAGATATCGTCATTCGAAAATCTAAGAGCGAGAAATGCGCACTCCAGGAGTAATAATCTTTCGATTTAAGCCATAAAAAATAATAGGAAACCACCATATTCTCTTCCATCCTCTCCCTCGTTTAGCAGACATTCTACCCTCTGTTTTGAACATCCCCGCCCCGCTCAGCACTCACTCCATTTATACCTTTTGTCTCCTCCGTATCTCATCTAGAAGCTGCCTCATCACCCACCATGTCCATCACATCGTTGTTCCTCCTCCTCTCCGTCTACTTCACCTTCTCCATTCCTCTCTACACTCACATCTAGAACGCCTCCAGTCATCTATCGTCGTACTTCCAATGCGTCCATGTTTCCGCACCGTAAAGCGCCATCAGATCCAAATAAGTCTCATCATTAGCGCCTTTTCTTTAAACTCTTACGAAATGACAGGAAAAGTTTTTATGTTTCAGGGAACGCAATTACTAACTGACCTGGCTATCGGAAAATATGTAATTTTTTAGGTATTCGTATATAAAGGTAGAGTTAAGTAAGGATTATCCTACTCCGAAAAGGACAAATAAGGTACGTCCTAAAGAAAATAACAATAATAATTATTTTGGCTATGCATTTCTGAAAATCTCTTCGCATTGATTCCCATTTTTATTTTTCGCCAGTGGCGACTTTTGTAAACACATTTAAAGATGCGGTCCGTGATAACATCAAATTTATTTACTTTATTTTTATTTTTTCTCATACCTGCGAAAACAGCTCATATTGGCCTTTATGTCGAGGTTTTTTAACAATTTAAAAAAAGCTCGAGCACGAACAAATATTCCCTGGATAGAGACAACCTCCCCAGGAGGGACTCGAGCCCGCGACCTCTCGTTTATCATGCGAGGACTTGAGCCCGCCGCCACCGAGGCGTGCAAGCCGACTGGTGAATTATGTAGTCGTGGATATTAGATTGCAATAATACTAGTGGACGCGTCCTCTTAACCCTTTCTAACCCAGAGCTGCTTTTGTGAGAAATCAAATTTAAAAACTTTTCATTTTGAAACCTTGAATATTTTGCACTCAATCATAATTATCGTTGCCGATAAATATTTTGCCTTTAAATTTTACACCACAAAATAATACGTAGTTTAAATGTTTCCTAAATATAGCTGAAAATTTATACATTTTGGATGTTGCTTAGAAGTAACATTGGGTTATAATGGGTTAAAGAGAGCAACCCCGACTGCAGCGCCACAACTAGGTCATGGCGTCGCGGCGCATTAAAATGCACGGCTCGTGGGTTGACGGAGTAGCGGTGTCAATTCAGACGGGGACGCTTTTACAAGGCAGTCGCTTATGCGCTGCCAATTGACGGCGCGCCGGCCAACTGTTGCACCTCTACGAGAAGCGTGTCTCTTCGATGCGCCTCCGACTGTCCCCAGTGAATTATTTAGACGGGGTCTCTCACGGCGCACCATTGGTGCCGGCCACAAGCACCACCATTCTCACATGCCCATCAAAGAGCGTTAGTGTCAATCCGATGGCTCACGGCTTCCCACCGGAGCGTGCTCACATCCTTCAAGTTCGACAAAATATTTCGTTTTATGATTTCCTCCGATATTATCAGAAAAAATTGATGGTATGAAAAAGTTTTTTAAGTATCAATAAAGATTATAAACCTTTTATTTCAGGCTTGAGTGAAACCTTTCCTTCATGGAAAATGAAAGAATAAAATTTGTTAGATTCTCTAATAAATAGCATATCAGTGAACCTAACATACATATTATACAACAAAAATATTATATAAGTAATATATTAGTACACAAAACAAATTATAGTCTTTATTTATTTCACATACCACCGAAAACAGCACTGTTCGACTTTTATATCGGAGTTGATAACATTAAAAATCAAGCGTTCACAAACATCCATGCTCTGGATAAGGGTAACTTACCCAGGCGGGTCTCGAACCCGCGACCTTTGGTTTGGCAGGCGAAGACTATCAATTTTCGTCCGATAGCTTTATATGCAAGGTGGGCGAAGAGAGGCAGCTTCTGAATGGATATGGGGGAAATAAAAGATACGGATGGAGCGAATGCTGAGCAGGAAGGGGATGTCGAAAGCAGTACTAATAGAGTAGATTGTTGGGTAAATGAGGGAGAGGTAGGAAGATGATACGATTTTTGGATAGAATAAAAGGGAGTATGCCTATTGCGAATTGAAGAGGGAAGTCCATTTAGGGCGGGGAGACTGCTGAATACTCGTTGAATACTCCACAGAAACCTGCCTTAATCGTTTGAATATTAAAATAAAAATACTACACAAACAGGTTCAGAAATAAGACTACAGAAAAATACTTTCAGAAAGAGTTGTAATGTATGCAGAGATCATTTCGATTCGGAGTCAGCAAAACTTTTCTCAGTTGAGAATACATTCTGGCTTCCTTTCGTTGGAATCGCTTAGAGTCCGCCTTGAAAAACTTTCGATGGAGTACACAAAACACGCATTTGAACGTACGGAATTCATTTTAAGAAGTCGAAGAAGGAAAGCTCAAAAGCTCTCTCGAAAGACGGAACGAAATCGGGAGAAAGAAATAAAATCTCGGTCGCAAAGTAGTCGAGATGGGAGTAACGCGTAAGGGAAGCATTAAAAATACACCCGCATTGAAGGAGTGGAAGATGCGTAGGTACAGGGCCGTAAGCGAACTGTTGCCGAAGTTCTCGGGGGAAGAGAAATCCCGGTTCCGGGGTAGGACAGCGGAGTCCCCGTTCCGCTACGGAGAAGTTGGAAATGAGAGGATTAAGAGGGAGAGGGAAAGGTGGGAGGTCTTGAGGCTGCGAAGGGACAGGGTGGGATGGAAAGAGTTGGAGTTAAGAAGAAGAAGAAGACACCGGAGATGGAATCGAAAGCGGGAGGTTCCGGAAAAGTTGACGAAACCATCGAGTTCTATTTCTCTTTCTTTTTTAGATTTCAAACTTTTCTTCGAATAATTTTTTCGCGGCATGGGATCGATAGTGTTTACGGGCTCATATAGTAGACAAAAAATAAGGATAAATCGTCTTCAAATAAAATTAGCGCACTTCATTATACATGTACAGTTTAAATTGACAGAGGAACAGGAGGATCTGCAACAATCTCCCCTCTTTGGTCACCACCAACAATATAAAAAAAAACACAAACAAAAACGAAAGGTGCGCATTGCAAGGCACAAACATTTAGGTTCATTCATTGAATAGCATAAATGGCACTTTTCAATGCTCAAGAAATGATAGCGGCAGAAGGCAAAATGAAGCACGCTTGAGTCACACATAGTGGAGCATCAATAGGGGGGTAAAAGGGCTATAGCCCCTTAGATAGCCCCCCCCCCCCCCATTAAGTCAAAACACACACTAGATAAAATCGAAGTCTTTGGGGATTACCACTTTGTACAAAAGTATTTAGTTATATTTTCTTGCATATTTACCAACTTTAAAGAATTTAAACACAAATAAGCTCTAAACTTAGGACCTATTTACACGCTTTTGGTATGTTATAATCAAGTGGTAGATCCAGAGAGGGGCTAGGCCGGGATATAGCTCCTTGGATGTCCATTTTACACTATATAGAATATCAGCCCCCCCTTGTCCCTATCTTGTATCCGCCACTGGTGATGCACTATTCATTTCAATTAGTAATTCTAGATCTTCAATGCACATGTACAAGATGATGACGTGTCACGTCGAAACCTAGGTGGTACAGCATTCAGCATTAAATGTATGTAGAATAATGAAGTATTTTACATTAAACTATGTTAAGTCGATTCCATGAAGTCACGTCCGACACAACGAATGAAATAATGTGTCACTTCATAAAATATATTTATGTTAATCGCACTTAATAAAATATATTATCGTTAATCGTGGGTTAATACCTAAAGAAACATGACAAAAACTATGTCTGAAAAAAGTAACAGAGAGGGGATACCGGGAGTGGAAACGAAAGCGAAAAGTTCCGTCCAAGTTGAAGAACTCTCGTGTCTCATCCCAGCTGGTTGGATTACGCTCGGGATATAAAAATCTCCCATTCGACAGGATATTTGGGGCAGAGAAGAGACACTGCAAAGGGACGAGCGAAGGATGATGGACAGGGGAAATAATTATTTTTGACATGTTTCCGAGAGTTGAGGGAAGAGATGGAGCATAACACGCACCGTCTGACAACAAAGAGGGTGGCAATGATCCCCGACAGTGAAGAACTAAATCCTACTCCTATTACTCAGTGCCATACATAGAAAGCCCGAATGAGATTTCAAGATGGTGGAAATGTTTATATAACTTGTACATACTTAAAATGGATAATGCTGTAATAAAAGATAAGAAAAATAACCCACTCAGTGATTCAATCCGAACGTTGGTTTGGTTACGTGAGGGTTACAGGTAACCCTGTGAGTTGATCCGCGCCATATTAGACTCATTCACTTTAATTTATTCCCGCAGACTATGGTTCTCTGACCAACTATTTTCTATTTATAAACAACGCCATTCCCTAGAAGGTAACCGAACTGATGTGTCCGTTTGCTAGCGATGAGCATTCCAAATGCAAGATTTGTTGGTCGAACCTGATTGAGATTTTAACCATTAAGTTTAAACTGTAGTTCCTCGTTCTGGAAGCTTTACAGAGCAACCAGCCCGAAATGGACTCACTCACTCAGATATTCCACCTGAAGGTTGGTTAGGTCAAGAGAGGATTGAGCTCACCACGGACTAAGACACAGGCGTATGAAAAAAATCATGATAGGATTGCCAGTTCCCTGAGCCACCTTCCAATTCGAGGATTTTTGATCTGGGGCCGTATTCTGTATTTCGTCGGTGCCGCACCGGTCGGTTTCCCTTTCAAGCCCACCGACTGGACATCAAACCGTACCGACAACGGATTCCGCACCGACGACGACACTTCCAGCGATTCTGTAAGGTCGTCGGTTTCAAACCAGTCGGTACGGTTCCCTCTCCTTCCCAAACGGAAAATCCGAATATATCCGAAGTTTCACGTGTCTCCACCAATGAAAGAAGGGTAAAAACAAGAGAAGACTCATTGGCACCGTTTGTTGTCGTCATTCTCAATCTTTTTATTTGCGGAAATTACGACTTATTGCTAGATTAAGATAAACGATATTGGATAAGTTGTTAACAATGCTTATATAATGTGTGGTAGTAATGCTGTACCTACAGAATCGAAGGAAACAATATTACAACATCACAATAAAGTTTGTATGTGATGGAGATTGTTGTTGCTGGAATGAATTATTGAAACTATCCTTGAGATCGTAGTTTCTTTTTTTAAATATTGGTTCCGTATAATGCTATTTATTCATGATTTGGTAATATAGTTGTCATTAAGTAAGTTCCGAATAAATGTTATCAACGGAAGGTTACCCGTAGCAGACGAAAATAGCACACCATGGAACGTGAACGTAGGATTCAAATGCAAATGTAAATGTCATATTAGAGAAACAAGTTAGGAAATTGTTATAAAAATATGGAGCTGGGTGTAATTAAAAGAAGTGTAATGACGAGGGAGTAAATAAATTGTGATTGGGTGAAATACATATGTATATAAGTTGCGCATTCCAAGTGAGAGAAAATGATAATATTGCGGTAAACCTCATACTTATTAACAAATATCTTCTTTTATCGTCAAGGGAATCAATGGTTGACGATGAAATGAAATATAGTTGCCCGTTACAAATGAAAGAAACTGATACCGTGGTGGCAAACTTCATACTTAAATAAAAAGATCTTATTTCTATGCCGAGAGAAACGCCAAATTGATGATTGAGTGAAATAACAGTCGCCTATTCAGAGTGATATAAAGTGATAACATTGCGGCAAAACTCATATTTAATAAAAAATATCTTTTTTATGTCAAAGGAGCAAATATAAATGATGATAGAGAGAGATAAAGCCTATTACAAGCGAGTGAAAGTGGTAACATAAATGAGAGAAAGTCATTATATGTTAGCAAACCTCATTTTTATTAACCATTATCTTATATTTCTGTCAAGGTAATTAATATAGATGATGACACAGTGAATTATAGAGGCGTATTCGAAGGGGCAGAAAAAGATAACATTGCAGAAAACCTCATTATTTACTCGGTGGTGAGATAAAAACAAAATAAAACGTACAATGCGCACCCACGATTCATGAAACCCACTAGTCGGTGGCCGTACCGACACCTTTTTGCTGTCGGTACGGCTACCGACGATCTCCCGTCCTCTCGTCGGTGCCGCACCGACCGGGTTCGTACAGAATCGCACGACTTCTTACCGGGAGTCGGTGTGACGTCGCACCCGACGAATCGGTGCCGCACCGATCGGTTTGGAGTTACAGAATACGGCCCCAGGAGTGTCCTAAGGCTTCAGCCGGGATTTGACCCGAGACTCCTTGGTCAGAAACCATATATGCCCTACCCACTCGGTTTCCACGAAAAATAAATATAACTTCATTTTTTTTCTGTACAGTGGAATACACACTTTGTGTGCTAGATTTTTCGGGTGGACACCAAATGATTTCAAAGATAGGAATGAATACGCCCAGATACGGAAACTGTAGCTCACAGAGATTATTTTCGATCAAAGTATATTTTCACATTAATTATCATCACAGAAATATAAAAAATCTTGCTCATTGATTACGTGGGACGACAGAGTTATTCATGGAGCTAAATGAAAAGCAAAAAGTACACAGTTAGTACACACAAATTAGAGTTATCATTTAATTTAATTTTATTTATTATTTTTCACATATTATTAGCAGTATAAAACTAGTATTTTAAGCGCATGTTGATGCCATTTTAATGGAGTTAGTGCATGACTACCTTTTTCCATACATCTCTTTTGATCAATATGAATTAAGAACGGTACGAAATTGCGCTTCGTAATCCATCACCTTGATTGCTAGCAATGAAGCTATACAACAAGCAGCAGACAGAAAATTCGGTTCCATTTAAAAACAAATGCACATCAACCTGATAGTGCCTCGACACACCAGCCCGTGCCTGCTGCGAAAAAAATCACCGACTCCCACGAGAGCAGCGACTAGTACACGAGGACGGATGCCACCGCAGAACTGTCCGGATTGGGCGAGAGTACCTACCTATCGAAAAGGAAAATGGATTAACGCATAAGCCTCGCGCCGGAATAAAGAAGTGGAGGAGGAGCAGATGTTGTCGAGTGGATGGATGTACTCGGAGGGGGCGAGGGAGGAGGGTTTAAGGGATCGATCGAGGGAGGAGAGGGGGGTGAGGGAGAGGGGAAAGGAGAGGGGAGGGAGAAAAGCCACATCCGAAAGCGAGCTCTCGGAGGCGAAGTCTGCCGCTCACTGCACTCTGAAAACAGAAAACGACCACGGCCACCTTTCCTCCAGGATACATCACAATATCCGTCATAAGTGTATCCAGCTCGGTATTAGAGTCGTCATTATCTGATGTGATGAGGAGGAGAATAAATTTTGCATTTTTCATTTACTTTTGATGTGTTTTCTACTAGTGTTGCGTTTTGCTGTTAGCCTTGAATCCGAAGTCGGAATGCATGTTTGTATAGGTACATAACTATTTCTCTTCTTTTCTTTGCTTTTTTCCGTTTTTCGAGGTTTTTTTGCGTGCGATGTTAGGCTAAAAAATAGGATAATAAACCATATAGCCTCGGCATACTACAGCTTCCTAACCTCACTTTCACACTTTGGGTCTATACATTCTTTTCCTTGCGCTCTTGAGCAACGATCCCTTACTTACTTCATTCTTCATCAATTCCCCCTTTGCTGAAGCAATTATATTTTTCTTATTCTGTTGGTCCGTTTTCTTAAGTGGATGCATCGAATACTATCCTCACGTTTAAGCGCATTAATTTAGTGCAAACATTTTTTTTGAGCTGCAAGAATCTCAAAAGTTCTATGCAGAATTGAAGAACCATTTACTTTTTACTAACACTCAGAAACTTTGATGGCAAACGATCCAGACTCTTTAAATATTGTGACTTATTATGCTTTAGTGGGCAAAAAAAAACTAAGTATACATATCTCTTGCACTCCCTATAGAGAGCCAAACTCGATACGTGGGTATGGACGCTCGGCAAGGATACTAAAGCTGCGATGACGCATAAGCACAGAGCACTGGATAAAGACAAAAAAACAGCCACGGCTCTTGCGACTCTGTGCGGCGTTTGGAACAAATGCCACAGCAGAATAAAAACAAAGCCTAACAACAACCGTGAGCGTCCCTATCCCCTTCCGAAGCTCTGAACCAGCAAGGTTTTAAGTTCGATGAACCCGGAATGCTGGCCACCGACACAGTCGGTCGAGTCTTTCCGCAGGATCCTCCTTGGACGAGAAATGAAATGAGATTTGTTGTGACGGGGAAAGCGAGCGATGAGGGATAAATCAGAGGGATGACGGGAACTGAAAACAAAAGACGGTAAAACGTAAAAGTGGAAGGAGGTGGTCACGCGATCGAAGTGCTACGTTCCATCATTTCCCAAGCTCCTGAAATGTGCCGTTCAAAACGACAGGCAGTGTAAAATTTATTTATTTAAGGAGTTGCTCACATACAGCATTTCTGCCAATTTATAGTGACGCAGTAACAAACATGAAATATTAACATAAAAAATCTGAACGAAGAGTACAGGCATAAGATGGTACAGAACAAAATAGAAGGCACGAGGAAAGGGAGGTGGAGGGGGAGGTCTATTTATTAGACGAGGAATGGGACATGGCGAGTTTAAGGGTAGAAAAAAACGGATCAATATTGTCTGTTAATGAATTGAGCAGGGAGCAAAGGCGGTGTTGGAGTGAGCGCTTAACGACGGATAGTCTAAGGATAGGCGTATGCAGTAAGGAATGTGTACGAGTGGATCGGCAAGGCACTCTGAAATTAATGGATGAAAGCAAATCAGGAAAATCAATTTCTGAATTTAGAATATCGTTAATAAGTTTTAAATCTGTTTTAATCCTTTTTTGGCAGAGATCAGCGATTGATAGAGAAGATAGGAGTAAGCAGGTGGACATGTCACGTAAGTGGGGAACTCTGTGTCTTATTATTAATTTTCAGCGATGCGATGCCAATAAACAACTAGGATGATTAAATTCTTGCATTCAACACGCTCTCACTTGACACACTGACATTAAAAAAATAAGATAGTTCAAAATGGAGCTAATGCTTTCCTAGAGAATAAAATCGGCTTTATTTTATACAAACCGAGTAAAAAAGATTGGAAGTGCATATAAAAATGCAAGTATGACATTAAAAAAACGTAGAAATCAACATTTATGATAACAAAGCGAAGGAGAGCTTAAAGGTTCCGATGCCATCCCTCAACGCAAGTTTAAATCGAATCGCGGCCAAAATTATTCTCCGCTATATACCAAAACGTTCTTTACTTGATCAGCAAAAATACATGAATTAAGTCTTTCGATACAATGAACATATACAGATACCCACTAATTACAACCACGCCTTCTAGCTCTTGAATACACTCTATTGAAAATAAAAAGGGTATTCATGAATATTTTTGAATGCAACAGCTCAAGTTGGACATAATTGACTGAATTCGAATCGAAAAATCAATCACTCGATTATCCCGACAGGTGTTAGAGTACTCAGAATAGTATTCGAGTACACATGTATCCATTAGAGCGATTGAAAACCCATAAAAATAAGTGTGGAAGCGGCAGTATTCACCTAAAATGATGAGTTACATCGCTGTCACCATTCACTAGGCGCTTCACGCTTTTATTTTGCGTGATCACTCACGCGTCGTAATCTCAATTTTTTTGTTACAACCCCGCCTGGAAAACTTCTCTTCACATTGAAATCGTCTAAGTGGTTATATCTTGTATTTTTTTGATTGTTTGCACAACACGAGTGTACTCCTTTTTTTAATCTAAAACATGTAGTTAAAGATAAAAAATGGAGCATAAGTATGGGCCATTAAGGAAAAAATGGAAATGGGCTATTGACGACTGAGAGAGATTACATGAGAAGGAGTTGCAGAAAGAATACACTTGATAAAAATAGAAATGATACAATAATGATGATAATACAATTGGGAAAAGATTAGGCCACGGGGTAGAATTGAAGCTACCCTGACTTGGTCATGTTTATGGAATGGATTTCAAAAGATAAACCCAAGCTAATATTTAATTGGAGACCTCCAGAAAAAATTTACAATGGAAGACCAAGAGTGAATGAAACTGGGTGCTGAAGAATATATTGCAAGGAGACATTTTGCCTTTGTTCCACACACGTCATTGAAACTATTTTCCTTGGCAGGAGTTGACTTAAAAGACAGCAATCCAATTTGAAAGGATAACTTCGTAATTTTCCAACAAATGTATGGATGAGAAGCGGCAGCATTCACCCATAAAGGTGTATTTTGGAGAGAGTATAAATGAATGAAAAGATTTCCAGTGTTTCTTGTTTATTAGAAGCTGTACTTTGGGTGTATAATAAATGAATGAAACAGTCTCCAGCATTAATCGTATATTCGAATATCCGCTACCGCTGTTACAGTTCGAATATTCATTCGCTATGCGTACCATGATACTAACATGTGCGATCTTACACGTTTCGTAATCCTAATTTTTTTCTCCTCGTCCCTGACAGTGATCGCATAGGGTTGTGGGAATGTCACCTAGGGCAGCTCATCCGCCCCGTGACAAGTAAGAGGGGCTGTTACACCACCAAGGTCGAATCCGTTACACCCATTCATACACTCCCACCCCATCCCGCTAGCGTTGCGACCGACCTTCCATCCGGTTAATTGCCCCCTGCGCCGACAGAGCTCGCGTTGGTAATCGCCGCCCATCAGGCGAGTCCCGTACCTAGCTAAACGGTTGCGTAGTTGGCAAAGCGCTTCCAATTCTCTCGACAGAACACACAAACAAAAAAAAACAACTGGAATGGGAACAGTGGAGATAAAGAGGACACGTTCAAGAACGTATAGATAGGGTGATAATAAAACACTTACGACTGCGAGCACACGGTTTTTGCATTTGTTCGAATCAACAGAGCCTCGCGTTAGCAATTCAGTAAAGACTGGAGTCAAATGAATTCGAGGCAAGAGTCATTGGAGGTGCTTCCAAACTACCAGCATTTTATCTTATTTATTTATCATCACATACCCAAAAAATAGAGCATAAATCAGAGGATGATAAATGACAACGGTGTACTATCACAAACACCCATACTCTGGATGAGGGCAACCTACCCAGGCGGGACTCGAAGCCGCGAACTTCGGTTTGGTTGGCGAGTATTTTCCTCCGCTCCTCCTCCGCGGCCGGCCGGCTTGTGCATGTCGGAGAATTAAAACTTTCGTGGGTGTTGTCTGTGCGTAAAATAGTAATTTTCTACACAAATTCAAAACCCGATTTCGCGAGGAAATCCCAAACATAACTCTAAAGGCCGTCTTACACGGGGCACGGAATTGCGCGGGTTAGAGCTGCATTAATTTCTAAAATGGCGTGGAATTCCGCGAATGCATGAACGAAATTAGAACAGGGGCTATTTTGCCGTCTCGCATCCACGCATTCTCGCATGTGTTCTAGCAATTCACCACTTTACACGACGCAATTTTAATTGCGCCTTCGCACGTACGTCAGATTGCGCAATTCCGTGTACCGTGTAAAACGGCCTTTATACATGTCGATTGATAAAACTTTCGAGTTAACCCGCATTTTTCGGTTTAAAAATGAAGACTTCTTCCCCTCTGCTGGGGACCTCTTCAGGACTTGACTGATTTGGAACGGTTTTGCCTTTGTTTATATATATCGTCATGATGGGGAGAGGGGAGTTGAAATGGAACATACTGGTATTTATTTTCCTTTATCTCGTGATATTACCGGGAGCCATGAAGAGGTACCCGGAAGAAAGGAAGAATCGTTGACCTTTAAATCACAAGATGGGTGTTATCCCAAAAGTTTTATAAATTGACAACATATGAACCGCGAAAGTACTAACAACTTCAACTCTTTTAAAATTCTTCCACATTCTTCCTCTGTTAATGAGGACGGGTCGCATTTTCGATGTAAAATTCCTCTTAGGCAGGGTCTGGTATATCATAGCCTCCTCACCGGCTTCATCCTTTCCGCAGTGGACGCGAGTACGTGGTAATGGTATGGCCACTACGTTTTAGCCGACCGCCGAGTGGATCAAAGTCTTAACTCCGCAAGTAATTTGGCCCCCGTATGTTCGAGTAATCGAGCCTTTGATAGGCAAATCACTTGGTTCTCTGTCAATTAGCAGCGAATTTGTCGCTAGTCAATGGCCCAATACAGATCAAAGTAGACGACGAGAATAGGAAAGTTTAATGGGGATGAAATCGCTTAGCGACAAAGGGATCTAATGGATAAGCTAAGCCATCGTTGGAACCGTTACATCCCTTTTCGGAGCTTCAAACCATTATCTTTACGCACAATTTACCTCTTCATATCGGTGTAAAGTATGCAAATATTATTTTAGAGGGAATCCATCGGCGGTGAAGATTGGATATTGCTTCAACGGCAGACATTTTCATAATCATTATCACCAAAAATAGCAGAGAGAAATCTCACATAAGGAGCACCTATTAAAGCTGCAATTATCACAAACGCTCAGTTCTAATGATTAGATCGACTCGGTCTACGAGGGTCGACAAAATCGTATCCCTAACCCGGAGAAAAAACCGAAAAAACTTTAATATGCCGATTCACCGGAGCTGATCCTGTACTCTCGATGGACCCATATTGCTACGCCACATTTATCCGTGAGAAGAATCAATGGCAGGGGCTAATAATTCCAAAGGCAACGCAAGCCAATACGACGACCACATTTCAGATGCATGGGATAGATAATTACATTATTTACAAAGATAATTTACCCAAGAAATGTCGATTTAAACAGAACACTTAACTAATACCCGCACCCTGTCCTGCTACTCTCATTGAATCTACTTCCAATCCGTACGTGTCCTATTATTAGTTGCTCATTAATATTTTCAAAATGTGTAAAACAATATTTATTAACTATGGAGTGCATTCTGGAAAATACCAAAAAGTTTCAAGAAGTGATCATAGACCAAAGTAACACCGTATTTTCTGTAACATAGAGTGAGAGTAGACAGGAACAGTGGTATCCTGAAGATACGCAACCTACTCGACAGATACGTCAATATGGGTCTTCGAAATGCATCAACGGCGCACAGTGGTTCAAAATCGGAAAAAGCTGGTCGAAAGTCATTTTTTCAACTTTTTTGGAGGAATTTTTGAAGGTACTATTCGTATTCTACACTATCTGATCTATGATACTGGCTAGTACTACGACTATTTTGTGGCTCATTGTAGTTTGTATAAATGGTCAAACATGAGTCATCCGGGATAAAAACGCCTGACGCGTAAAATCACTCATTTTTAGAGAAGTTCACCTTCATATAAAGAAGGTTTCAGACAATTTATGAACTTTAAAAAAAATACAGAGCATAAATTGGTACCTTCGTGTACAACTACTAGTGATTTCTTATATTTCCATAGTTTTATAGTAGGAAATAAAAATGTTTAAACTTTATGCTATTTTTACTTGAATTTTTAAATATAAATAGCAAAATCGTTTTGGGCACCTCCGAGCCCCCCGGAAATTTTAACGCGAATTGAAAGTATATAGTCTATAGATTCTATATCAAAAGAAAAATCTTGCTACTATTTGCTACTTTGGCCTCAAGATGGTTTTATGTTGAACGGTGCAATGCGCTGCGGCGACAGCCGCCAGGCCGACCGGGCGGCGCGCCGCCCGGTGGCGGTATTGCTAGCACGAGAAGTTTTCCGAGGAAAGGTGCCAGGTTTATTTCATGTTATAGTGCTACTTGGTTTGCAATACGGGATCTATTTATAATAGATTTTTCATTCCTTTAGTGCGTTTAGGGCTTTCCAGTAGCCCCAGCGTATGATATTTAGTGAGGCTCGACATTCATCAGAAATAATCTTTAGAACAGCAATAGTGACGAATATAATCGAACTTATGGCCTGTGCAACATATGTTTCAAGAATTTATGGATTTTTAACTTTCACAATATCCAGAATACCCTTTCGTCGTCACCCGTTGGGGAAGGGGACTCTTCAAATGTATTTCATAGCACGCTAATTCACTGGAAGCCGCCGCACGGTCGATAATGATTATTATTGCCAAAAAAAAGGGTAGCGCCCGGCCGTAGTTTTCTTGCTCTTCAACGAGGTTTACCTGATCTCATCTTTGTCCTTTAAGTTTGCTAAAGTGGAAGCTAAAGTGTTTAAAGTGTGCTAGGAATATTTTTCTCTCAGACTACCCTCAATGTCGCCGCATACCATCTACCAATATGGAATGGTCAACTAAGGAGGAATTAAGATACGGAAGGGACCCAAGGCCGAAAAAAATAAAACCACCAAAGGAACGTAGGCGTGAAAAAATCCTAACCCTAAGAGTCAAACCTCGTAATTAAGATATAAGATCCTGGCAGGTCTTCGAGGTTCCGAGAACCAATGAGTGGCAATGCCTGGACGGTCCATGCCTTCTCTATCATTGCCACGATGAAAGAGAAAGGAAACGATGAGCCAGAAAAGCAGATGATAATGATGCACAGAGAAAAGCATTCAGCGCCCCCCACACAGAACGCACAATCGCTAAGAAAGTACATAAATCGGGGCGTGAGTGGAAGAATATCTTCCATGAGCGTCCGTCAGACGCTGCTCAGAGCAAGCATCCTGGCATCAGCTGGAAAAATATTAGAAAAATACGAGCATACAAACAAAGGCAATTAAGAAGCGCAGAAAGAAAGCAGGCAGATATGTCTCGCCCGCGCACGCTCGAGGCATGGCATTCAGAGGACTCAGACGGTGCATCGCATTCGCTGAGAGAAGGACCACGGGCATTTAAAGTCACGCCTAAGGCGTTAACAACGCATTTGCTATAGTCACAAATTCATGAGTGAGGACAAAGTTTGAGTGTGTGCGAGTTATTTAGAGATATCCTTCGTGAATTTTTCGCTTTGAGTAATATTGAGTTCAGTCGGAAATTAGTCGAACTACGTTATCGATGGAGGGAATAAAAGGGACGAACATAAATACTTATCCTTATTTATGTGATATCCCATAGACTTTGTCACAATATTCAGTAATTTAATTAAACTGGAAAAAAATATTAAGAGAAAAAGTTAGAATGCCTAAATATTTGCTTTCAATCCTTGTACTTACCTCACCAAACAACTTGAAGGTCACTGATGCGACTTTCATCTACGCCTTGAGGGCATTGACCATATTGTATTTATTTTGAATTGTTAAGCAAATTCATTAAAAAAATTAAAGTATCGTAGATTATGCATAAAAAATTTAACTTAGGCTGAACAGATAAAAATTGTATACGAACACAAATTACCGTTGCTTTAAAAACGGTCAACTTTAATTGTTTATATAATTTATAAATAATATTAAATTTAACAAATAACAGTCACAGATATGAAAAAATACCTCGATTTATTTGATGCGTATCAATCTTCACCTTGAATGAATAATTGAATACAATATCTATTTTTAATATTTAATTGTTTAAATAATAGGCCATTTAAAAACAATAATATCAAAGATACAACAAAAATAACTTCAAATTCGTATTCAGCGGACAAAATTCTTCTAAATAGTTTCTTCATAATACAACAGTGACTACGAATAAGAGCGGTAATAATTTCGACCACCTTTTTTCGATTTTGAACCACTGTGCGGCGGGGGTAGGAAATAAATGTACACAGTGAGCACACTGGCGCCAGGAGGGCAACACAAAACAGCCTTGCACTACATCTCAAAGAATACCTCAGCTCCAAGGGAAAAAACGCCACGAAAATGATCATTTATATGAAGAATGAGTTTCCAATTCTTGAGTCTTCACTCACGTTGGCATATCGCCTATCTTTCAAGCCATCAAGCTCACTACGATTGAATTCACTTAAAATTCATTAAAAATCGAGACTAATGCCGTTATAAGATTGTGAAAAGGAAATTATTTGTTATATTTCGGACACTTCCTGAAATTAGATAGGCACCGTTTCGCATAGCTAGAGTGAGTCGGACGCCACACAATTCGTCAACTTTCGCCCTTGTACAATTTATTCCTTCGTCTGGACAACTTACCTCAATTTTCCTCAGGATGGGTTTCTCCGAATTCCTAATTATCTGCCTTGAAACTACCCGGAAGCCACTTTTTGCCTGCATGGCATGAATATCTAACTAGGTCTATTCACCCATAGTATTTAAACCCTCAGATTGGTATACTGTGACCCTGCATTTCTCCCGTTTCAAAACAAAGTTCCTTCAGTATACAGACGGCTTTCTTCCTTGCGAGCACGCCTTTATTATATTCATAAAATATTTATCTCCATCCTTCCTATGGGGACTTCTCCTTTAATCTCTCCCTAAATCATTTCCCTCATCCGATCACTGAGCCATGTAAAGGGTGATGCGAATAAATTTTATTCCCAACACATATTTTCGAACGATAGTGTGACGTTACTATAGCTTTCCGTAACATTGATATTCATGGTTTGGTCATATTTTTAGAAGGGATGAAGAGCATTTTGAAAACAAAATTAGAAATTTGCAGCAATAGAAGGGAAGAGGACGAGGGGAAGGCCAAAGAGAAGATGGAGGGAATATGTTAAGAATGATTTGAGGAAGAAGGGATTGTATCAAAGGAATGCCCACGATCGAGTGACTTGGAGGAGAACTGTTAAGGCCGTTTTACACGAGGCACGGAATTGCGCAGGTTAGACCTGCATTTATTTATAAAATGGCGTGGAATTGCGCGAATGCATGAACGAAATTAGAACAGGGGCTATTTTGCCGTATCGCATCCACGCATTCTCCCATGTGTTCTAGAAATTCACCCCTTTACACGACGCAATTGTGATTGCGCCTTCGCACGTACGTCAGATTGCGCAATTCCGTGTACCGTGTAATAAGGCCTTTAGGAACAGCGACTTCTAACTGGAATAGCCTAAGAGAATAGAAGAGTAAGAATACTGTCGAAGGATAGTGGCGTTCCTATAACATGCCGTAACATTGATCTTCTTCCTCGCGTCCTTCTATGCCTGCTCGAAATACTTCACTCTAAGCCTTCCTAGAAACTTAACCTTGAATTTCTCTCCCCATCATATCTCTACCCAATTCCAGCACTGAGTTATTTAACGGATGATGCTGAGTAATTTTACCAACACCACTTTAGAGCGACGCTGTTGCTACTATAGCATGCCCTTACGACAACTAGCGACGAAAAAACAAACACTTGCTTAGATGCGTAGCCACTCCAGATTCGTATGCTGAGATCAGCCGCACGTAACGCGCCATTTCGATGGGTTTTTAGAAGGGCCTGTTTGCCTAAGGGAATGAAAGTAGGAGAGGGAGGGGTTTAGAATGGGCGGAGGGTTTACGAATATGCGTGCAGCGATAAAAGGGCGAACGTGGCGCCCATTTCGGGAGTTTTGTGTACCAACGTAACCGCCGACAATGCTGGCGTGTGCGCGGCGCGCCATATTCATCACAGCAGATGCTCCCGCCAGCAGATGCCATTAATACAGCAGTGCACGCCGGGACCGGACAGAATTATCATCGTCATTTCCCGCCCGCGTAGACCAACAAAGTGCGACGGCAGCGCACCGTCGTCGACTACAGGAAGAAGGCAGTTCGCTCTCTAGTTAAAAAAATCCTTTCTCGTTTTTAACGAGGATGTAATTTTAGAAAATGGCTACGCGTAATCACAGAATGTTCTACCTCGCAACTTTTTATGTGGCGTGCACGTGGCTGTTAGATACTTGAATATATTCTCAAATGGAAATGACTCACCATATAGACCATCGCTTGAGGCAGTAAAATGCTATGCGGATAGCTCCACTTTACTTGAATATTCATTTTTTCGCAGTAAAACAAAGAATTTTATTTACTTGACGCGAAGATACTAACAGAATATAAAGAAATAAGTTAAGTTCTCCTCATCACTTCTTTCCTCTTAAACGCATTACGGGATAAATTCGTTGTCCATATACCAAATAACACAGAGTCATACCCGAGCATAAAAAATTTAATACAGTAAAACAGAAAAATGGAAAGCGTCGTGATATACCACAGAAAAGTTGAAGTAATTGGGATATAAGGCTGAGGGGATCAGGCGTACGATGAGGATGGGGTGCAAAATTTATGAACCAATAATCGGCGCAAAGCCTGTCATGAGCATATTAACCTTTATTAAAAAAAAACTAATTTTTAACGCAGAAATTTCGCATGTTCATGAAAAAATTATTAAATTACGTGTTTTACTGCTAATATGTCAATATAACAATACTATTGGGACCAAGGAAGGAAATTATAAAATATTTCACGACTGAGATTATTCATGGCATGTGAAGCTTTCTAAAAACAGTTAAATCGAAAGATAATGAAAATGTAAACAGAGAAACCGCTGAGTGAGGAGATTCATTTTGGAGGACATTCCTCACAAAGTACATAGCCCACCCTAAGCAAATTGCAAAGGTAAGGAAAGAGAGAGAAGGAGAAAATCCAAGAGGGTAAGGAAACCCATCAAGAGTGAGGAGAAAAAACGTAAACTTTCAAGAGGGACAGTAAGAAAAGGACAGTTCAAAGTTTGCCGTCTTTCTTGGTGAAACATTTACAACGAAATTTAAATTATTAAAAATATAAAGCGTACCTCGTGAATATTCAGTTTCTAATTGCATAAGCTACTGATACCAGAAATATAGCATAAAATCATCCATGTCTCGGAAATTAAAGGATATTTTTGCGACGTCAAAGCCTTAAAAGGACGTATCCCCCTTACTATCGGCTGTATGCTGTGTTTTAGGTGGCATTTTACTCCTTTAAAACGCACGCTATCATTTGCAGAGTATTTACAGGAGATCTTTACAGGCATCTGCCTTGTTCTAAATACGAAGCATCTGAGAAAATATTGTTATAAAATTTTCAACTTTGATATGCAGTCAAATATCAGGTAAAGGCACGATCTGAACATTCAAAGATGATGGCATAAGTTTTAAGCAAGGTGTCCTTCACCAAAAATGACCGATTGGGAGAGAGGCATCCGTTCCCTTAAGATAAAAACGCACCATCAAAAATAATAATGAAGACATTTATTGACCATCAAATGACGTGCAATCGGCGAACGACAATCCATTTCAAAGTATTCGGAAAAATCGATGGAACTGGACCAACGTTCATTGATGGCCCCTTCAAGGTGCAAAAGGTCTCACCCTTTGCGACTCCCTGAACTATCACTCGTGTGTGGGTGAGTGGGCGCGGAGAGAAGGCCCGTGGAAGGTCGTAAAACGCCAAACGCAGCTCCGGGGTGGTACTTTTAGAGGAAGGGCCCGGCGGATACTGCGCATGAAACCAACGAAACAGCCGTGTTACACGTTTACGAGAGCGATTCGTAGTCCAGAACCCTTGGGACGACAATAGCCAGGTGACGTGACGAAGAATGAGTATCAATGCGCGGTGAGGGCTGAGGAATTCTCACAAGCAGTGCAGTTATACAACCCTGGCCACGAAAAGGTTTCATTGGATATCGCAGTGGTGGTAGTCCCAAGTTTTAAGGGCATAATCATTAACACTAAATTATCACCACAATAAAATTAACACCTAATATTTATCCCGTAGCGCCGTGGTGGTTTTTACTAAAACGAAAGGCAATTAGATCTAGTCACCTACATCTACTTACTCCCCGCAAGCAGGGATGGCAACAGAAATTAAAAGAAAGTCATAACCAGAAAATTTCAATAGTTAAGTTCTAATACGTATATTTATATTTATACTAACAACGGTGCTAACTGCCAACCGATGAGATGAATAAAAAGTATAAATTCAATGCTAAATAGAGTTACGACATCCACACGGAGGGTTATTTGCTATGACCTATTTCTATGACATTTTCATACCATTCAGGTGATAATAACCAAGAGCGATAAACTTCACATTAACGTCATAGCAAAAATACAGGAGAAAAAACCATCAGCATATAACAATCAAGATTGACTAATCAAGGCGTAAAACAGAAGCATTTAATAATGGAAGTAAAAAAATCACATTCGGATATTACCTCTCCAGAAGCGAATCTGTATTCGATGAGAAATATATTCAACTGACGGATAGATACGGTGATGCGTTCAGAAATAACTGGTATCGTGGCGATGCCGATTGACACAGATGCACCCCGACTATTTCCTGTTTCAAACGAGTTTTGAGGGACCAGATTATCACGCCCCTTTTACACATGCAATGTATGTAAAAACCATTCGAGTTCATTCTCACGGTCACAGAGAAACCTGTTAAAGCTCACACCAAACAAGCGGTGGTGAAAGACATGAAAGTGTCGAAGATAATTTTTATGTAAACTCAACAATGGGCGCTGTAAGAGTATTTTGTTGAGATTTAGAATTTTAGTATCGAAGAAGGCGTTTTCAAGGTTCTCGTGAAAAATAATTATGATAACGCAGGCAAAGACATAGATTAAGGGTCTCATATCGCACATAATAACCGTGAATTAAGGAGGGTGACACGAATATGATGATTTATTTCTTTAACCTGGCCCAGATGAGGCCACATTCCGGCCCCCTCTTCTTCTGGACCAGGGCAATGCAGGAATTGAATGAGGAAGAGGATGCTACAAGTGATACAACTGCAGAGAAAAATCGACGTCCTTAACCCTTTCAGGGAGGAGTTGATGACGCCAGGAACTCATGCCTAGCTTATCGCCGCTTCTCCTTGGCCTAGTAAACGGGCTGCGACTGGTTTTATAATGTTTGCACTCCTAAGAGCGATTCCTTCCCTTAATGAAAGGTTCTCCCTGAACCCATAGATGAAGCCGATATCTAATGACGTCACCAACTCAAAAAGAAAGGGCTGCATTTTCACGTTCTCATTAATTTATTTTCATCACAACGAAAAAAAGCACTATTTCGACTTTACATCGAGGGGAGACGACAAATATCAATGGAAGACCACAAAAATCCATGCCCTGATTAGCAGTAACCTACCTGGGGGCGAATCGAACCCGCGACCTTCACTTTGGTAGGCGAGGAACCGCCGCAACTGAAGCTGGATTTCTTTTTTTAATACTAACGAGCGAACTGAAAGAGGAAGACTTTTTGCAGTAACATAAAGTCCCCCTCCATTTACCGAATCCTTTTCATTTACATGCGATTTCGGATGGGAGTGAAAGATCTATTGACGATGTCAACGCGTATGCTTTACGAGTGGTATTCGGCAAGGGGCGGACGCGATTAAACCAGTGGCTTCGACCTCCGCCGCGAGAGATTTCCCGCTTTCGATTGACCGAGCGACCCAGTTCCGGGCCGCACGTAGTGCATGCACCTCTGCCCACAAAGCCCTTAAACCGCGCCGCGCGCCGTGACCCGAGCCGCGGCAACAGACGACGTGCGCGACCTCGATGAGACGCGCATCCCAAAGCACAGTCTACGGCAAAAATCTCGGGCGGCTGACGAGATATTTTCTTTCATTTTCCACCCCAAACATTTTCGAGTACCCACTCGTACAACCCCAACGAGGCAGATGAGCGAACTGGGACGCAACGCGGGAAAAATAAAAAAGGAAAATCGCTATTTCGGGTGAATTACAAAGTGTTCCGTACCTAAGAGAAAGAGACTACCTAAGTTATGCTTCCACGACCAAGGGCAGATATTAAAATGAAGAAAAGCGAAATCAGAGATTATGATATAACAGTTTATGAAATAACAAAGGGAAATTCTTCAGATGTAAGCAGATTCCTGAATTGAATGATAATTAAACTATGTTTTTCCGCATAAAAAACATAGTTTATGTGGAGAAACATGGTTTAATTTTCATTTAATATGAATAAATTCCATAAAGTAACGCCTTAAACCATCAACAGGTATGGTATGGTATTTGGAGGAGGCGACCGACAGCTGAGGTCATTTGCGCCATTCATGAGGGAAGGGTATGGAAGGAAGGGTGGAGAGAAACCCGGCGTCGGCATTAGCCTGCTCTAGGCGAAAGGCGCCAAGGGGACCACGGCTTAACGTCCAATCCGACGGACGGAGTGTTGCGCTAGAAATGTCCTCCACACAACACTCAAGAAGGGATCGGGCAGTCTCTGAAAATTCTCTGCCACTGCCGGGATTTGAACCCGAGCCCGCCGGGTGGGAAGCCAACACTCTAACCACCACACCAACCCGATCCCCAACCATCAACAGATTCCTGAAGGGGATCGGGATACAAGGGCAAATCACTTCCGTTTAATGATGCTACTGGCACCTTTGGCGCCTATCGTTAGCCCTTAATCGGTGACGTGCGGTCTGAGAGACCGCTGCGTTTCTAAAATTATGAATATTTTCAAAATTGCAATTTCAAAATATCTATAATCCTCGTGAGCGTCAAAATTTTGTATAATAAGGACATAGGTTTTTCAAAATTTATCGTTCTTATTATTTATTCCTGAAAATTTGCGACTGAAATTTAGCAGCGGCCTGTGAGACCTCATGTCACTAAATTGGAAAAACCAATAAACGTAATGCTGTAACATCTTAACAACATCTTGTGGTCGTAACATCTTAAGGCAACCGAAAAGAAAAATTTTCGTCTTTCTGCGGTTGCAGAGCATGCATGGTCGGAACCTGGGCACGTCATACTTTTCAAGGAATCGAAAATCATCGCCAGGGAAAATAAATATTTCCCTAGGCTGATAAGGGAGGCGATTGAAATAGCGAGTCACCCAAATAACTTCAATAGGGAAGACGGCTATCCTTTATCGTCATCTTTCAAACGGCTTTTCCAACAATGGAATTAAAAATCAACATCCGTCTGACTAGCTGTAAATAAATAAGGATCACAGATCTGCAAATCATTTGGACCTGAAGACGGGAGCTGGAACGCGCCCGAAACTGTCGTCCGCAAAACATGTATCAACGCGGTGTAAACCCGGAAAACCATCACCAAACGTAATGCTGGTGGAAATAACTCAAAAAGTTGTTTAAAACAATTCCTAGTGATTTTTCAAGAATGATAATATTAATAAGTCATAATTTCTAGGGAAGCATTTTCAGTTGCATAACGTGGATAGTTAAGTACTTAATTTAAAAAATTACGATAATAATAGCGACTCAAGTGTTTTTGACGTCAGTTTTTTGATCCTGATTCAAATAAAAAGTTGTGCTGAAAAAGTTGGTTCGTATTGGGAATACAAAATATTAAATATAAGTTATAATCGAGACTTAGTCAAAGAAACATTAAACTAAGCAATAAAAATGACTTTGCAACGTTTAATAAATTTTTGTTTTATTGCGGTCTCCAAGACGTCACTGGTAGTGTAACAAGAATTGCACATTACTATGGCTAAGGGTTAAGAGCAACTTAGTTCCGACGCCGGGTTTCCCTGCATCTTTCCTTCCCTTCCTTCCAGGCGCTAATTACTTCGGCTGTCGTTCGCCTCACTAGATTACCAGGATAATAGGAGATATTTAAGCCGTCATCCACCTGAAGATTAAATTCTTCAGAGAAGCAGGAAAACTCCTAAACGTTCCCGAGCAATTTCACGTCCCGAGCGAGAAATTTAATTAGTGGATTATTTCAAATGAGGAAAGATAATTAACGAACTCATCGATTAAGTAATCAAGCCTTCACAGAGACGCCTAACATATCAGCAGCGTAAGGTGTATGGAAATACACGAACAAGGAAAAACCATATTCCCTGTATTCCGCTCAATCATTTTCCCCGAGAAATATGACACGCTCAGTATTACAAAAATTCCACAACGCATTCAACGAAAGATTTTCGATTAACTCAGTAAGAGGTGATTACAGGAAATATGTTGGAGTATACAGTCTCTCTCCAGTCTTACCTCCATCAAATTACCTTCGTTTTCAATTTATCTACATGAACAAAAACGGAGACAATAGAAATAAAGAGATAGTACCGTTAAATCATGATTATACCGAAGAAAAATCGCGTTCTTCTTAAACAGGATATAGTTATATAAACCCATATATTCTTACAGATATTTTTATTTCAACGGGCTAATAAATACACACAGCAGCTAAAGAAATTAGATAATATATATTTTTATGAAATATAGAAACGGGATCAGATCCTGCTCCGTTGTAGTCAGTGTTCCTTGAGAATTTCAGAGTATTAAATTTAATCTCCTTTAAATCAATATATTTTTTGGGAAAATCAATCAATACTCACGAAAATGAAAAGGAGACTTCGTTGATTTCCACAGATTTATTTCGTCCGTACGACATGTTTCGAACCATAGAGGTCATTATCAAGTAAAAAAATTTCGAATGTTAAGCAAACATATATACTCTTTGAAGGGGTTGGGGGAAAGAGTGGAAGGAGTGGGTTTCTGTGGAAATCAACGAAGTCTCCTTTTCATGTTCGTGTATTAATTTCCACATAGTTGAGACTATACAGTTATAGCCTAATACAATTGAACGAATCAATACTCATGATCAATAACTGTTTAGCCAAAGTAAATGTAATGAGACCCAGCTACATTGTGTTAGTTAAGAACCAGCACTATAAATTGTTAACGAGAAGTACACATCTGATATTTTCCCGGTGAATATATTCGAAAAAGGCTATTCGGGCTTCCAGCCGTGTGGTCTCCCTCCATTCTGCCGACGTTTCGGAACACGAGTCGGGTTCCATCTTCAGGGCTAATGGTGAGTGGATGAAGTTTGCCAGCTTATATTATCTTTAATCTATATATTGAGACTATATAAGCTGGCAAACTTCATCCACTCACCATTAGCCCTGAGGATTGAACCCGACTGGTGTCCCGAAACGTCGGCAGAATGGAGGGACCACCCGGCTGGAAGCCCGAATAGCCTTTTTCGGAGAAGAACACATTCCAAAAATTTTCAAGGAGGAAGTTTCCGAGATGGCAAAACTATTCGTCTTACATCTTAGCATCCCACTACGACACCCGCCTCCTTCCCAAGAGAGAATATTCGCCCCACCCTCCCTAGCATCCCCCATCGCCTTTCAAAACCCCCACCCCTCTCCCTCCGCCGGGATCTTGAGAATTCGCCACTCACTGAACTGGAGCACCAGCAACGCGCAGCTTCACACGGAAAACAACGCTAACGCATTCCATCCCATTCCCTGCTTAAACTAAATTACACCTCCCCACAAAATGTCTTCAAGCATCACATCATCGCCACTTTACCTCGCCGACTCCGCTTCACTTTGATGCAATCAAGGGAATTCCTTGGTGCTACTACACAATAGAGAGTTTCTTGCTAATATTCATTTTCTTCAGAAGAAATTCCACCATATCCTCTCACATCCATATCATTAGCTCCTCTTAGCTACAAAGCCTTCTAAAGCAATCCTTTTCCCTGAATCATATGCTTTGCTTTTACGCTTCCAGTTGTACTCAAACCTTTAACATATGATGCTATAGGAAATTATCACTCTTCCCTATGATAACGAGACTTTTTCATTCATCGTATAAACAATATGTGGGTTTATAATTATACTACATTGTTCCCAAATATTTCATTCATATATTTCACGGTGCTGGTGTTCGAGAGATAAATGTGGATTAGCATTTAATAAATGACATGGACACGTATGAAGGAAACAAGGGAGGAAGTTGAATTGACAACAACAAGTTGACTTGATTAAAGTTGGATAACTAGGGAGTTTAAAACTGAGAAAGAGAACTTTTTCACTTGATTTAAAAAAGTTAATTTAAAGCCCTGCCCCTTGATGGAAGTGAAATTCTTCTTGTTTCGCTGTGGGAAAAATTATCCTGAACATAGGATCGAAGCATTTTGGGCCACTGCAATGGTGGCGACGCTATCCAAATTCCTTAATTGCTATGGAAAAGCTTTCTTGGGAAAGGCAATGGTCCGTGATTCGACTCCTAGTCCAACGGAATTTCGTTCCGAGGCAATTAATGTAAACAGCCATTCAAATTTCAGAGCTCTCTCAAATGAAGTAACCTTCGTCGTAGGGGCAAAGTGCTCCTTCTTGAACCGATGACTCCGATTGGTTTTCTGATCCCGGAGAAGTGTTCCAACCCCTCTTCCGCAGCACCCCCGCTTCTAAAATTCCCCCTTGGTGCATGGCAACCGCACACCGTTGACTTTTGCCTCAGGGGAAGATTTTCCCGGAGACACAAAACCCCCCTCGCTTCCTTATGAAGTAACTTTTTTGGAGATTTGAGCCCTTCCTAAAACCTCGCAGGTCCCGCTATGTCTCCTTCCTTCCTCTCTCTCTATATTCGACGAAAACTTAACATATAGAAGAGACGGTAGCGATGGAATGAAAGAGTTCTGGGAATGGTCGAAGGGAGAGAATCGAGTGTCTGCGGATGTCTCAAGGAACGAAACAGTTGAAAAAGAGCCCAGGGAATGAATTAATATTAAGATTCAGGACTAACTGGGTAGAAAATCCTCATAATCATTTCATAGAGAATGGTATTTTATTTTCCACAGTTGTAATTATTAAAGGCTATATATTCTTTAAACTGAATCAGATAAGCAAAATATAAACGCACCGGGCTGATGTATTCAAGTTCAGATCAAATTTCAGCGGCGACATTTTCGGGATTCGCATTGTGTCATACTTTGTGAACAACCATTTTGCCAGCATTGCAGCCAGCTTTTTAAGGCTGATGAAGTACAGAAGAAGCCAGCTGCCTTGCCGGCCAATCTGTTGTCCACAAAGATAGGCATATGCGGTGTATACCATATATATTTGAATCACCAATTTTGTTTATCACTACCACCTACCTCAATGCCCACACTGTAATCCCTTTTCAATTTGAAATAGGACTGACTCTCTTTCATTCTCTTCATAAATTCCATTCCATTTACCAAACATTCAAATTAAATATCCCAATTTCTCAAATTAAAACATTCAAACATGGATAAAATATTTGGGTAAAATTGCTATATTTCTTATTTTTAGCAATATATTCTATCGATTAAGGTAGGTTTCCTTCGAGCATTTTAGAAATATTCGGGAAGTCTCCTTCATTTACTTCCCTCTTCAATTCACAATAACGCCTCCTCTCTTTAATTCTATCTAAATATCCTATTATCTCCTTTCCTCTCCCACTTCCACCCAACATTCTTCCCACTAATGCTATTTTCAACATCCTCTCCCCGCTCAGTACTAGCTCCATCAAAACCTTTTCTCCAGTTCGTATCGCACATTAAATTTTCTTCTCCTCGCCCACCACGTCCACCACACCTTCGATATCTTTTCCTTTCCATCTGTTTTACCTTCTCCAGTCGCCCACATCATCCACTGCACTTTTATTCCCGCCGTGTTTCGCCGCATTGACTGCGTTCTGAACCAGACGATCTCACAAGATGATGAAACTTATCGGGTAAAAATTAAAGATACAATGTAGAAAAGTAAGACACCATTTCTATTTTTGAGGGAGAGAGATATCGAAAGAAAAGAGTCATGTGGAAGATTTGGCTCGGGTGTTGATGGAGGCTTCTGCGGAGAAAATGACCGGGCATAATTTACTTTACTGATATCCAAAACCAACTAAATATTCCTAAGACTTTTTCCCAAATGACTCTTTAAGCCATTCTTCAAGGCCTCTAGCCTTTTACTTCACGACTTCTTCGTATTGCTATATCTTGACAATCATTAAATTTGACCGAACCATCAAAACCCATTACACATAAGGATATCGCCACAGTATTTCTGTGAAATCCTCAAGCAAGTACATAATAAAAGAACACTATTTACCATTATTATTGATTACTATTTCCTAACGGAAACTATATTGGATGAAACTGAGGTACCATAGGTGCGAAACAGGATTTCTCCCTCTGTATTAAGTTCTACAGCTAACCCGAAACGAAATTATTTTCTCCGAATGATATTTAGCACCATGCCATTGACTGAAATGACACCTACTTGAAGTCCCATAGCAATGCAGCATCACACCGGCCCCATGGCATACGTTACGAATTCTCGAATGGGCGAAGTCAGGGGGGACTTCCAGGAAAGATTTGTGAGATCCTGGGAAATACGAAAAGGGGAAAAGGGGGACTCCGTAGGCTCAGCGGGGAGTGGTTGGAGGTAGCTTAGTGCTGATGGGTTGGGAGGGATATGCTTTTGTGCGGGAGAAGGGGAATGGAAGGTGATGCTGGGTTGGAGAAGGGGCTGCCTCCGACCGGGGGTATTCGCACCCCCTAGGGTTTGGGGTGCAGACTCGGTTGCTGGGCGAACGTTGCTCTCATGCGATCCCCTCTGATTAGGAAATGGCAACGCCGCGATCCCTAAGCCCAGGGAACTTGGCGTTCTAAAGGGACTCCTGTTGTTTTCTTAAATGCCAAAGTTTCCTCTTGAAGGAATTGCCGTTCAAACTACCATCCTCGCTGCTATCTTAACGTCCCAAATTACAATTTATAGAGCTCTATCCTACCAGAATAAAACTAACTTGCCGATTTTGTAACGGTTGTATTTGAGGAAGCTTCATACTCCGCCATTCCATGAAGTAACAAATACACCATATACGTACTCATTCGCTTGCATTGGCACCATCCGATGTCATATTATAGCTACAACGTACCTGCAAAGAGAGAGAAGGAAAAATTAGCTGGTGGCGAAAAAAATCCATATTACACAAATTAAAAAATCTAAAAAAAAATTATTCCGAGAAATTCCGAGGTAATTATTTATCAGAGAAAAAGGTATTACGGTATTATACCGATTACGATACATTTACATGGATAATTATGGCGTATTTTGGCAGTACCCCCCCTCTCTAGCAAAGTTTTTAGATTGGCTCAACGAAACTGGCGAGAGCAATTACATAAAGTAAGCTAGTAGAAACGAAAGGCAATTATGAACTTTCCAAAAACGAAAACACGAATCATCAACCATTATCACAGCTTGCGGAGCAACGCACGAGTCATTTACGAAGTCAACGGAGCGGCAAATAATAAGCGGGAAGGCTGGTGAGTGAATTTAAATAACTGAATAAAACACAGCGTCGTCCTCAATTCATGAATATTCTGTAGCGAAGATTCCCAAAAGACCATCGCCCTCGGCGAGCATACGAACCAAGCCATCAACACCCTTGCACCAAACAATACCGCACTTTCAATGTTATGATGTGTCACAAGGGATTCTTGGATGAACGAGAATTTCTGCTGACAACGAACTTGCATGAAGGCGGGCCGAACACAAAAGTCTGACAATGTAATAGACTTTTTGAATATCACTGAAATTGAAATATGTACTGGATGAATTTATTAATAAGGGTAGAAAATCAATTAAGATAACGAAATATCATAAAATAACTAATTTCTAGAACGGATCACCATACAAATCGATTAAAAATAACATCAATATTAGAAATTAGAAGCAAATAAATACGAATGCTTAAAAATACAATAGATCTGGTTGTTTAATGATCAGACTGAGCATTAAGCACGCGTCAAAGAAGCTGGAGTACAATCTTACTCTCAAAAAAATACAAGAAAGAAAAATGGAGGGAAAAAATGAAATAATTCGATGATGAGAGGACTTGGATAAATTAAAAGACCACCATAAGCAACGATACGGTCTATGCTTTTGAAAAAAAAATATGGGAAAGTTGCACCCAATTAATTAACGGTCAAGTTAAGTGGTTGTACGCCGTTGACTTTAAGTTTAACAGCGCGGCTCCTTAAGTTTTAGTGAACTAGTAGAACCAGTAACCAATCTCGAGTTGTCAACGCCTACATAACGCCAAGTTAAGTCAAGTTATGTTGTGAACGAAGCTTTATTTACTTGATAGTTTGTCATATACTCAATTCCTGCCCCCCTTTCAACTATCGGATGAGGATGGTAGACCCTATCTTACTTATAAGAAGCATGATTAATCTTTAAGTTACATGTTCTCCGTCAGCTTTTCCTCCACTACCAAGCTCACCTCATCCCCTTACAGATTCCTCCCTTCTTCCATAATCGAGATCAACCCTCTTCAATCACAACCTCATCGCTCGACAGCTTCTGTGGCGTATTCAAACTTCAGCAACAGCATGAGAACGCAATTTCTCATCGCACGAGTCGCGACGAATCAAATTTATCAGAAAATCATGCCGCACACCGAGATAAATCACGTACTACAAGCGACTCAACACTTCAGCACGATGCTTCGAAAGGTAACACACAGACAGGAATCCATAACATAAAATTATGTCCTGAAAAGAGTTCGGTTGAAAATAAACACTCCGTCTCTTCCTTAACTCCTCAAGCGCTTTCCGCTAATCACCGCGCACGTCAAGAAAATGCTCGTCGCAACTCACAAATACCCACATATCGACAGCCTCCAGCCTATTTTCAATCTCCTTTTTCGACGTCATCCTTTCCAACACGCAAAGCTCAGTCCAGCAGTTCACCCTCTTAACCCTTTCTAATCCAGAGCTGCAGGGAGAAATTAAATTTCAAGAATTCTCATTTTTTAAATGCAAAATATTCTACTCATTCATAATTATTGTGGCAACTATACATTTCACGATTAAACTTTATGGCACAAAAGAACACGTAATTTAAGCCTTTTCTTCATAGAGCTGAATATGTATTCATTTTTTATATTAATTGAGAGGTTTCCAAGAAGAAGAGAAGCCAAATGATTTCTTTTTCCAAAAAACAGTTAGGTACAGATTTTAGATATAGAAAACAAACGAGATGACGTAGCAATGAAAGTGCTCTTTTTACGTCGCCTATCGTTAGCAAAATTTAGAGCCGGCTAAATGCCGTGAGTGGGAAAATGGAGGGTGGCAGGGAATTGAAGAGGTGTCTGATTTTTCGCAAGGATTAATGAGCACTTTGGTTACCGATTTTCCAATCACAGGCTTAAGGTCTGTGTCTTGTCATGGCACACGGACCAATAATTGCGCACTGAATATACTTATGCAGACAAACGCGTGGATAGTGCCTGCAAGTTACTGGCCTTGAAACATGATCGACACATCGATTTTTCTTTTGAACGGTCAATTGTAGTTCTACAATCAAGTTTGAGAGGACTTAAAGGTTTAATGACGAAATTCACTGATTTTTCCAGGTTTTTTTCACGATAGACGAAATTCACGGCTTATTCACGGTGCTAAGGTTTTAACGGTTGAGTGGGAACACTGTTATTGTCATAAATAGGCACGGAGGAAAAATTCAAGGCAAGGAAAGGATTCAACAGTCTCAGAAATTATTGTTTAATTACAAAATAATTCTCAAGTCCCGAAGATACAAAAATATTTTCCGAAATTTCGGAAAGACGACTCATTGATTTAAAAAAAAAAGGGTAATATTTCTCCAAAAATAATGACATTTCCTCAGCCGTCGAAAAAATATTTACCACTTCAACACGCATTGGCAAACATTTCCTTCCCTCAACAAACAACACCACACTTCCTTTCCTTGACTGTTGACTAGCTTCCGCGACTTGCCCTTCGCAACTTTTTGCCGACCCTAATCTCCAAATCCCCCCTATTCGGGGGCGCAATCCATTTCCGCGACGGCCAAGCCTCCAAACGACATAATGCACCGCCATTCCGAAGGGACTCGGCGACGACGGTTAATCCGGAAACGGCGATCCATTAGACGTTTCGCTCACGACTACAATATCCGGAGAAGGTCGAAGGGGTTTGCGGGGAGGAGTTGGTGGAGTGAAAAGTGCCGGGGACAATTCTGCAGCGAGGGGACGTGCAATGAGGGCGCACGTGGCAGACTGCAAACGAAACCCCTTTAACACTCCCCATTCACACAAATCAACGACACAGTGGTGCAGTTGCGAGCTGCCACGCCCCCACTCTTCACTCGCAAACGGCGAGGCAAAACAAAATACCTCTTTGTCTCCCGCACCGCGTGGGGTACCGACCCTGTTGCTGACGACATGCACCGAGGATACAAAGACGATTATATTAGATGGGAATTTAAGCTATAATTCTTAGAGTATTCTACCGATTAAGGTAGGTTTCCATGGAGTACTAAAGAAGTGATCTGGGAGCCTCCCTTTCCTTCCAGCGCTACCTACTTCAATTTACTGTAAGGTCTACTCCCTTTCAATCTATCTAAAAATCCTATTCTTTTCCGTCCCCTCCCTCGTTTCGATAACATTCTACCCTTTAGCACCATTTTCAAATTCACCTCCCCGCTAAGTATTCGCTCCATCCATACATTCTGTCTCCTCCGTACCTCATCTAAAAGCTGCCTCTCCTCGCCAACCATATCCAGCACTTCGTCGTTCCCTTTCCTCTATGTCCATTTCACCCTCTCCATTCTTCTCCATACCCACATCTCCAATGCCTCCAATCTTCTCTCGTCGTCTTTCCTCAATGTCCACGTTTCCACACCGTAGAGAGCTACACTCCAGATCAAACCCTTCACTAACCTTTTCTTTAAATTCTTATAAAACGATCCTCTCAGAAGGTCCTTCCTGTTCATGAACGCCTCCTTTGCTATAGCGATTCTCTTCCTAATGTCCTTACTACTGTATCCGTTTTCCTCTAACGTACTGCCTAAGTAGTTGAACTGCTCAACCTGCTCAATTTTTTCACCACCCACCTTTATCTTAAGTTCCACATTCCTCGCTCGTGATGCTTTACAAAACCGCATAACCTTAGTTTTCTTTGATTAATCCTCATTCCATACTCCTCGCAACGCTCATATAACGCATCCACTAGAGCCGCTTCCACTAATATCGATCATAAAATATATTCCATGGTTTCTCGATGGTTCTTACTGTTATTGAAGTATTCTACCCATTAAGGTATGTTTGCATGTAATAATTAATCTGTATTCTGAGAGTCTTCCCTACCTTCATGGATTTCTCTCTTAAATTCACAATTATGCCTACTCAATTTTTTATTCCATCTAAAAATCCTCTTCTCTTCCTGCCTCACCCTCGTAAACCCAACATCCTACCCTCTAACACTATTTTTAACATCCCCTCCCCTCTCTGTACTCGCTCCATCCATACCTACTCTCTCCTCAGTATCTAATCTTAAAGCTGCCCCTCCTCACCCACCATGTCAAGAACTTCTTCGTTCTTCCTCCTCTCCGTCCACTCCACCTTCTCCATTCTTCTCCAGACCCACATTTATAAACGCCTTCAGTATTTTCCAATTTTTCTTTTCAAATAATATTTTAGCCCCGTGGTCTCATCTTCGAACGAACTAACTTTCTATTGACATCGCCAAGGGTGGGCGACGCCGATTCCGCCCACTTCACCATGCGACACCATTCCCTGCCCCCGAGGAAACAGCATTGCCTCCACCCAGCGCCGCTATGGGACGCTTACTCCGTCTACCCACTCGTACATTAAGCGTCCCCTTAGCACCCCCTGCCACAAACCCAACTTCCCCAACTGCAATACCCCTCCCGTCGCTCCGGTGACGGCACCCCTGAAGTTGAAGACTCCATAAAGCGTAAGTGCTCCATCCACTAACGCCTGCCGCCCACACATTACCCTAGCCTTACTTTGAATTTTCCTTCAACATTACTCTCTCGAAATCACTCATTTCAGTCGCTTTTCATTGTCAGGCACGAGCACAAGCATGTTTTTCCTCGCTTCATACCAAGGCCGTATTGATTAAAACAAAAAAAATGTAAAATATAGCCTTCAAAATTCTCACATGGTTTTTAATGCAAACGCAGAAATTCATACATTTTCATGAATTGAACGGATAAGCTGGCTAATCATCTTTGCTCTGAGAGGAGTAATTTGGATTTGATAGAATTCCCCACCACTGCAGTGCAAATGACCAAATATTGCAGATTCAGATCGGCATATACGTAATTGCGGTTAACTGAGGAATTTTTCGAGACAAAAAGTTTCTAAATTGTACTCAATTAATTTAAAATTGATGGGGTTTTATCATAAAGCGAATCACACCTATTCCATATTCTGTGTCCCGCATAATCCAAGCAAACAGATAAATGTTTTGACCGATTTCGATGGGAATACATGATTACCACCTCTCAAATCGATTTCGTGCTCGACTGTATAAATTTAAAAAATAGAAAATGGCCTTAATGAATACAAAAATTGACTTAAATTAATACAATAATCACGCGAAGATAAAAATGTAAACAAACCTGTAGCCATAATTTAAGTAATGAGTTCTCATGATAAGAGAACATTCCAACACAAACAGTCAGCCGCTGCAAGTACAAGACTAGCGCCGCCTTCCCCCTCTCACTCCCTAACGGCCAGATGATGTCCCTCTCATGGTCTTCGTCGCCATGGCGACGGCTGCTGGGGGATGCAGTAAGGGGATTTATAAGAGCGCTCAGCGAGCAACGAGGCAAAAGCGATTGGAGATCGCAGCTGGAACACACCACGCCGAGGAAACAGGATCCTAACTCGCTCCAGACAACTTATTTCGGTGTGGTCAGTTGATACTAGAAGGTCATTCCTTCGTTGATGGCAGCTACATCATTAATTATTGCTAATGGTTAGTTCTTTGTCTATTTGAACACGATTGTCGCTAGTCGATCATTTTCATGGTAGACCGATTGCTGATCGAAATTAATGATCTGCGACAGTAGATTACAATCGAAATACGTGTATCATAATTCATCACAGACCGTCGAAGACTGTCAAATCCAGAGATATCGATATTCGATTACTACTATTTATTACAGACAATCGATTGCTACCATTAGATATCGGTCCGTTGGCTATAAACAATCAAAAGCGACAATTATTCGAAATGGAAGGAGAGCGTATGGGGTATTGAGGAAGGTGGGCATGTAACCACAATTTAACCGGTTGAAATCTGTGATGTTTTAATGATCGTAACAATAATAATGATGAAAAGTATGAGTAAATTCTTTCACGGAGAATTATTTGCGTGAAGTCACTCAAGGATTTCCACCGGTTTAATTAGTCATGTATAACCAATATAATTGTAACTCGTTGAAAATTGGTAATGTACAACAAATTATACAAGTGGAAATACTGAGAAGGTTTCAGGCGAATAATAATGGTGATTTTTCAATTGAATCTATTGCAACAAAGATAATCGATTGTACTACGCAATTGAGTATCGATAGTCGAAATAACTCATCGAATAGGACTACGTATTAAGTCTGGTTTACGCGTCAAATTAGACTGTTAATCCTGGAGAGTAGGTGACACTAATTAAGCACTGGCGTGATTAATTCTAACCTCTTTAGTACTCTACCACAAATATTTATTATGTATTCCCCGGGATAGGTACGAAGTTATCGTATCTCCCAGATACTTTATTTCATCTGTCGTCTTCATGTTGACACCGTAGCCTGCCTCGGTGGCGGAGGGGTGAAGTCCTCGCCTGCCAATCCAAAGGTCGCGGGTTCGAGTCCCGCCTGGTTAAGTTACCCTTAACCAGGGTATGGATATTTGTGCACGATTGATTGTTAAATTTTATCGGAAGCCCCGATGTAAAGGCTGGATAGTGCTGTTTTCGGAAATGTTGAAATAAATAAGAATAAATCCACAAAATATACATGGGGATAACTGGTCGTCCTATTCTAGAAAATCACCGCCGTGTGTTTGCTCAGATTAAGTTCTAGTACCCACTCATGGCTCCATTCACAGTTTTAATCTGATGATAGAATTTCAAAGACAGAGTGATCACTAATTTCGCAATAGATGCCGTCGGCAAATAAACGTACATTTTGTTCCACTCTTTCAATTAAGTCTTTATTTCCTTTACAGCAGTCAACTGCGACGTATAAATCAGGCTTACCTCAAAGGCGCCCCAGTCACGCGCACTCAACTTACGCATCACGCACGCGGGACGCATCGACGCAATGGAGTAAGGCACGCAGACACGCCGTTTCCAACCCCCTTTATATCAGGCATCGTCAATTCCCCCTCTTCTTTTTTCCGATTCTTTTTCCATCACTCCCTCTGTGGACCGAACAAAGCGTCCCCGCGGCGCGTACGTATGAACATTCCCAGCATGCACCACTCAAAGAAGTCTGAATCGCATTCTCTCGCATAAAAGAGAACCGAAAATGCATTCTCCATGAGCGCCACAGTGGTATATCCACCAGAGAAGTCAGCTCCCACTACTGCCGCCGCTGCTGTTTACCAAACTTTGGCCACTCGCTAAACTCAAGAGCCCACGTGAATGTGCAATGCCTGCGTTCTGCGCCGTCCGTCCGATTCCATTATTTTTTCCCCCTAAGATTCGCCGCATATTCACGGCTTTCGCGGAAGTGTTTACCCCGAATCTGGACAGCGCACATCGTAAATCTATTGTGGGATGTGTGATTGAAGAGATTGCCAGAGAGCACTAAAAAATCACTCGTCGATATTGACGGCGTAGGAAGTTAAATATAGTTTCGAGGCCTTTTATTCACCATTATCCCACAGTAGAAAATTAGAAGCAAGCAGGTAATTTAATTTAGGTAATTTAACCCTCGA
Source organism: Ischnura elegans (assembly GCF_921293095.1). NCBI lineage: Eukaryota > Metazoa > Arthropoda > Insecta > Odonata > Coenagrionidae > Ischnura > Ischnura elegans. The sequence continues at coordinate 29,046,467 of NC_060251.1, read as the reverse complement.
ATCAACGCCTTAAGTAGGGATTTCGGGTGATTGAAACGCTTTCATCGAAACATTTAGGAAAGCATATTAGGAAACTTTTTAAAAAGGATTTTCCGCATATTTTCGGTGCTTGCGGAAATATTTACCCTGAATTTGGGCAGCTAGCGTCGTACAGACTTTGAAGCCAGGAGGAAGGTAATTACACTCTCGAATCACCTCCTAAAGGGGGCATTTCGGGTCACTGAAATGTATTTAACCGAAACATTTAGAAATAAACACCAGGCTACTTTGATTCAAAAGATTTTCCGCATATTTCCGATGTTAGCTGCAATATTTATTCCGGATCGGGGCACTGAGCATCGTATAGCCATCGGTATGGGCGTGATTAAAGAGTTGGCCAAAGAGAGATAAAGATGTATCAGACTTTGAAGATACCAAAACCGTATGTTTCATGAAGCCTCTAAGCGATTACGAGCCCTTTCTTGCCCAAAATCCAGTTCACTGGAAATCAAAATGTAAAACGCACGAAGGAATTGGACGTTTTACTTCAACTATGCTGATACTGGAGAGTTGGAGCTCAAAAGCCATTCACAAATATAAATACTGTAACTTATAAACATTTTTGCACACTATTATGTGGAAAAGAGCAATGTTATAGACTGTATCTCGGCCGATAAAGTATTTGTTTCATGATAATTTTAACAAATTTTTTCCCCAAGCTACGGTAAAAACATATTACACACCTACCTATTTTACATGTAGCTACTGTATGTTAATACGCAAACTAGAAATTTTATCTGGAAAAAAACCGCAGGAAATTCGCTAGGTACCGAAAAATAGACAAGTGGGTTGATAGATAAATTTATGTGCATTTTCCCACAAGTATGTTGTAATTACACCGACGTTAAATATTAGTACCCTTTTTTTAAAAAATAACCGCGCAACGCCTACACCTTTCGTAAGATAAAACAACTATACCGAGTGAGATCGCACGTCATCGTCTTAATCGTACAAGCCTGCTTCAGCTGTGACCCACTCGACGAAATATGAACTCGGAAAAAAAAGAATCACACCGCGATGTCTATAAATAGCAGCTGGCGTCATACACAGATGAGATAACAACCCCATTACGTCCACGACAATGGAACAGCTTAACGCCTTTCATAAAATGGGCCCTTTATCGCCTCAAGTGTAACCGACGCGACGGAAAAAATTGCCCTTATCGCCGGATGGGTCTACTTCCAGAGCCTTACCTTCCACACCCTTAATCAAGCTTCGTAAGGTTAAAGATTCCAAATCAAGCGGTTCAGACCGGTCTGTGGAAAGAATTAGCCAAAATTTAAACTAAGCACTTAACGAAAAATTATATTGATGGCTAAGAGGCGCTTCTTAAAAAAATAACACCCACTCGATGTCATCAATAATTAATCCGTCCGCAGGACATACAGCAAAATACCGCACGCACAATATTGACAATGAGATGAGTTGAGTCGAATCGATGCTTTTCCGGAGGTTACTTCTCAATTAAATACCATTATTATTAAAGTATTCTACCGATTAAGAGAAGTTTCCACGTAGAATTTAAGAAGTATTCCGGCAATCTCTCCTACCATCATGTACTTCCCTCTTCAACTCACAATAAATCCAACTTCCTTTGATTTTATCTAAAAATCCAATTCACCTTCCTTCCTCTCCCTCGATAGATAACCTATAACAACGATACGGTCAAGTTCGCAACAGTTTTTTCTCGCTCCCTTAAAATGCCATACTATTTGCCCTTTTGGACAGGCGCAAAATTTTGAATACTTGATTTTCCTCGCATTCATTTCCATCTACATTCTCTCGAGGGTAGCAGATGGAAAATATCACACGGTCATGAGATGCTCTACCTCCTCTGCGACAGGTACGCTTTCTCATCCATTGTATTAAGATTATGGGCGACTTATTGCTACTCCACAATGGTGTAAAAATGAGGGGATCAGGCAGATCGCCGATAAAGACGAGTGTCATTATAGAATATTACTTTCCGCTCACAAGCCCCTTCTCGATCATCATCGGAAAACCGTAACCTTACCACTACGGCATTCTCCCGACCTCTCATCACTGCCGAACGAATTCTTTGGTAGCTGCACACGCTGAAATCGATTCGAGCCTCGAAAACACACATGCATGCATTACAGGGCCATGGAAAATTTTGAATTATTGAGCAATAACGATCATTCGGGAGTGAATGTGAGACTGTAGCGGCATTCACGAGCCACTCAGCGGTCACCCGAAGCGTAATTTATGGGGACGATCACGTTACGTTGGATTCCACGGTGAAAAATATTGAAGAAAAATTTAAAATTCGTTAAAATAATAAATAACAATATAATCGACGTTTGTGTTAAAATACAATTAAATCAATGTAACCAATCAAGATGTAAAATATATATTATCGAGAAAAGTGTCAAAACATCCCGGAATCAATAGGTGGCCCTCCCCAATGTGGGGATTGTAAATGTCCATTAAGTATTAGACACATCATGCTAGATTGTGTTAAGTACCGCGAAGCGCGAAGACGAAATAATCTAGGGGGAGACCTAAAAACCCTTTTAGGAGACCACCCTACCAACTTAATCTGTACATTTCGGTTTCTCAGAGAAATAAACATTTTTAATAAAGTCTAATTATGCACACTTTCAACGAAGACATCAGATGCAGTAGATTACTTAATACATAACTTTTGTAATTAAATCGCACAGTAGTGGTGCAAAATGACCTTGCCGTCGACGCACCCTAAATCCAAATACTAACTACTACTATCAATAGGTGGCTTCTAATAAAATTGCTCGTCCGTAAAATTTTAAAACTTTACGAAAATATATTTTTAACATGAATGGTACTTAAAAATTACTTATGTCGTAAGTGAATAGCATAGATAATTATTACGAAACAATTTCACTCATGCACGGCCAAAAAATAAAAACATTTTTGCACGGCATTAATGACCCGAATATTGTCGTCTGCATTAATTTATCAAGCAATGTAAACAAAACTTGAGCATTAAAAAAGGAACGAAGCCGCTTATAATACCCCAACGTACGATTATGTGAGGACGCTGAAAGTTGATTTTTCCATATGTGAACTAAAGTTGAGCGTAGAAGCAACAAAATATCGCAAGGGGTCACAAGGTAATCCCTAAAGTAATGGAAACCGCTGACACCAGTTTTAACGTCAAATATTTGGAATAAGCAATGATTGATATTTTTTAATTTTTTTTATTTCACTTTTGGATTTCCAGCTTCCACGCGAACAGTACCTATCGGAATTTACAACGGGAGTTACAACATGAACAACGCAGAACAAAAACATCCAAGCTATGGATTGGGACCACCTATCCAGGCGGGACTCAAACCCACGACCTTCAGATAGGCCGACGAGGATTTTACTCCACAGCCACCGAGGTCGGTAAAAAAAACTCTAAAAAATTTCCAAAAAATTATTACTAAACTCCGAGAACAGCAGAACACATGATAAAATTTTAAACTTGTCGCCATCGGAGGCGGCGCGCGCGGGGTAAAGTCCTCGCTTGCCAAACATGAGGTCGCGGGTTCGAGTCCTGCCGTTAGGGTTAAGTTTCCCCTATCCAGGGCATGGTTGCTCGTGTACGTTTAATTGTTAAATTTGTTGAATACCCCGATATAAAATGGCCAATATGAACTGTATTCGGTGGTTTGGGAATTAAAAAAAAACTTCGAGAAATGGGAAAATGTTGACAAGGGCAGATTTTAAATACCTTTAAAATTGATTTTTTTAAATCGATAACTAGTTTTTAGCCACTAACCATATCACCTAAAGAGATCGGTCGAGTGTCTACTAGTTGTTCCCTTTCCCGACACGGCGAAGCAAGAAATGATGTAGCTAGGGGGATCCCGAGTGAGAAATATATGAGTTATGAAATTCGCTGAGCGTCTATAAACTGTTTTTGGACCTCGCCGCTCCTCCGTCGAATCGTAACCAAGGAGACGAGTGCGCGGCCGCGTGAGTAATTCTCGGAGGCTTACAGAGCTGTGACGGAGTCAAGGAGGGGGAGAGGGAGGAGGTATCTCACGTCTGGCTAGCCATCCGGCATGGAGAGGAGTGAGACGGGGGAGGGGAGGGGTGAGGGAGAAAAACGAAATGGAAAACTAAAAAACAAGCGGCCTTCGGACGGAGAGTTTGCGAGGGGAAAAAATGCTCCTCAATTCCATGAAAAGGATATTTTCAAAATGAAATTGCAGCAGTCACAACTGAAGCAACTTGTTGACTAAAGTCTGGGTCTGCTCAATAGACAAAATGTATGCTCACGAAAGTTTGTGATTCAACTTTGATGCCGTTTAATGGAATAAGATTTTTTAGATAGAATGAAAGGGAGTAGGCCTCATTGTGAATTCAGCAGGGAAGTCCACGAAGGGAGGGGAGAATGATGGAGTACTTCTTTAAAACTCCATGGAAACATATCCTAATTAGTAGAATACTTCAATGGTAATACAACACAGAGATGGAGCAGAGAGTAATAACGACTCAATCAACTGCATGGGAAGTAAATAAATCGAAAATCTGTCCCCTTGGAGACTCGTTTCTTAATAGATGAGCCAAGGTCAGCTCAAAAGAAGGTTAGAGATTATCTTCAACTACAAGGTATTATCATTTATTGAGCTTTTGGTACAATCTTCAATGCCAATAAAGTCACCACAAAGATGACACAGAAAGTAACAATGACTCAACTAACGGCATCGAAAGAAAATAAATCGAAAAACTGTCACCGGAAAATAAATAGAGCCAAGAAAAACGACGTCCAGTGAAACACGATAAAAGCGATAACACAAATAGAAAAACGAGAACACAAAAAAAAACATCTCAGAGCTACAATTTAACAAAAATTATCATCCAATAGGTAGCACGAAAAAGCTAACACAACAAAGACAGCTTATTCAGTCAACAGAATAAATAACATCAATATTCTTGAAAATGACCAGAATACCAAAAGAGCTTAAAAATAAATTAAACACCAACTGATTAGCTCCGACCAAAAACAAAAGTGCAAATTAAACAAAAAAGTCAACCATTCCACCGCTGAACAGTGAAGCGAACCGGAATAATTCTCTGCAATCAGATCTCTATTTTTGTCGAGCGCCATTAGGGGATTCGATGATTGTTTCGTTACTCAGGTTCTAGTTTTGAAATTTGAAATCAAGAAAATGTGACGCACATCTCGAGCCCACTGCTTCATATATTGAGTCTTTATAGGATAAGATCAGTGGCGTAGCAAGGAATATGCTTAGGGGGATGAGGCGGCTTTGGGGGGAAAGAGTGGGGTTAGTAGGGGCAACCCCCCTGGAAACGGGGATTTAAGGAAAAATTTTGAAAAATAACATGCCTAAAAATGCATTTTACATCGTTTTGGCACTTAAAATTTAACTTTAAGCAGATGCAGTTAGTATACATGAATTACAGACAAGAAATTTAAATTGTTTCTTGATTTCTCTACATCCCCCCCACAATTACGCCACTGGATAAGATGGCAATGAAAGGTCGCGGCAATACATGCACAACATCCCTTCTGACCTTCAAAAGAATTCAGGAAAGTTTCAGAGGAAAAAAAAACAGAGTGGCAGTTGGCGCCAGGGTTGGCTTGAAGGAGAAAAAAAAACGAACAGAATTCATGGATAGATTGAGGGGTCATGGGAATTCAGCCGAAGACGAAAACTTCATGTGAGGAGGAGTTCAACCGGTAGGTTACTAATAAAATAAATTATTATTAACATTGCTATAAATTGAAGACGAAAATCAATTTCTTACTTGTTCTTAAATAATATATTAGCAGCAAATGTGAATGAAACATCAAATAAGAGAAAAATTATTCATTATTTTTCATTTTTTTAAATTATTTAGTATTTATACTGAAACCAATTTAAAATGACTGGAAAAAATATTCCGTGGGCAGGGACTTTCTCCGAAAAGCAAATTCATTGAAATTAACATAAATATATGAATAATTCACCAGCAGGGATGAAATATCAATTTGTAGACTATGCGGGACTAAAGAAATGATTAGACATCTTGTCAGCCAAAGAAATCAAAATTAGTAACTGTGGCAACAGTAGTTTGGGGGTGGCTTCAACCGAGATTTGAACCCGCGACCCCTCGATCAACGCCTAAGCGCTCAACCCACTAGCCTACCACTCTCCCCTTAAACAGAAATAATCAAAATAAAGACGTTGGAGGTCATGCCAAGATCCCCCCGCCCAATGAAAGTCGACTGCTCACCAGACGGAGAACCTTCGCCGGGGCAGCGAGGAGGTGGCGGCGGGCGCCCGGGGCGAGGCCGAGGGGCTTCCGCCCTCGGAGCGGAGAGCGACGACGCGGGGCGAGGGCAGGTTCCGCCCCAGCCCCGCGGCCCCCAGCGCCGAGAAGGCGTGCCCGGAGACGGCCGATCCGAAGAGGCATCGCAGCGAAGGCGCCGGGGACACGGGCGCGCTGCGGCGGGTCTCGTGGCTGTGGAACGAGTTCCATCGGCGGATGGGGTCGGGCCTGGGGGCCGTCGGGGGCGAGGAGGGGGCGGAGGGACGCTTCGGGGGCACGGGCGGGGGCGTCGGGGGCGGAGTGGACGGCAGGGAACAAGCGCCCGTCGGGATGGGTGGCAGGGGACGTTGGGTGTGCTTCTGCATCGCTCGAATATATATATATATATATATCTCACACACGCAACTGAAGAATTTCAGGAAATAAAACTAAATGCTATTTGTAGTGTTCATTTTCACTGGTTGAAACACCCGCGCTATTCCCTTTATGCGGCGTAGAGTGTTAAGTTTTGTATGACCAATGATGATGTTTTGGAAGCTCAATCAAAACCTTGGTTATCTTTGGTATTGCCTTCAAGCGTGGTGTTGATTTGTACGACCAACGAAGTTCTAGAAGCTCAATTAAAACCTTTAGAGGGTATCTTTGTCACCATACTCTCCTTAGGCATGAATAGTTAGCATGTGAGTTTTACATGACCAACGAAGGAGTTTTGGAAGCTCAATGAAAACCTTGGTTATCTTTGGTATTTCCTTCAGTTGTCGTGTTGATTTTTGTTTGAAAGTAAACCTATTGACTCAATCAATAACCAGGTTGTCCCAGAACTCTTCACTCACTGGATGAGAACACTAAACCATTTTCTTTGGGCGACGATGAATTTCATTTTTCTTCGATATTTTACCACTTGAAGAATAGAGAGAAATCAGCGAAAGATATGTAGGTACTGCGAAGATTTTAGCGTGTCGGAGTCACACAGTTTTCATAGGTCGTTAAGTCTCATTTAGCAAATTCTTAACATTTTCCAAATATTTAATCGGAATTTTTGCGGTCAAAATCATTTCATCACCTGGCTCAAAAACTTCAACGACTAATTAAATAGAGCCCTTGATCTGCTTTTTAGTGTTTACAGGCATTGGAATCGATGCACACACCAATTAGTTATGAGCTTTGATGGCATTCCGAGCAGTCTTAGGCCATGTTCGCTTAAAATTGCATTGCATTGGTAGAGCACCAATTAAGGTTTGCCTCAGGGAACGAGCCGAAAACAAAAAATTAATACGAAAAGTTCTCCGGAACTCAGTCCCGAAGCCAAATGACCTTATCAAAGTTTCTTAGGCCGGCAGGGAAGGTCATTTTTAGGCCACCTACACTTACACCAGGCATATCCAATCAACAAGTGAGCGTTGGAGCGAACTGATACACTAATTTCAAAACAAAGCACATAAAACTCCTTCGACGGGACTTCGAATCGCCGAAAGTTTCGGACACTCAAAATCGAAAATCATGCCATCTGTTCAGCGTAGTTCCAAAGGGGGAGGTATTCTCGAGTATTTTCCATTGAGAACAGCGATGCATACCCATGGTTCAATACCTTATACATTATTCACACATAACTAAAGTAACGATGAATGTGTACCTTGCAAACATTGGTATGGAAACGGATCCATTGCTTATCCCCCATCATTCTCGGGGTACTATCTCGAACACGATGATGACGGTGCGTTGAGGTAATCCGAGGCAGCGAGGCCTTCATGTCAAGCAATCACTCTCAATCTTTCACAGTATCCAGATGAAACTTTTGCGGAAGTAATATAATTCTTCCCAAGAAGAACATCACTTTCCGGAAGACGACGCAACTAAATGCGGACTCGCTCAAAATATCCCTTTAACATCTCTCTTCCCAACCGCTAGATTATCGCCTAATGACCAACTCTCGCTGAAAGCGTCGACAAGCGTGGAAACCTCGAGAGCGATTATGACGAAACGGCGACGCAGATCGAAGATCTCTCACGGAAACGTGAAATAGAGAGTGAATTCCGAGATGCAATCCGTCACTCAACAGTTCACGAATTAATCCAAAAATAGTTTTCGATTTGCAGCACTCTTCGTTTCACACGAACCTAAATTCGCCGTTATTTAAAGGTGTACCTTCGTCGCAAAGTTTATTTTTTCATCAGGAAACTTATTACCATCTTCTGCAAAAAGAATCAACCCTTACCATTACGACACGAGCCAAGGCGCCTAATGGTTCCAACCCTATCCAAGGTTCATTTCATAGATTAGTGTCATGGTTATGCAAAATAAAAAATAAAATATTTGACGATCAACGATACGTATGAAGAACGGAAGCTTGAAAATGATAACCTGTTGGTAACTTTTTCGGACAAAATCATCAGGTGTCACTCATTGAACATTATAAAATGGCAATTGAAAGCAATTTTTAATAGTATTTTTTGTCTCGACGATCACGAACGGTAATTTTCAATTAAGCCACAACAACAATCACCAGAATGGATTATCTTCAGAAGAATGAGAAAAATATTGAAGGAACGATACAAAAGAAAAATCGATTTTCAAGGAAAAGGAAAGCGCCTATTCTCCCAACGATCTTCACCAAAGTGCTTCGTGGCTATGCAAGACTATCATTCCTCTGGTTGACATTCGATGAATGATTTATAATATGATGGGATATTCAGTACGTTAGGAAAGAGAACAAGACAGCTTTCCTTATCGGGGGAATCCCTGCTATTTCTTCAAAGTGCTTCGCGCACCTGCTTCGGAGCAATGTGAAACCACAATCACCACACTGAATGGGGAAAGTATGGAGAAAGGGTTCGAAATAAAAATCAGTGTCAAAGAAAGAAAACTCCCTAACAGGGGACTCCCAACTAGGCCTTAAGTTCTTCACCCACGTGGTTCGGAGCAGCGCAAAACCCCTTGATAGAACAGGAATTCCACGGAGCGGGGTGAGGGGAGAGTGGAGCGCCACCCTCGCAATGGGACTGAGGAGTAACCGGAAACCTCAAAGGGGCTGAAGAAACGTCGCGAGTGGAGGGCGGGGTGTATGGTCTGTTGGAGGCCTTCGAAGCGAGGAGAAAAATATACGCGCCGCACTACTCCCGGAGTGGATCTGAACTGTGACGAGAGAGAATGGGAGAGAGAGAGAGAGAGTGAAAGAATATCCGGGGAGGAAGTACGACGATGGGGAGTTTCGGGCCGAAAGGGGTCAGGGAAAACGTTAAAGGGAAGAGTGGAACGACCTCAACTCATTCGTTCGAATTTCCTTCCCTTCAATCTCACCTCACTTAAGGACGGAAGGGTATGGGAAGGAGGAGGAATAATACCCGCCGAGTTACGGATACAAGGGAAGAAAAGGCACGAACAGCATCAAAGAGGACGAGAGAAATCCAAGTCGGGGATTCCAAATGCCCTGAACCCTACACGAATGCGTGGGAGGAAAATGTAAACGCCCCTCTTTTCTTTTATGCAACCCTGGCGATCCGATACGGAAAAAAATAGACCTTCTTTTTAAAATATCCGGAGTATAAACTAACCTCCTCAGCTAGTTTCCCCGACCCAGCCTTCAGACCGGTTGAAAAAATAGATGTACAAATATATATTATTAGTGCATTTAACGCTAAATCGATTCCCTAACGAACGGGGATGAGAGGTTGAGGGCAACAACGTCGAAATGAAAAGGGGGTGATCCACTTAAGGGTTTCAGCGAAGAAGGGTTTGCCTCTGGGATTCGTCGAGGGTCCGACCGGGAAATGCGTACCCTAGGAGAATAAGGAGGGAAGGGGGGATGAGATGGGACACAAAAGAGAAAGGGTTTTATTTTTTTTACGAGCGATGGGGATTCCTTGCGGAAGGATTTGAAATGGGTCTCCACTGAGATGAGAGCTTTGGCCCCAAACCAACCAACCAACCGACTTACGAGTGAAGAAAAGCCTAGCCCGGAAAAATTGTTGAGGAGACAAAAATCTAACGACCTGAATCCAGAAATAAATATATTTCCGCATCCAAATATAATTCTCTTTCAGTGAGATATTTTTTTTCAAGAAGCGATGGGGAAATTTTCAAGGAAATGTGGAACCCCCGAGCAAACCATGTTACTTACGGAGAGACGACAAGTTAAATTGTATATCCCTTTCAAAGCCACTTCCTTGGAACTCAAGTTTACCAGAATTAGGAGATTCTCAACCAAGATTCTCCGTAAACGGTAAATGGTTACTAAAAATTTAATAACGCAACGGGACAGGCGTCTCGTTCCAGCGCCGTCTTCCTTAGCCAATGTGCCAATTTTAAAACGACAATGAATCACACACCATTACCGAACGTCAAGGATTTGGGTGAGCACATAATCGCAGAATTTCCATTAATCCCAACAATGAAATGATTGAGCAGTAATAAACTAGGAGCCAAATATTAATTGCGCCGGGCGCGGAACTTAATATGAGCCAAGTGCTCGCTCATTCCTACGTCTCCGTAGAGGTCCTCCAATGAGAATATTGCCCTCCGTTCCGCGACTCAATTAAGACGGCTGCGATATCTCGGGAGCAGTCCCTTTAATTCGGTACCAGATCGGGTGCGGCACCAAGAATAGGAGGCGGTGAAGGGTGAGGGTGCGGGAAGAAATCCAAGCACGGGTCTCAGGAGAGAAATAGCGCGCAAAGGGAATTGGTTGGCGATAAGAATTTTCTCTTGGGAGAAATAGAAAAGGGGTCTAGCTCAGCAGACTTTGAGAGGGACGGTTAAGAGTGTTCGACGACAGTGATTGGCAGGGCAAAAACGAGAAAGGAAAATCACGATATACTCACTGCAGGGTTAGTTAGGACTAAGCAACTTTAAAGAGAAGCAGAAATTATTTTAAAAATCCATTGATAGACAGGCGAATGCACAAGTGATTGTTGGGGAAGGAATAATAACTGTAGAAGGAATAAGATGGTATATTAATTTAAAGGAGACGAAATATGTATGAAGATCACGGGATGAGAGATTGCACTTATGATTCTCGGATAAGGGTAAAATATGTCACTACAATGGCAAAAAATGAAAGACTCACGATAATATGCTATCTCAAACAACTAGAAAATAACGCTCACTAGAGAGCAACCCCCAGTTAGGGTAGATGGACGCAGAAGAGTTTTCATCTTTGTAGACATGGAGAGACGGTTAAGGGCGTTCGCAGACACTGATTGGTGGCAGCAGAATTGGCAAGGATAGGGGAGAGCCCACTTACAGCTGGAGCGTAAGAGAGAGAGAGAAAAGAACGATCATGATAAACACACAGCTACGACTAACCAACTCCAAAAAGAAGCGCGGGGCCCTTTAAATTCCCGTGTATGGGCGAACACACAAGTGTTTGTTGAGGAAGCAAGGAGAAAATCTATCGTGAGGCTGAGTAGAATGCTTACAAATTGAAAGGAGACGAGGTTAAATATAATAGATCGCTGGAACCTAATTCAACGACGAGGCTCAGTGACGCGGATACGCCGGGGCCGCAGCATGAATTAAAAAGAGGGTGATTTAAGTTCTCATTCTGTGCGTTCCATTGGCGTATGTGCCATAAGGGCCGCAGGAGAAGAAGGGTAGTAGCGGGGCTAACAGGGGGAGCAAAAGAACCAGGGGATAGAGAGGAGGGTGAGGGAGTCGGGGTGCTAGGGAATTATGTCCTCGCTACAGACAGAGGGAGACAGTTGGCCCGAGCAAAGGGTTAAGTGGAGAATGAGTTAGGATTGGGACACTGCGCGGTTGCCTGCGAGTGACAATGGAGCCGGAAAATAATGGCGAGGTTTGTCATATAGCGGGGACGATAGCAATAAAGAGTAAGACCACAGGATGGAAAAAGGCGGTGCCAAGGATATACGAATATAAGACCGCTGAGATTTAAAAAAAATTTAAAAATATATAACGATACAGGAAGACACGCGATTTAAAGCTACTTCGAGCGACCGCAATAAATAGATCACATTAAACCAAAATGGATAGAGGAAAAAAATTCTCAAGATATTAAATACCACAATCCACTCTCAACGGAAATAATTGAATATGACTAGAAAAAAATATTCCGTCAGCAGGGACCTTCACCGAAACGAATAGCTTACTGCTAGTAAAAAAATATATGAATAAATTATCAGTAGGAATGAAATATCAATTTGTAAGCTATTCTGGACTCAGGAAAAGATTAGTTCTGATACACCTTATCTGCAAAAGAAATCAAAATTAGTAACTGTGGCATTTGAGATAGGCAAGCCACCTAAATTTACATATTTCTACATTGATCGTTATGAAGGAGAAAAAGGTATCTGGCCATGCAACGGAAAAATCCGACATACGTGGGTTAGAATCTATAGGTTCACGAGTGCAACGAGCCCATATCGCCGCACGAGAAAAGATTTTTTTCCGTGTTAACTTTGCGGTAAAACCCTTTCCGCAAAGCTTTTACTTGCCCTGGCTCAAGTGGAGGGAAAAGTTGAGGGAGCGGTGGGGAATTCAGGGCACGGACTCGTAGTTGGCGCCTTGGGGGGCCGTATTCGTCCCGACACTTGTTGAGAGGTGCGCTCCCAATACACACGGCGCTTGAGGAGCGGCGTGTTACGGCAGCAATGTCCACAACTTGACGCAGATGACTCCGAAAGTGCCGCTCGGGGTCAACCCTCCAAAGGAAGGGACGGAGGGCACTAAGAAGGCAGGACGGCCAACTCTACAGTATCTCCCACGGATGTGAAATTATTTCGTGAATACAAGACAGATAAAACTTACATGCAATCAATTCGTACTTCAGTAAGATGATAATGTAATTATAATTTCTATAATAGTACGGTAAAAGATAAAATATCCGCTCTCATACTGATAAACGTAGAATTCTCTTAAAAAAACTGTTTACATCCCTTTTCTACCGTTTTGTTTTGGTAAAAACTCTTGGCAACACTAAAGGTGTGTCGAAGCTTTGAGGCTACATTAGAGAGAAATATTTCTTTTGATATTTTCTTGAGGAAGATCGTAATAAACACCTTAATATAATCAAAGTTACACTTTGTGAGGTCAGACGCTTTCAACCCTACAATCTACACAGGGATTTTCACAAATGCGTGCTGTTCGTTGACTATTTCGTTAAATTAATTTAGTTTTACACTTTCCAACGCAGATTGATGACAAAACGCAGTCGATTTGAAACAAAACTATTTGAGACTTATCTATCCTTTTATCAAAAAGTTTCATAGACCGAGGAAGACGAGAAATTCTACTCTCAAGGCACGGAAGGGAAGGGATTTAGAGGGAGATTAAAAGGAAAACGAGATTGGAGGAAATTCCCTGAGAATCCTGATTGGGATGAGAGCAAAAAATGGACTAGACACTTAGGCTCTCTTCAGGCACGCACTCGAGTTGTCGGAACACCTGTCGATTGCGGCTTCCAAACATCCACTGAGCACTGAAAGGACAACACTGGCAGCACAATCGCCGGGAACTTAATCCCCGGATCACTCGGCATAAAAAAATTACGCGAGAAGAATTAACTTCAGCGAACAAAGTTTTTCCCCGCGGTTTCAATCATAGGGAGACACAGAAGCGCAAAAGAGTGTTCACGATGGTTTCACGAGTTCAGATTTCATCAACTTGGAAAAATTTAATCCTCTCCCTATATCGAAAACTGATGTTAATATCCGTCACACGATGTGATACACGTCATATATTTGACACAAGCACAAACATTAGAGATAATAAACGCACAGGGCCCAATGGGTATGTGTAACCTTTGGTGGTTTAACAGTAAAAAGAATTAAGAGAGACACATGAGCAGACAAGAAAACGGAGAGGTTCAAAAACATTTCGTTGGTCGATCCATCTGATTTTTTGCCTTGTAGAGTTCTTTTTATATACTACGTCCCTTTCAAAATTTCCAAACACTTGGCGCGAAAAACTTCACACTTATTGATAAAAATGGATGTTTACTTGATAAAACCACGCGATTCAAGCACACATTGAATTGTGTATTGGAAACATACACTGTTTATACATTAAAAAAATAAGAATATCTTTGTGAAATATTTAGCCACTCCTCTGCACCGAGTTTTTCCAAGGGCGATTTTTAATTTTTTTTCCTTCTCACAGCTGGTGACGTAAATTAGCCAAAATTTCCTTTCCACCCATGGAAACTCCACCAAAATTCGCTCAAGTTCACAGCGAATGCCAGCAACGAGAAGTGAGGGCCTCGGCGGGAAATAGGGCGTGATAAAATCCTTATTACCCTTCCGATGACTAGGGTAAGATGGTCAGAGGAGTTAATTTCGAACAGAAGGATAATCCACGAGCGAAGAAGCCTTAACCTCTGCCACAGGCCAGCTTAGAAGAGGAACCTAAACACAAGGGGCAATATCACTGGTAGCAAGCATAAAACATTCCAGCTAACTATCAGAGCTGGAGGTTTTTACTATCAAACAGAAGGATAACGGCAGTGGGAACCCGAATGTCCTCAGCAGGCGGAACAAAACAGCGATAGCACAACCAGGAGCGTCACATAGTCATATTCAGCAAGAACACATTGTTGAACACCAACGTTCCGGCAAAACCAATAGTAAGATTGAAACGAAACACGTCCCGCTTAGTGAATAAATGCGAATGTTCGGCAATCCTCTTCAAAATCAATCCTCGAATTGGAAGCACCGCTAATTTTGAAAACGAATTACACAAGTCTATATACTGAGTTGCCGGTGGAAACCGCTCAAAGCCACCAAGTCGTTTCTAACGAAAACTTTGTTTGCGACTGTCTAAATTCGGTGACAAAAAGCAACCGCTTTAGCTTCCGCCTCCCGATAGGACACTACATCCGACGCCGACACTAAATAACCCACTTCCGCACTCACAACACGAGAAACAAATCACAACAGTTCGTTCACGAGGTTTTGGTCAAACCGGAGAGGAGGAAGACGCTGTTGGCAGGCGCATAGTTACTCCGTGGATTGCCGTTTAATCGAGACATTTCTAAGGTATCAGCAGTACTCTCAAAGTCTCTCTCACACCCAACATAGTCCAAGGAGCTCCAAAAACATGACTCCATGTATCGAGTCAACAACAGTCTCATATTGACGGGTAGAATGCAGCTGATACACAGATGGCAGTCACCACAGAAGAGAGCGAGCGGTTTATTTTTAATTACTTCAGATTCCCGACATCACTGAAATGTTTTGAGTGCTAATCGTGCTTGAAAGTGGAGGACTTTAGTAGTTTACTTCATGACAGGCATTAGTTCCAAGAGCAGTTGAGAGCACAAGGCAAATGCACAAACTCGGCAAGGTCGACAACACAGGAAACCTTCAGATGGCAGAAAGGAGAGAGCGGGCACTTTGTTTTGGAAATGCACCCGACTCCCAACTTCAGTTGAACTCTCAAACATCAGGCCAACTGCACTGGTGACCCACAGGTGGATGAATAACAGTTTCCTTTGCGAAGGTTTAAGTTCCAAAGTACTTTTGTTAACGTAAGGCAAATCCGTCAGCGGAGACAGTTTGACAACACACAAAACCTTCAGGTGACAACCTAACTGAAGGGAATATCCTCACCACACTTTCAGAACTGTTAGGTCCAACTATTCTCTGGTCGCTACTATTCTACCCTATCTTTAGGCCAACCATAAGAGCGAAGCACTTGTCGAATCACTCAAAAACCTTGTCCGACGAATCACACAACACCTAATACGGCCGTCACTCAACCCGGACGATAGGGCCGGCCGCTTCCGGTAGTAAAACGGACCCGGAGGAGGCGTAGTAGCAGTGGTAATGCATGGGGGCACTCGGTCCCCGGGAGGTTCGGCCAGTACGAGACCCGGCACCGGAGTGAGACGAGGCAACGCTGAGCAGGCAACTACGATGGGCGAGAGAGGTGAGTGGTGGGGGTTGTACACACAGATGGAGAAGGGGAGGGGGGAGCGCATAGTGGTAGAGTAAAGGGAGGAAGGGTGGATATGTATAAAGCTTGATGAAGGGAAGGGGGTGATGTATGAAAGGAAGGTGGGGGGCGGGGGGAACGCTGGCAGCGCCGATGCTCTTGCGGCGGGGGTCCCGAGAATCACATCGCACCCGGAGAGAGAAGCAGAATAAGAGATGGAGAGAGAGAGAGAGTGAGAGCGAGAGGAAGATAGAGAGGGGGTGTTACGTTTTGTGCGGAGCCTCCAGTCCATAACATCGATCGTTTCAGGGGAGAGGGGGGGCGGGGGTGTGGGAGGCTGTGGGTTAGAGAGGCGGGAGTGGGGTGGGGGAGGAGATGGAGGAACTTATAAATGGTGAAAGGTGTGTATCGAGGTGCAAACGCCACGTATATAAGCATGCGAATGGAGTGTATGCGTGAGAATAGCGAACGGGGATTGGAGAGATTGGAGAGCGGCTACGGGATTGAAAGGGATCGGAAGAAAGAGGCGCTGCATGACAACAAATACTGCTCAATGCATCTTGAGTAATACCATACGAGAAAAGAGATCAAGTAAAGAAAATTTTAAAAGTATCGCACTATATGTGGTATTTCAGTCTTCCGCGGTGGACTGTGCTGATGAGGGTTTCTCTAATAACTTCCTGGGTCAGTTTATCCATCATCTCCAATGTTTCGACAACTCCTCAGGAACTGAATCCTTTGTCATCATTTTTCCGAGTTTCTGAGACAAAAACACAGTTAGTAGCCGAAACGTTTAAGAAGTTGGATCAACTGACCCGCGGAGTTGCCAGATATACGCTTATAACCGAAATCCACCGGGAAAACTGAAAAACTGAAATAACTCGTAAAGTTCTCCATTTTATATATAAGAGGCGACAAGATTGAAAGGCATTGGGAGAAAGAGGCGCTTCATGACAGCAAATTCTGCTCCATGCATCTTCAGCGATAGCATACGGAAAGTGAGACCAAATACAGAAAAGTTATAAATATACAGCGAAATAAGAAGTATTTCAATCTTTCCCTGTGGATTGTGCGGATGAGGGTCTCTCTGGAAACTCCCCGAGTCAGTGGATACATCTTCTCCGACATTTCGACGATAAACTGTGTTGTCGTCCTCAGGGACTTAGTGACAAAGGACTCAGTCCCTGAGAAGGACTAAGAATTTAGTCGTCGAAACGTCGGAGAAGATGGATCTACAGACGCTGGAAGTTACCCGAGAGACCTTCATAAGCATATTGCACTAATTTCAACTTTTCCTATAAGAGGATACTTGTCTGTGACACCCAATCACGAATTATGATAGCAGCAGAGAAATCAAGAGCCGAAGCATATTTAATGAGTAGGAAGATTTCTCGGGTTCTCTTCCTGGTCTAGGGGATGATTGGCGCCGAAGTTTTAAAGGCTGAGCAGAATGATTCACTGTGAAGATTTCAGAGTACGCCCTATAATCGTCGCACAGAGGCGATTCCGACAAAATTATGGCCAAAACCCCAAAATCCTAAAAAGCAAAACAATTGCAAGTTCAAATAACTGAGAAATAATGATTTGAAAGAATAATTATTGATTTTGCGAATGGGGATTGGAACGGATTGACACAGTAGAGAATGGTATTTTATGTATATATTTATCATGTTCTGAGCATCATCCTTGAAGCAGAAAGCAATTAACAAGGAAGACGATCTTGGCTCAGCAAAAACAACAGTAATTACATGAAAACGAAAATACAAATATCGCATTCATGATGCAAAAACAAGAGAGGATAAGAAATAAACGAGGATTAAATTTTTACAATACTCCCAACTAGCCAAGAACTTGACTCAATAAAAAGAGCAACAAAACGAAAACTTTAGGTATTGAGAGGTATGAGAAAAGAGAAGCGCCACAATGAAAAATATGAAAAAGAAAATTTAACAAAACTAACAGTTCCAGGATTTATTATGTGAAATTCCTCCATCATGGAAAAAATACATCATTTACAAAAGGTCAGCAAGAATATATTAATTCCTTAGAGCTGTAGACGATTTTCAATCAAAAATATGATTTCTCACGTGGTAACATAAATTTCAGGAACACAACGGATCAAAGCATTTACGTCTTAGAGGAAAGATGCTTTTTAGAAAGGTTCTTAAAATTTAATCACATTCCGCAAACCAAATTTCAAAAAAAATTTGAACTCGTCGATGGCCTTTTCATACACTACTTTCGGGGCGACAGACTGAACCCAATTTCAATATGGATGACCACTATGAAAAATACCAAGGTGACCTTAAGGTGAAAAGCAGATTTCGAGCGCTATATTTTACTGTGATAACAGCCTTCGAACGATGATTCGCAGTTTTCGTCGTTAGTCGTCGATTTTCAGACAACTCTTTTAACCCAAGATACAAAACCACATTCGATACATCGATGTCCAACATCGACTTAGGGGTTTATGGATTAATTCCGCCCAGCCAAAAAGGATGAAAAAACTGCCCATCGAACAAGGCAATAAGCCACGGTTTGCGACCTTCAACTGTACAATCCAATAAACCGACCGATCAGCTCTCAAAAGCTTCAAACAGACAGACATGCGTCCAATACACCACAGTCCCGCGAACCGACACGATGCTACTATCTGTGCCGCTGAGAATGAAATGAAGAGCGCCACAAACAAGAATGCATAGCACGGCTTTATATTCACGAGCGATGCATACGGAAAAATCCTATGTGAGACTGGAAGTGAGGGCAAAAGGAACTATTGGTGATTGAATTGTTGATGACCTTCATTGGATTTGACACCATCATTGAAAAATTAGGATTAAAAATACCTCAGTGCATTTTATTTTTATTTTTCTGAAGCCTTACTGGTGGTGTGTTGTGGTCTAGTGATTACAACGAATGGTTCGCGATCAAAACATTCCGGGTTAATATCTAGATGAATCCAAGGAAATTTTATTTATTTTATTTTCAAACCACCGAACACAGCTCATATTGGCCATTTTATATCGGGGTATTCAACAGATTTAACAATTAAACGTACACGAACAACCATGCCCTGTACAGGGGAAATCTACCCAGGCGGGACTCGAACCCGCGACCTCTTGTTTGGCAGGCGAGGACGTTACCCCGCCACCACCGAGGCCGGCAAACACCAGAAAAGACCCTCGTTGGGCGAGGTAACCTCGGACAAGGCTCTGTCATCCTTCGCACCCTTTCTGTCATTCACCTGTTTCATACATTAATTGGGTTGAGCTCTCCCTTGGCATGTTGAAGTAATTCTCCAGGGTGGCGCATGAAATAAACGAGTGGATGTGTCTTAAAGACATTCCATTAAATACATTTTCCATCACAATGGAACTGAGAGGCTATAATACGGATCAATACCGCACATGCTATGCATAAAAAACATTCATGGTAGTGTAATTAGTTTATGTATTCTACACGATTAATCCTCAAGTTGGCTTGTGTGATATGAACAGTGAGGAAAAGCAACGACGATATGTACGGCATAGATGGAGAGGAGAGTAGTCTGCCTGACGAGAAGGCAAGGAGATGTGGATGAAGCGCTCACGAAATCGTAGAGAGGGGAAGCTTAGAACTGAGTCCGAGAAGCGTATGTAAAGTAAGGGTCTAAGGAGATGAAAAAAATAGGATATACAGTTTTAAATGAGAGGGGATAATCCTAGTAAGGAATCAAAAGTCGGAAAGCCAATATCACATTTTTGATTGCATGTCTATATTTCATTTTCAATGCTTTTCTTTTTTTCACAATTACTTCAATATGTTGTATGCTCAATAGAATGTTAACTAGTTTAAGCTCACCACCATTGTAAAATTGGTGCTTTTAGACGTATTGTACCCACATCTAATAACTATTATTATAAAAGCCAATATGCGATGGGGGGCAAGATCACTCATTCAGTAATTCAACCCTGAAGGTAGTTTCGATTGGTGAGGATACAGCTCACCCCAGACAAAGCCTTAGGGTTGTGGATATAGAACATTCAGAGAAGGGGGGCTTTCAACTTTCTTTCCATGGGTCACTTCGTACTTCCGAGGCTTTTCAGTGGCTTCATCCGTGATTCGAACCACGGACACTATGATCAGAAGCTAATGCTCTTGCTATTGGGGCACCACCCTTCCTTGGGGATAGGTTGCGGTGACTAAAAAAATGCTCTTCGTAAACTTTCGACCGGTTCCTAAGAATAGAAGAAAAGCTGTTTTTTTTCAACTTTAAGCATAGGAAGAGAAATAAAAAACGAGTTTCTAGACATTACGCGATAAATTTGGCCGCATTATTATTAATTACTATGTAAAATTAATGCACATAATTTTTATGATTTTATGCTTTCAAAGAAAGAATTAAAGTTGTCGATTGCATTGATATTGAATTATTGAATATCGAAAAAAAGCCTGGTCACCAAGGAAATCATTGCTCACGAGAGATCTCCTTCTGATGTAGGACCTGTGACAACCTAAGTAAATAAAAAATGGGGGAAAAAGATAACACACAACGTATTTAATGAAGAAAGAAGTTATTAGGACTTCGATATTCAAGAAAAATTACCTCAAGAAGGATATAACCTTCAATGAATAACTTAAAAAAGACTTCTAAACCCCAGTACGAATTTCTCATACACTGAACACAACTGATGAATGGCCAAAGGTGAAGAGGACAAAGACATTTCAGAGAGAAAAAGATCACTATTTAATGACGGATCATCATTAGGGGTTCAACAAGAATAACCTGGACGAACTTTTCGTAAGAGTTATAAAAAAAACCTGCCAGCAAGCGTCGTCATCGTCAAAGATTACTATTTTTCAAAGATTCGCATCAATCCCTACTCCCAAAAATTACTTCCTTATATTTCTTTCACGAGGTGAAGTGGTGCACTTTTAAGTCGATGGCGCACAGTGTTGAGGTTGAGGGTCAATATGAAATAAAAAAGAAGGAAAAAAATCGAAAATAAAAAAACATGAAATCGCCGACGCGAGGGCTGTGGTGACGACACACAAATGCCAAGAGCCTGCCTTAACGGCTGCCGTTAAAAGCGTATCAAAATGCCACCACGGGAGGCACGGCCACATTTTTAACCCATTCTCTGGAGGCATTTAACTTGGAGGCCCACAAAAGTTGAGAGCAGCACGAAAAATGGCTCCGAGGACGGCTTAAGCATTAACGACCAGGGTACGGAGACCGTTTTCGGCTCGACACTAACTTCGAAGCTACTTCGTTGCTAAGTTTGACGATTAATTTCCGCATCAGTCAAGCCAACGTCGCGCCACACGAATTACTCACGGAATCTGCCAATCAAAACCGAAAACGCAAGATGACGTAATAGCCCAAGTTCATGACTCGGGTAATTATACAATCTTTGGGACAGCTACACGCCAAGAAGTTGTTCCACGTCACCGGGATGATGAAGGACAGCGTAAGTGAAGTGAAGGCAAAATTCAAAGTCTTTCTCGAACGGTACGTCAGGATAATGAAAGTGACAATTAATAAAAGGCACAAGAGAGGACGCACACATTTCTTACTTTCATTGCATATTTCAAAGGGATTCACTGTGACGTTGAGTAGGTCGCGTACAAAATTTCTGGGTCATATTTTAATTTATTCATAGCATACTTTCGGTCGATGAACAATAATAAGGGATGGGAGGGAAAAATTAAAAATATAACTACGGATAAATGGCGTAACAAATTATTTATGGTTCCTGGGCTTCGGGCTGCATTAAAGTATAGAGTGAAGGTGCCGGTTATATTTATTTTGTAATTGGACGGCTGAATTTCGAACTACGTAGAGGGAATACTAATGAATGAAAGTTAACGAGAACGATGAAAATGAAAAAGATTTAAAAAAACACAAAGATAAACATATTATTATAAGAAAAAGAGAAACAGCAAAAAAATCGTTATCATATATTTTTTTTAGCATAAACGACGAGCTATCGGTGAGCATTAGTGAACCCATTACTTGATCTCAAAATTTTTGCAAATGCGTATTTTCGAGAGTTCAATATTGCTCGCAGATTTTAGCGCAGCAAAAGGTCCGTAAACAATACAAATTATTATTATTCCACCAATTAAGGTAGGTTCCCATGAAGTATTTTGAAATATTCAAACAGCCTCCCCTCTCTTCATGCACTTCCCTCTTAAATTAATAAAATGGTCAACCCCCCTTCATCCTACGTCAAAATCTTCTTCCCTGCCTTCCTCTCGCTAGTTTAACCAACATTCTAATTCACAAAAAACTCTAATACTCTTTTTAATATACTCTTCCCATTCAATACCCGCTCCATCCATACCTTCTGTCTCCTCCGTACCTCATCTAGAAACCTCCATATATTTTGATTGCTTGAGGCGTAACTTTGTGAAAGCGATTCATTATTAAAATTAAAAAGAAGAACTTTTTGGTTTCACATGAACATTTATTCACAAATTTACACGACCACGGTTTCAACGTTAAACGTCATCATCAGGTGATGACGTCTAACGTAACCTGATGATGACGTCTAACGTAACCTGATGATGACGTCTAACGTTGAAACCATTGTAGTGTAAATTTGTGAATAAATATTCATGTGAAAGCATAAAGTTCTCTCCATATATTTGTTATCCTTGATCTAACATTACGAAATCAAGAAACAGGATAGAGTATTGCACGAAATTAACAGGGAGACACAATCCTGCAAAGTATAGTTTTGCGGTAGAAACTGAAATTACTCGATAAAATCCCCGATCGGAGGAATCGGTGGATGTGTGAACCCAACGTGACATTTGCTCCGTTCCCGCAGAATCTCTCGTTCAAAATGAATCCAAGTCCGGGGCACTACACAACCCCCGCACACTCCTCCCCATTCCCAGCGCAAACGACAATTTCCTTTCCATTATTGCCTTAATGGAGAGAGGATGCGAGTGCTTCCGCCCGTCCCACTAAAACGGCAACTCGGCACTTGGATACATTCTATTAAGAACACATCTCGACAGAAGAGGCGAATTCGATGCGTGAAAGAGCTCTCTGGTGCTGAGCAATATTCACTTAGCCGAGTGAAACTCATACGATTTTTATGATCAATAATATCGGAATGAATAAGGAGAAACCTATGATCGAGTTATAAACAGCAAAATGATAACCAATGGGAAACCATAAAGAATCCACTTTGAGAAGTGATTTCAAAATCTAGGAGATTTTCTTTGGATATAATTACTATAGTATTCTACCGATTATGGTAGGTTTCCATCGAGTACTAATGATTTGGGAGCCTCATTTCCTTCCAGCGCTACCTTCTTCAATACACTTTAAGGCCTACTCCCTTTCAATCTATCTAAAAATCATATTCTCTTCCTTCCCCTCCCTCGTTTCCCTAACATTCTTCCCTCTAACACCATTTTCAACATCCCCTCCCCGCTAAGTATTCGCTCCATCCATACATTCTGTCTCCTCCGTATCTCATCTAAAAGCTGCCTCTCCTCGCCAACCATATCCAGCACTTCGTCGTTCCCTTTCCTCTATGTCCATTTCACCTTCTCCATTCTTCTCCATACCCACATCTCGAATGCCTCCCGTCTTCTCTCGTCTTCTTTCCTCAGTGTCCACGTTTTCGCACCGTGGAGTGCTACACTCCAGATCAAACTCTTCACTAATCGTTTCTTTAAACTCTCACATAACGATCCTCTAATAAACTCCTTCCTGTTCATGAACGACTCCTTTGCTAATGCAATTCTCTTCCTAATGCCCTTACTACTGTATCCGTTTTCTTCTAACGTACTACCTAAATACTTGAACTGCTCAACCTGCTCTAAGCTTTTTAAACCGAACCAAAGTCGCCCAAAACCTGTCACATAAAACTATTTCACACATAGCTCACTCATTTTACGCATAATATAAAATGTTCTGAGGCACGGCTTGCACGCCATTTTCAAAAATTAATACGATTCTAAATGCCTGGTTACACGGTACATTGACACGTGCAAGTTAATGATCGTTTGCGTGAATGATTTTGGTGGACCGGAACGGAACATGTACGAATACATGAACCAAATTACAACAGGTTCTCTTTTCTGTGCTTGCATTCGCACAAGTTGGGTGGTTACACCGTGTATTTTGGCGTTCATTCTCGCGTTCATACATTTAGACATTAACCCGGGCGTGTTAATATAACCAGGCCTTAATAAAGTAATGAGTATAGCCGTACGGACTGGGGAGGGTGGCTCAGATAGTTTCAAGCCTCCATTCTAAGAAATGAGTACTGTACGCGTTCGAGATTTGGGTCTGGAGAAGAATGGAGAAATTGAAGTGGACGGAGAGAAGGAAGGGTGACGAAGTGACGCATATCTCGACCGCCTCCAGTCTTCTCTCGTTCCTCAGTGGCCATGTTTCCCCAATGCAAATGTTTCACTCGAGATCAGCCTCTTTACCAGCCTTTTCTGTGAACCCTTAGGGCCTGGTTACACGATACATTGACACGTACAAGTTAATGTCTAAATGTATGAACACGTGAATGAACACGAATATGCATTGGCGTAACTAGGACTAAGCTTTGGGGGAGGGGGGGTGGGTTATCCTGAGGTGGCGATCCCCCACCCCCGTTGGGGAAAATTTTTGAAAAATAACGTGCATGGAAATACAATTCACATCATTTTTGCACTAAAATATTAGCTTTAAGCACACGCAGTATTTAATGTCAAAACTAGACAATAGTTTTAAATATTTTTTTTATTTCTCTGAGGCTTTTGGGGGGATCTATCCCCCTCATCACCCCCCCCCCCCCAATAGTTACACCACTGCGAAAATTCACCGTGTAACCAACCAACTTGTGCGAATGCATGAACGGAAAACACAACCTGTACTAATTTCGTTCATGCATTCGTACATTTTCCGTTGCGATCCACAAAAGTCATTCACGCAAACAGACATTAACTGGTACATGCTAGTGTACCGTGTAACCAGGCCTTTATGCAACGATTCTCTCATAAGCTCCTCCCTGTTCAAGAACTCCTCCTTTCCGAATGCGATTCCCTTCCAGATGTTTACCTACGAAATGAAAATCAGAGGAGGATAATGAACGTCGTTAATTCTTTCCTGAGAGGTGGTTTTCCGGTGACCGGAAGGGCGCCATCACGGAGAAGGAACTAATCAGAGGATATGGGTCCAAAAATGAAGAAGGAAAAATAAATTCGGACCACCAGAGAAATCCGGAACCCTCGCTTTAAGCGGCGTTCACTTAATATGTATCCCGAATTCAAATCCAAGGAATGAGTAAAAGTAGTCCTCAGTCCACGAAATCCCACGGACATAAGTGAGCTTGGTACCTGTTGACAAGCTGGGGGGGGGGGGAATTTTACTCTACATTTTTTCGATTTTGGGCTCAAATTCGGAAAACGTCCGTCATAAATTTATTCAAATACCGGGGTACTCGGAGGTTCGATAAAAGACGGGCGCGGGAGTAACGGCTCACTCAAGGCTATATTTGTGAATGCCCCCTTTCATCCTCCGTCAAAATCTTCTCTTCCTTCCTCTACCAAGATTAACCAACATTCTCTGATACTCTTTTCAATATACTCTCCCCGAAAAAATTGATTGTTTGAGGCGTAACTTGGTGAAAGCGATTCATTATTAAAATTAAAAAGAATAACTTCGTGCTTTTACATTAATATTTATTCACAAATTTACGACCATGGTTTCAACGTTAGACGTCATCATCAGGTGAACTCTACAGAGGTCCATCACATCCTTTCATCACATCATCTCCTAGCCCGGTATAAAAGGATGTGATGGATCTCTGTAGAGTTCACCTCATGATGACGTCTAACGTTGAAACCATGGTCGTAAATTTTTGAATAAATATTAATGTGAAAGCACGAAGTTCTTCTTTTAAATTTTAATACTCTCCCCGTTCAATACCCGCTCCATCCATACCTTCTGTCTCCTCCGTATCTCATCTAGAAACCTCCATATATTTGCTATCCTTAACCTTACATTGCGAAATCACGAAAAGGATTGACATAATGGCCTTGGGTTCACTTACACGGAAATTATAAATTTTGCATTGCGTCATTCATATTTTCACGAGCAATGCACGTTACATTGAATGGTTCCTTTGAAGATCCAAGAGCTACCCGAATGTGGTCCTTTTCATTCGGAAATAAAGAATAACCACCTGGAATGAAATGCATGGGCAAGTAGGGCTAATCCAGGGGATAAGAAGAGCACGGATTTATTCTACATGTGGAGAGTGGAAAAAAACATTGAAAAGCAAACAGATACCAGGAGGAGATCGTGGCTTTAATTAATAAAACTTATTCTTCTACTATCACTTAAACAGGGTTCATCTGAATGCACAGATTACCCTGCAACATGAGTATGACATGGGATGTCAGAAGAAATACGGCTTTGAAAGATCTATAGGTGTACAGTAATTTCTAAAATTGCAAAGAAATCAATTTAAAAATAAAATTTAATATAAAATTCATCTTAACTTTCCCAAACGCTGACATTCAATCCCACCGTAACATTGTTAAACGTCACATCGTATTTATTTTCAGTGGAAACGTCGCAAGATGACGGTGATGCCTTCATTTCTACTCATCCACAGAATCAACATTTCGTTAACCACCACGCTCTTCAATGCGCTCACCACGAGGGGAGAAGAAAGCGCGAGTTCCCTCGGGAGATGAGAGGAGCACTTTGATATTCGTTTTAGAGAGATTTCGCGTGCTCAAAACCACAGAGAAATCACCAACGAAAGGTAATCACAGAAGTTACATCCACGACAAGCGACGAGGAAAACAAACAGCGGAGCAAAGATATCGAGCGACAATTAATTAGTCCGAAATGTCGCCGTCAAGGGGACAAGACCTCTGCGCCAATTACACCGCCCGCAATGCATATCTGGGTCCCCCGAAACCTCTGCCCCCTGTCAACGCAGTTAACCGTTTTCGCAGAAGTCCTTTTAATTAATGACTCCAAGAGTTTATTATTACATTTTTTTATCAAAAATTCTTCTCGGCGGGATACATTCAAGGGCGGTCCACCACTTGTTATCTCATTGTATCCGGGGAAAAAAAACCTCTTCAATGAATGGCGAAAAAAAAGAGAAACAAATTCCGACGATGCGAAAAAATAAAAAAAGAGAAAGCCTTCACTCAATTAAAGGGAAAAATAGAGGCTCCAGGCCAGCCAGCCAGCAGGGACTGATACGAGTCTGCATTTTGAGCTGAAAGAGGAAAGATGGGTTGCCTCGATAAACCGCCTTCTCCGCAGTAAATTGAATAACAGCGGAGAAACTTTAATTCGGTCATTTTCGATCTCACACCATCGCTTCCTTTTTCCACATCCATCCAAATCTCATTTCCTTGTTTCATTCTTCCTTCCACGCGAATGAGAAAATGGCGAGCCGAGAAATTGAAGAGATAAACGTAACGCGGATATCAACCAGGAAAAACTGCCACACAGCAGTGAAAACGTGATCGTACAAACTTGATCTCAGAGAAATGAGAAAATACAAAAAAAAGAAATACCTTCGACGTTGAACACGAAGGTAAGGACGGTATGCCACATGGTTACGTCATAATTAGTTGTTAAAGGAAACTTTCCACGAAAAAGCGCAACTAAACTCAACCATTAACAAAAATAGACAAATTACTTTTTCTTTTGGTTACATTTTCAAAAATAGCAACACTATTTCCTCATTACTAATATCTGGAACTTACATGACATAACAGTACTTTCCAATTTTGAACTTCACCCGAAGCATGACTGAGACGAAAGGGGCTTACGCTATCAATCGAACCGCAATAACAGATGGAAGAATGGTAACTATGGACTGTTCAACTACTGATTCTTAGCATATTAAGTGCGATTTGGGAATACAATTCAGCGTGGGAATGGGGATAGATGAGGGTAGTTAGTAAAACTGGTGTTTTTTGTCCCAATAAAACCTGCCCAGAAGATTATTTACGATCAACTTAAGGGTAGATGTGATATTTTATGAAACCACGTCACAAGTAGTATAATACAAGACAAAAGTTTGCATAGTCAACAGATTTTCATTATACGACCCAGGTTTCGAAAAATAATGTCATTATCGCGATAATATCGAAGTACATAACCTTTTAATGATATAGTTTGTGGAGACCTATGTCGGTCGAAAAAAAACTGTGGCCCATAGTAAGTTTTTGTCTTTTATCATGCTCCCTCCGACTATCATCCAGCAACGTTAATGGTATAATAGAGGAAAGTATTGGAAAGCTTACTGGTTTAATCACTTGTGAAACTTGCGCAGCACGCTAGGGATTTTCCAATGTAATGACAAGGCTACGTGGCCCTGAGCAAACGGGAGGCAAGAACACAGGGAAGGGTCCAAGAGAGGCCAAAGCTTTGACGGCCGACCCTCAACGCCTTCCGCCTCTTCTCCGTCGCCTCCTGCCGCCAAATTTGCTCCGCTGCGGTAGTCAAGGGGCGGGCGGCCCTCAAAAGGTGTTGTCGGCGAAGGCCGGGCAGTTGACCCCCGAAGCATCATAATGAGGGATGTTGCCCCGCCGACGAAACCCTTATACACGGCCTTACAAACGCCGGAAGAGTTCATCGCGGCTATACCAGGAAATTCGACCAAAACATACCGGAGGGAAACTTTCAGTTCGCCCAACAGCAAGAGCTTGGAAAGTCGATTTCCTGCGGGAATTAATGGAATTTAGAGGGATATTCCGGGAAATCGTGTACGACGGAACGACTTCAGACTGCAAACAGAGGAATACCTCCGAACCTCCGAATATACCTCCGAACAAAATACACTCAAAACAATTACGGAACCAAGTAAAATATACTCAGTAGATTGGAGGCATTCGAGATGTGGGTATGGAGAAGAATGGAGAAGGTGAAACGGACGGAGAGGAAAAAGAACGACGAAGTGCTGAATTTGATTGTCGAGGAGAGGCAGGTTTTAGATGAGGTACGGAGGAGACAGAATATATGGATGGAGCGAATACTTAGCGGGGAGGGTATGTTGAAAATGGTTTTAGAGGATAGAATGTTAGGGAAATGAGGGAGGGGAAGGAAAAGAATAGGATTTTTGGATAGATTGAAAGGGAGTGGGCCTTACAGTGAATTGAAGCGCTGGAAGGAAGGGAAGATTCCCAAATCGCTTCTTTGGTACTCCATGGAAACCTACCTCAATCGGTAGAATACTATAATAATAATAATAATAATAATAGGCGTGGAAAAGAATGGAGAAGGTAAAGTGGACAGAGAGGAAGAAGACCGACGAATATGGTGGGTGGGATGAATACGGTGGGTGAGATGAAGAAACATCTAGATGAGATACAAAGGAGACAGAAGGTCTGGATGGAGCGAGTACTGAGCGTGGCGGGGATGCTGACAACAGTGTTGGAAGGAAGAAGTTGTGTAAACGAGGGAGAGGAAGGAAGATTTTGAATACGCTTTTTTTGGTAAAATGAATGGGGTTGGGCCCTATTTTGAATTGAAGAGAGATCTACTAACAGGGTGGAGAGGCAGGCCGGTATGATCCGCAAAATACTCCATGCAAACCTATTTAGAACGGTAGAATACTTGAAAAAAAAAATTTTTTTCATTCTATTATAGTCCCTTGGTAATGAACTTCATTTTCGAGATTGTAAATATGGCTGTAGGGTCTGGAAAAATTTTACACCCCTGAAATGCCATTAATAATTCGTCGCCAACCCCCAAAATCGTGTAAGGTACCAATCATACACAAATGAACTGCGACAATATGCATTAAAAAATAAAACAACCCTAAAATATTGCCATTATACGCATTGAAATTCGTTGGTTGCATCGCAATACAAATTCGTTCCGATCCTTTTAGTTCCTTACTAGGCTTCGAACCGAGCTAGAATAATTAAACTAACTAACATAAGTAAATAAGTACTGCAATAAAGTTCCATCAACATTAATGAGAAATGTGTCATTTTCTAATGTTATAATTAAGCTCTTGTTGACTCGAGCTTGGAAGTGTTACAATCGAAATGTAGTTTCCGAGATACAAATGAGAATACTGAAGTAGGGAAGGGAAGAAAATTAAATTTAGTCATAACATATTTAAATTTTGAATCACATCTAGCGAAGCCATTTCTGTCACATTGCATTCAGACGAATTATAAACACTCTCATGAAACGGAAGATTTTTCCTCGTATAAATAATTTAAAAAAATGAAATAAGCATTTTTCCATACGCATGCTTTTTTAAGAGGATATGACGTAACTTTTTAAGGCACAATAGCACGCATTCTCATTCCAATCTAATTACCGTAGTCAGATACGGAGAAATTTATGTTTTATTAAATTTATTTTTCAGCTAGCATTTCATAACTTTTCGGGTAATGCGCTTTTATTGATTCAACTGTGTGCCAAAATTTATGATTAGCCTCCACGTGAGGCCCTCTGGAAGCTCTTGGAGCGCAATGTTTGGTGGTAATACAACACCCGAATGCAGTACAGTATTTCAATCGAGCCTGATTAGCGAGATACCCTAGGATGGTTATTTAATATTCCCAAATCTTTCCAGCCGGCTTGATTGGCTTTATGAATGTTCAATGGCTTCCTTCATTGGCGCAGATTTACAGCTCCGAACTTCTGATTGGGTACGCATGGCGTAAATGTTTAAATAGCTCCATTTGGTTCCCTAGGTCGCAAATGCACCCTATTCATGTGCCAAAAATAAGAAAACCTTTTGGATTCATTCGGTTGGAATGACGGCTTAGGTCAATAGCTAATCCGAAATTCCATGAATTTTTATGGTTTTACGCTATTGGAGCTGCATCGGAGCATACAATAATTATTCATGTTCTTTACATCAAATCTGCCTCAGCTAATTTCAGGAGAACGTTGTGTAACAAAATCAAAGCAACTGGGATGTATTTAATTATACTTAAATTATATAACCTGACGATCAAAGGTCAGTTTTTTTGCTAGAGACGTACCCAACTTATAAATCAGGCTCTATGAGAGGAAATTTATCTCAGATTACACCAAAATTCGCTGCAAAACATACCGTTTCTACGTTATTTCAGAAGTCAATGGTGATTGAAAGGTTCAATCCAGTGCTTAAACTTCACCGGATTAAACCCATCCAATTTCGTGAAAAATGCAAAAATGCGTTCCCGTAGATTTTACACGATTGTAGGCAAAATAAATTATTCATATTCTCTCCCATCGGAGGATATGATTTAAAACCAACACTTATGATTCATATGTTGTCAAAGCAATGTTAGAGGGAAAAATAATAGAAAATTTATATAAAAAAATTTCGAAGCTGGCAATATATATTAACAGACGAGAAACGCTCCTGAATTCTTACTATTGATAGCTCCTAGGTGATCGCTAGCACTCAGTATATTATTTGTTCAGAAAAAAAATCCCCTTCCTAAAAATTGGCCGATAAACTGGGGCACAATATAAGAAAAGCATAGAATATAGCCTTACATGTAACAAAAATAACAAAATAACATAAATTTGATCAATAAAAATATTTTTTTTATATTAGATTTATAAGATCAATCAGTATATGCAACCGAACATTACGCGTGTGATAAGGAGGAGAGAAACTGTCAAAACGTGTTGAAAAACAGTGCAAAAGGGTCAATATTGTCCGGAAGAATGCAATTTCGATCAAAATTAAAATTGAGCGCCCATAGGTACACGCGTGATCAGAGGGTGTGGTCGCTCGAATATTCGCCGTGTCCGGGAGGCACGCGAAAGCACGGCCGTGGCGCGTGGGCGGCTCGCGTGGGCGGAGGGCAAAGGTCACGGCGACGGAGAGTGACCCCAGGAGGCTCGCGCGTGGGACTCGGTTCTTTTACGCATGCTACACGGGACACGTGCGCTCAAAAGACCCTTGACCTTCCCTGCTCACCAGTACACGCCTTAGCTATCCAAGCTACAAGCGCTATACTATTCCAATTGGGGTTTTCGATAAGTTTAAAAAAATTTGCGATTGTAATCACTCTGGTTGTAAAGCATCGTGAGCTAGGAATGTGAGAAAAGTAGACGGGCCAAAAATTGAACTTGCAGAGCTAAATTAAAGGAAATAAATTATATAATAATAATTATTATTATTACAATTTTCTACCGATTAAGGTAGATTTCCATGGAGCACTAAAGTAGTGATCTGGGAGCCACCCTTTCCTTCCAGCACTGCCTTCTTCAATTCACTGTAAGGCCTACTCCCTTTCAATCTATCTAAAAAATCCCATTTTCTTCCTTCCCCTCCCTCGTTTCCCTAGCATTCTACCCTCTTACACCACTTTCAACATCCCCTCCCCGTTAAGTACTCCTCCCAATAAATAATAAATAAAATTAGAGGACAAAGGATGCATCAGTAAGGACGTCCGGATGAGAATTGCGTTAGAAAATAAGGATAGAAGAAGACAAGAAGGATCGTAAACAGGAAGTAAGTATGAGAGGAACTTTATGTAAAACTTAAAAGAAGAGGCTAGCGAAACGTCTGATTTAAAGTGTAACGCGAATCATTGACGCTTAGGGAGGAGGACAAGAGAAGACTGGAGGCGTTCGTAATGTAGGTATGGCCATAAATGGAGAAGGTTAAGTAGACGTAGATGAGGAACGACAAAGTGTTGGATATGGTGGGTGAGGAGATGCAGCTCGTAGATTTGACACTTAGGAGACAGAAGGTGTGGATGGAGCGAGTGCTGTAGGGCTTAATCGGTCCTGGGTTCAAATCCGGGTGAAATATGCATTAATATAGGTTTAAACAGAACATCCCCATGTCGCTGGGTGTCCTAAAGTAAGAAACTCTCTAAAGGCGCTGAAAATGTTTAGTGTACATTCTTGCGGCTTATTTCGAGGTCAGCCAAAAATGAAACGTTTACTCACGGTTAACTCTTCGTTGGAATCTTAAGACATACTTATATTTCCGCCGTAAGCCGCCAATACACATAACTGCGACTTACCTGAAAGTAGAGAAAAATAAAGTTTAGACACAAAGATCATTTTAAACTAGATACATGACTATATAAAAGTAAACCTTAGAACACAAAAATTATAACCAAAACTCAATTTCAAAAAATCTATTCACAAAATTCGACGACGCAGGCCAGCGACAAAATAAGGGTTTTTCACACCGACAGAGGCTTAGTAAGCACGACCCTCGCCACATGTGCCACAGTGTGGACTTGTAACGTCAACATCTTGTTCGGTGAAACCCATCCCGAAGTTCGCTCCAAGAAAATGGCTTGGTGGTGTATCTGGCTAACACACCTGACCGGCAATTGAGAGATCCGGGTTCGAATCCCGGCTAAGTCAAATATTTTTTCATGGCGAACTTCATCCGCTGGTGTATTTAACTTTTCACCCGTGCGAGTGACTACGAACAAACTCACTTGTTCCTGCAGTGCTTTAAAATTCGTCGTCGCAGACCAGCGACAAAGTAAGGGTTTTTCACACCGACAGAGGCTTAGTAAGCACGACCCTACGCCACATGTGCCACAGTGTGGACTTGTGACGTCAACATCTCGTTCGGGGAAACCCATCCCGAAGTTCGCTCTGAGAAAATGGTTTGGTGGTGTAACTGGCTAACACACCTGACCGGCAATCGGGATATCCTGGTTCGAATCCCGGCTTAGTCAAATATTTTTTCATGGCGAACTTCATCCGCTGGTGTATTTAACTTTGCACCCGTGCGCGTGACTGCGTACAAAGTCACTTGTTCCTGCAGTGCTATCGAAAGGGATCTATTTCGCGGGTAGTAGGCAGTATGTATAGACGCCTTCAAAAGGCAGGAATAGGGTCAAACCATCAGGAAAGCGGAGAGGGAGCGAATGCCTCCATAGGAGTCTTCCCAACAACAAACGCCCCACGCGTGGAGCTCCCGCTGTGTACGAGCTCGGGATCAAAAGTCGATACGGATGAAAATAAGTCGCGCAGTGGAAGGGAGAGATGAAGGTGGCTAGGTACACATGGGAGATGAGAATAGGGTGCAGGAGAGGAGTCGGGTGCGGAGGAGCGGGATTATGTGGTGCGCTGGGGGCGGCGCGGCGATTGCTTTGGGTGCGGAATATAACTGTGCGAGAGTTGGTTTTGGGAGGGGGGGGGGGAAATTCAAGCCACCCTGAAATCCAGCTTTACATCGGAAATGTGTCGATATCTGCGAAGGCGGGCTTCAGAGTCGCAAGATGGGAAAACGGGGAAGAAAGAAGTTCCCTTCAGGTCATGAAATGAAGCAAAAACTCTCACTTCCAAAGGAAATATACAACTTTATAGGGACGTGGTTAAGGAAGTACATAAACAAATTTCCAGGCACACATTTCCTTTGCCTTATAGACCACACTTAGTACGCTAATATGGATGGTATGCGGGTTGCCTAAAGTCTAAAATCGTTTTCTATTCTCACCCCTCGCAAAACTTGAGAATTTCTTATATAAACTTTTAACTACGTAAATAAATATAATGCTTAAAGTTTAAATTATCATGAGTTATTCAGGAAATGGACATAGTTGTAGTATTTTCTTCTCAATAGGCTTCCGTCTCCAAAATCAGCCTGAATTTACGCAAAATTTTAAAATTTAGAACTCAGGCTGAAACAGTTGATATTAACCGATTTGAAAAAATTTCCGATCTGAGACCATGATACTAGCGCGCAACTTTCCCTCACAGGGCAAATTTGATCCCGAAAAAAAGCGTTTTTCGGCCCATCTTAGTATATATCTTCAAAATCTGTGGAAATAACAATTTTTTATAATCATCAATATCTATTTTATTTTAAACAATAATATTTATTCAATAATTATTTTATAGCAGCGTATGTGGTACGTATACTTGCTGGATGAGATCAGGAGAAAGAAGAGGTTATGGCACGTTTACTTTTACTATTTTAGATGACATGTTTGCTCCTGAACATTGTGATGAAATTAATTTTTTTTAATGATAGAAGAAGGACGCGTTGGAAGCAACTAAAAAGGGAAAGAGGGATAGAGCATACCTGCATGTTACAGACAAAGGTTCATTAGTCGGTCAATTCAAAATTAATCGATGTAAATGATGCAGTGAAGCACGAAAACAAAAACAATAATATCAACGGTAAATAAGGTGAAAATTAACATAGTAAATATTTAAATCGTAAATGAGTGTACATGTACAACCCTGCTTTCTATGAAGAGCACGTCAAATGATAAAACCCAATTTAAACAGTCAATTTTACCAAACTTTCAAGATAAAATAACTGTAAAAACTATCTTACTACAAGATAACTTTTTAACTAATAAAGGCAAAAGATTATGGCAAAATAGTCTCAATATAGAACTCAGTTCATTTGTTACTCGGGAAACAGACCAAGTTCTACGAATGGTCTGGCTTTTGCCCTGATTCCAATCTCATTTAGTAATGCAAAGTAAAGCTAGATATAAAATTCCATGATTTTCTCTCATTTTTCCCCGTTCTACCCATATATGCATTTCCAAACTACTTCACATGCTTTCAAATGTACATTTGCAACTGAAAGATATTTAATATTCATTTCAGACAGCTTCCCTGAAAGGTTACTAATGATTCTCGAGGCTATTAATAGCAATCTGGAGATTCAATGTCCACACTTTTAATAGCAATCATTCCGTTAATATCATTCCAAGCAAATACCCGCTGGAATGATTCCCAGATTAAATTCTGCAGTTCTCAGAAATCCAATTACTACAAACTCAGACAACTCCACTTACTAGACCTAACTCACATTTTGCTTCATTTGAGGCAATTCCTTAAACGTTGGCCCAACCTTTTCATCAAAATCAGTGTAAACTATATGATTAAACAATGATTTCCATTGATAATTAATTAACAAGGAATTTATGGCATTAATGTTTTCATATTTATATATTTATAGGATATTAATTTACATGTGAACACCGAAATCATCGTATAAGGAGCAAAATCAGTACCTTAGGATAGGACGGGCTATATGGATCCTTGAGTCAGTGAATTTACTTGGAGGAGCCTTTGCATGGAAATGGATGACTTAATTTCTTTTACCCCCAAGTTCACGAAGCAAGCCTATAAGCAGCAAGGGTCATCAATTGGTGCATACTCCATCCGAATATTTATGAGAAGCTTAGTGTAAAAATAACCCCTTGGAAGCTTTTATCTAGCTATGACTTTTATGTGAACGGAGGAGATATAAACGGATACGGTCGAAAAGAACCAACATTAGAGAACCGGCATGGGATAAGAATTTAGTATATTAATCACTTTAAGGGTATATACATTAATTACTAAAGGTATTCCTCCTGTTAGGGTCCGTTTACATGAAATATCTTGCAAATCATACGGACTGTCCCCCTTCCAAACTTGGGAAAAAGCGATAGAAAATGTAGCCTATTTATTTATTTATTACCACGCCACCGAAAACTGCCTCCATTCCGCCTATAAATTGGAGTTTTCATAACATTTAACAATTAAACGTTCACGAACATCCATGCCCTGGATAGGGGCAACGTACACAGGCGGGACTCGAACCCGCGGCCTATGGTTTAGAAGGCGGGGGCTTTACCCCTCCACCACAGAGGCCGGTTTTGCTTTAATCTTTCCCGTGAATCCCATTGTCCTTCCCTGCTTACCTAACTCAGTAACTTTTTTATTTTCCTCCCCGCTCACTACTCGCTCCACTTAAACCATCCGTCAACTCCGCATGTCGTTTTGAAGTCTCCTCTCCTCGCCCACCTTGTCCATTATTTCACCGGAGCTTTTCGTCCCCGTCCATTATACCTTCTCCGTTAGCTTACATACCAACATCTCGGAATCCTTCAGTCTTTTATCGCCTTATTTCCGCACCATGCACTTAAACGCACCATAAAGCGCTAAAATCCAGAGCAGACTCTTCACTAACGTTTTATCTACACTACTACTACACAAATACCCACCAATCAGCTCAATGACATTCATCGACACCTCTTCGATAAAGCAATCCAAGGGAGCATTGTGGGGTTCAAACACCTGAGCGTTTATTGAAGCGAGATGTGGGTATGGAGACGAATGGTGAAGATGAAGTAGATGGAGAGAAAGAGGGACTACGAAGTGCTGGACGTGGCGAGAGAAGAGAGGAGAAATGGAGAAAATATAAAGTTTTAAGGGAGACAGTTCTAAGCGAGGAAGGGATGTTAAAAACCGTGTTAGAGGGAAGAATGGTACGCAAGGAAGGAAGAGAATATTCATAGATAAAATAAAAAGGAGTAGACTATAGTGAATAGAAGAGGGATTTCCATGAAGGTGATACAGTTCGGTATAATCAGTCAAATATTCCATGGAACACTACCATAACTGGTACAATGCTATAATAATAACCAAAATTGTTCTCCAACAGTCTTAAGTGAACCGCCTTTTCGGAATTATTTTTGCAACAGCTTTCTCTGAGAAAACATGACAGAGGGACACAGGGAAGAACGAAGGAGGATAAAAAAATTCGACTGGGAAAGAAAGAGGTTACGGTTTGCACTATCTATATGCATTACACATCCACGATTTCACCAATACGCATTAAGGTATGTCAATGATACCGAACACGACTCTGCTTTCGTTTTTCTACATATTGTAGCCAAGTCCTCCAGTTCTTCAAGACCATCACATAAAAGAACATCCAGATGAATGGTATATATAATAACTTCGGGTGCAATTTACAAGATCGTCTCCCGGGCGATACCCTACGGTGCCCTGGCACCGAGTCGTTAATAAGGTCACGGGGCGGCTTGCAGGATCGATAGTGACCCCGGTTACGTTCCAATATTCACGCAAAACGACCACAGAAGGGAGATGCGGCCCTCGACATAGTAATGAGCAAACACCCAGCCGAGTCGCAGCAGCGGTGCCCCCCTCTGCCTCTCTTTTCAAGTACTGTAATTGCCCCTCTTGGAAACACCAAGTGGCCTCGATCCCCTACGTGGTCAAGAGCCCACTACAGGTCGCCGGAGGCAAATAAGCACATATCACCCACCGACGATTCTAGAACTACATGGGGACTGGAGCACACAGAAATGTAGAGCAGGAGTGCAAAAATGAGGCTGGAAAGACCTAGGATATTACCACAAATGCAGAAAATCATCTTGCCATGGGCAGTTAAAAGAAAGATCAAAAGCGATTGCGGAGGCAATATCAGTGACTGACACTTTTTACAGATGGATAGATTCTATATTTATCTATGGTATCCCAAGTGTACAGATGCAACGATTAAATTTACGAAGAAACAAATATGAGTATGAACACGCAAGCATAAAAATTAACCAAATGACGAAAATTTGGCAAAAATGTATGGTCCTCAAAGTTTGAAAACGAAAAAAACCGCACATGATCTACTAATCTCGAACGGAACACATTTTGGCGACAATATTGAAATTACAAGTAGAAATCGTAATGCAATTCTAGCAATAAGGCTAAAAGGATTATTTACGCCCAAGAACAGAAAAAAAAGAATAAATACACCACTTAACGTAATATACCGAGCATATTACATCCACCAAGATTTATGTGTGAAAATAGTCCTTTGTACTAAAATGGCTGACAAAATAGTCATGAAACCTGTTCCCAGACTTCAAAACAGTTAAATACCGTTTATTATGCATCGTTAATATTTGTTTTTCTTTTCCCTGAAGTCACTTCGCTCATCGAGCGAAAAATTCAGCAATTATTTTTTCTTAGGAAATAAATTCCTGTAAAGTTGAAAAAATGACCTTGCCAATTAACCATCAAAAGTGCTGAGGAATTCAAAACGTCAATTTTTTATATATTAAGACCAAGGAAATATTATTTAAAAAGCACGCTATCAGTCAATTAAAGTTTTTTTTAATTCCATCGATTCTCCCCTAATTAACGCATGCATGAGATAAGCACTTAACCCCTCTCATAGCAAAAATGAATGAATAAGGTTAAGAAAGCAAATGGGAAAAAAATCAAAACTGAGTCAAGCAGTATCCGTGACGTTTTTAAAATCTTCCACTTGAGGGGGAGACTGAGGAAAATAGATTCGTAGGGAATAAGAATAAAACATTCGACATAAAAAATGACTACCTCCGGCAGTGGTCCGTCCTTCGCTTCACGAGGGCATTAATCAAATGGCTGGGGAAACTTTAAAAAGGGAATTAAAGGGGATGGACCCAAAGCGGGAAACCCAAGAACAGACATCGTTTGCACACTACTCTCCGTTTTCAGTCATAACACGGTCATCATCACGCGTCAAAAATCCGTTAATTATTTTAACGACGATCGATAAATAGCAGACACTGCATATATAGAGCATATTTTGAAATTTTAATGGAAATGAAAATTGCTTATTTCCTTCACAGAATACTGAGAGTCCCCTCCGTTTCAATAAATATCGTATCTTCCAATGCCTGATAATTCAAGACAAAAGAAATGTAAGCCCAGAGCCATGTACAACACTAATGACAAAAAAATTAAGATGAAACTGCTCCTTCCCCAACCTTATAATCCCAAGTCACTTCCAAAGAGATGAGAATACAAGCACAGAAATGATCGAACCATCTCGATAAACATGGTACAAGAGAACGCTAGAATTTCGTATGATTGATCAGGACAATACTCGCACTAAACGATTTTATTATCAAAATTAATGCACGAAAGCTGTCGTTTCCCTCAAATGGAAAAGTAAGACGCAGATTGGTTATCCATTTCCTTTTCCATCTACCACTAATGAGTAGAATATGGCGCTGTTTTCGCTAAACTTATCATTTTCGAGTACGGTGTTGGCATCAATTCACTAATGCAATATTAAGAGACACCGTACTCTGAGCATTTTCATGATGATGACACAGGTTGCATCAATTTTTGGTAAAAAAAAGCATTAAAATGCGATAATTAACCTAGAATTCCGTAAATCCAAGAGAAGCAGAACCATAAGAGTCAATCCAAATTTTCTGATTTTAATATATAATTTCCATCAATTCAAGGGTTGAAAACCCAATACATTACAGAGTATTTAGAAATTTTAATATTTAAAAATGTTCATGAAAATGATTAATCCCCGTCGTCGTCATTAATTCATTATATTTTTTATAGAGAGAACGACATCTTCGCATTACAAATAGCTTATAAAATTAAATTATACCATTTTTTTAATTTTATAAATGGACGAAAGGTAGATTTCAATTTCCGAAGTGTAGAAAATTACATGAATATCGAAGTTACGTATGCTATATAAAAAACATTTGCTCAAATTTTCACGTCAGGAAATGTTTATATTGTTCTTCTTACTCGGGATAAGCCACAAAGACGAAAATCGCCCCGCGGCGACGCATAACTACCAAAATGGCTACCAAAGAAGCTAAACGCCTACGTTTAAACAATGTTTAATGATTCATTGTTATAGCCGAATAAACAATGAGTAAAACGATGTATGACACGACCCCATAAAGTTTCCGCAGAATTTCGTGCAAATACTTACAGTTCAGCGTTCCACCTTTTTGTGCACCGATAATATAGTTCAGTTCTAATGACATCACTGGTCATGAAGATGAAAATCGAAAAGTCAGCATCAATGGAGACTTTCACCCGGTGGATAGACCGAGTTCAACAACAAGAAATGATCAATCCTGTTAGCCACTTCAAAATCGTTTCAATTTCCGTACTTTTCTCCAAATCAATTTTAATTTCGGATATAAAAACGTCAATCCAGGGACAAGTTCAATAAAGGATAGGTATTACAAAAAGTATAAAAAAATGCAGATGAATCTGCTCCTTCCCCTAACTTTCCCCTATTTCGTGGGTGTCCTTTCTAACATAATTCCAAAGGATACCCACGAATACCCGCACAGAATCGATCCGTCCGTTGCGAAGCATGAGAAAGCAAAAAATTACGCATATTTGATCACGGCAATGCTAGGCACCATGACTTCTTCTTTTTTTATGAAAATCAATCTCTGGAACCTTTCATTTTTCCCGACCGCAAAAAAAGTATAGGTCTTGGAGGAGAAGGAGAGGGAGTCGGGCAAGAGGATTAGAAAAATACGAAACTCGTTACGGGAGGCGGAGAGATAGGGGAGTAGAGGGAAAAAGGGAGGGAGGGATGGGAAAACACAATTTTCATTATTCCGGCGAAGGAAATCTCCCTAGGCTGAATAAAAAAAAAGAGGAGTAAAAGTGGGGGAATTGCAACTGGAGCAAGTTTCAGGAAGGGCGAAATAAATGCGAAAGAAAAGAGGTAGCACGCTACCTCTCGTACTCTGAGATTCCATTTCACCTTTCTTTTGCAAAAGGAAAAGAAAGAAAGCAGACAATAAGCAAGCGTGGCCCTTATTCCTTCGCCTAGCGAAAGGCGACGCGAAGCAGCGATCGAAAATTTCTGAGAGAAAAAAGATATTCTGAGTAAAAGAAAGTAATGCAATAAAAAACTTACGTGCACTGGCAAACAAATGAAACCCCAGTCGAAAGAAAGTTAATGGATTATTGTGAGGAGGGTAGTGAGGCCATATTATTTAAGTATTTTACCGATTACTATATGTTTCTAAGAAGCATTTAAAAGTATTTAGGCAGTTTCCCATCTTTTCACGAACTTTCCTTTTAATGTCACAGTAACACCAACTCCGTTTCCTTTGATCTAAAAATCCTATTCTCTTCCTTCCTCTCCCACGTTTACTCAACATTCTACCATCAAACACTGTTTTCAACATTCCCTCCCCACTCAGTACTCCATCCATCCAAACATTCTGTTTCCTCCGTATCTATCTAGAATCTGCCTCTCCTCACCCGCCATGCCCAGTATTTCGTTGTTTCCTAACTTTTTTTCACTTCACCTTCTCCATTTTTCTCCATACACATTACACACCTCTCGAATGCCTCCAATCTGGAGTAATTTGCAAATTAACACGACTTGCCTTCTCTCCCATTTCCGACTTCCTCTTCAATTCAAAAAGAGGCACACCCCCTTTCATTTTACCTGTAAATCTTATTCTCATCCAACCCTAACCTAACCTAAAACGGTATTATGAACTAATTGTAAGTTGTAAAGTAAGACTTACAGATAAACTGGATGGAGATGCTGAAAATTGTGTAAACGGGAATGATGGCAAGAAAGCGGGAAAGGGGAAGGAATATAATAGGATTCATTGATAATATGAAACAGAATACGCGTTATCGTGAATTGAAGACGGTAGTTCAATGCGGGAATGGGATGTCGGGTTAGTTACCAAAATGCTCCATATAATCCTACTATCGCCGGCAGAAGGCCTTAATTTAAAAAATCTACTGATGAGGCTGTTAGGTATGAAGAAAATCACATTTTTAGGCTTTCCGTTTTCCGATAAGACTTTCTCAATCCGTCTACTTAGCACCTAGATCACTCC
Organism: Ischnura elegans; assembly: GCF_921293095.1. NCBI lineage: Eukaryota > Metazoa > Arthropoda > Insecta > Odonata > Coenagrionidae > Ischnura > Ischnura elegans. The sequence goes on along the minus strand of NC_060251.1, from coordinate 29,003,927 downwards.
TGAATGACAACCAGCGATGAAAATTCCGAGCGAGCGATGCGGACGGGAGGTTAAAAAGAGAGGAGAGCCTGGGCGAAAGGGGTTGGTATATTTTTCCCCTCATACGCTCGCAAGGATGAGGGTCACGTACACCCCTTCAGCTAGTTTGAGTTATGAGATGAGTAGCACGGCGAAAGGATACGAGGGAGCGCGGAAAGCCATGAGATGTGCGAGCCAAGAGGATGACGGGAAGGCTCTAAGGGAACACTCGTCGGCGACAAATTTTTCCGTCGATCAAAGCGACGACTAGAAAATGTCGGAGGAAATGCGAAGGACGACGGTTGAACGAAATGTGATTTATTCCTCGGCGAAAGGCGTGAATGGCGAGAAATGGCCACGCTGAAAATTTGCGAGACGAGGCAGAAAACTTGACAGGTAATTTAAGACACAATTTTTTTGGAGGAGAGAGGATAGAAAACATGTCCTAGGCTTCGCTTGAAGTCTCCACAGGATTTACACCAGTTCAAATCGTTGTATATCAGCGACGTTTCAACGGACGACTCGTCCATCGTCATCAGGTTTCACCCTGGAGGAGTTTTCCGTTGATACGTTGGTAATATACCACCATTTAAACTGGTAGAAATCCCGAGCAGACTTCACGCAAATAATTCGCCGGGAAAGAGTTACATCATACGTCCGGAACTTCGTTGAGCACAAGCTGCAAACCAAGATCGCCTTTTCAATAGAACGAATTTCAATCATTGGCGCATCACGAAACTAGATAATTAAAAAAGGGGATACTTTTCATATCTGAGCGGAACCGCACGCACTGTATGAACGCTGTGGTTATATTTTATCAAATGCAACCACAGCGACCATAGGGGATAGAATTTCTTATGAATTATGGAAAGATAGTCTCTAAGGTAACTATCCACGGTTAAATTGACAGAAAACCTGAATTGAATGAAACAGAATACACGTTATCGTGAATTTCCTACTATGTACCGCCTTTCGACGTTTATTGGTCATCTTTAAACAGTCATGAGTTAAGATTACCAAAAATGCGGAAAATTACTGAAAATACTATAATTTCGCAATATATTTTTCCAATAAATTACCCATGAAAAAAGTTAGCGTTTGAAAATATACCAATTAGTGCCTTCAAATGGCGAGAGAAACATAAAAACTACGTGCTCCATCGAACTGAACATGATTTCGACTTTCAATAATGACACTACTTCGTACTATTATTTAAGTATTCTACCGATTAAGGTAGGTTTCCATGGAGTGCTTATTAAGAATTCCGGGAGCCTCCCCTTACACCTTACATCATGCACTTCCCTCTTCAGTGCACAATAATTCCTACTACTTTTCATTCTATCAAAAAATCCTATTCTTTTCCTTCCCCTCCCTCGTTTACCTAACATTCTTCCCTCTAACACTATTTTCAACATCCCATCCCCGCTAAGTACTCGCTCCATCCATACCTTCTGTCTCCTCCGTATCTCATCTAAAAGCTGCCTCTGTTCACCCTCCATGTCCAGCACTTCGTCGTTCCTCCTCCTCTCCGTCCACTTCATAGAGCACTGATAAAACGCTTCTCAAGGCGTAAATTAACATTGGGTGTCCAGAATCCACCGTTTAATGTTTCGACCTCTAAAATTGCCGTACGCTAAAAAATACATCTTCTTTCCGAAAGTGCAGTGATACAAAACTAAAAAAATTAACTTTCGATTACATTTTAGGGTTTCTGGGTACAACATGAATACATTGCATCAGGTCATCGTCATGGTAACCGCGAAATATTCCCGAAGGCGTAGAGTGCATGGTATGCCAACTATGAAGCTCACATCTGGAGAGAAATGAACATCTGGTACGGATCTGGTATGTTGTAAAGAGAACAAATCGCTAAATGTCGTCTGCTCACGCAACATGTGCTATAACACAGACATATCTGCAGAATGAATATCCAACTTCCGTTCAATAAAGTAACAATATCAAAATGCTGTAATAATTTAATAATGGGCTTCGATATAATTAGCCATACTTAATAAACTATATTACCACTTCACTGAAAATTTCCATCAAAATAAAAAAAAATATTGAATCACACCACCTAAATTTTTGATTGAAACATTAAGCTGTTATGGTATGGTAATTGGAGGAGGCTACCGACAGCTGAGGTAATTTTCGCCAAGAAGGAAGGGTAGGATTTAGAGAAACCCGGCGTCGGCATTAGCCTGCTCTTAACGAGAGGCGCAAAGGGGACCACGGCTTAACCTCCCATTCGACGTACTCACATCCCCCTATTCAAGCAGAGATCGGGCAGTCTCTGAAAACTATCTGCAATCGCTGGAAAATAATAATATGAGATTCGAATAATGATGGGAAAATTTCGGCAAATATGACACACCGCTATCAGCTAATTATTTCAAGACTACGGCCTGATGCACTGGATGGATTAGAAAATTTAACATTTAACACGTTACCTCAAGATTGTATGCTTCGCTACGCAATACAGACGTATGAGATAGAAGGCGACGGACACTGCTGATAAGATTACGAGAGGAAAGGATGTAAAGCCAGGCGGGGAGTAAGACAACACGGTTTATGAAACAATTTAAAGAAAAAGGCCTAGTACCAAACAGATGAAAGTGATTCTACATGGGAATAGGACCAGGCGGGGGTGATAGATGTAACTGGAACACCTTGCTCCATGCAAACGTTCCTCAAACCGTTTAATTAATTAAACACGTCACAAGAGTTCTAATTTATTTACAGACACATGAAACGCGAGATGACTAGAAATGTAGTAGTCTTCAACTCTCATACCTTCCAAACTATGTGCATTACCATCAACATCCGTCACCTAGCAACTCAATTAGTATGTTTCCACGCAGGTCTCCGCTTAATTCATCGATTCAATAATCTTTTTAACAATCACTCATTCGCGCTTCTTCCTACTAAAATTTTTCATCACCTGTTCTGTGCATCTGACGAGTGGCTTTCTTTCGTCGTCCATACCTTCCACTTGAACTTGTACAACTTCCTTGATCATATCAGCTGAAAATTTGACCAATAAAGTTATCCCGTCTTCCTGTTTTGTTGCCCAGAGGATCATTCCATGATGTACTCGACAAATATTTCCTAGTAGCACCACTGAGGTTTCCCAAACTTAAGCGTTAAGATTTGAGACTCAAATTCGGAGGCAACCGAAGAGTTTCCAACACGTTCAGTTGTCACGGATACTCCGTCCTAAGAGGTCGTCCATTGTTGAACAGCCAACATTCACCCGTCCCCTTCCAAACCCCTCTTCCCCACCCCACTCACTTCTTCCCCAGAACTACGGCCGCCGCAAGACATATCCCACCACCCCTTCCCATTCCCCCTTATCATTACGAATTCAAGATCTGCCCGCAGCCTTCATCTTGACTGGAAGAGCTCTAAAAGGGAGACGGAGAAGTTAGAAGTAGGGAGGGTTACTGGGGTTGATGGGTAAAAAAAACATTCCTACGTCATCCCAAAATGGTCCAGCTTCTCATTCCCCAGACCCTCAGGAACCTCCTTACCCACCTTCGTAACTCTCTCTCTCCCTCCCCCACCACTCTAGTTTCAACTTTCCCCCTTTTCTCTCAAAACTTCCCCCCTTCAAACGCGCGCACCGATAAAATACGTCACGGCTAGAGCTTTCGAGCGGAAATTTCATCCCACGCGTTCCCTTGCCCCTGAATCCAGATAAGGGTCGTTGAAGGAAATTGAGAAAATTGCCCGCTCAACTCATTAATAGAAATTATTTAAAGTATCATTTTTGTATTTTATTTTCGAAAACTTGAACTTGAAATCATCTTTAAGTCTCTTCCGATGCTAACCTGGTACCCTGAGCCATTGAATCTGGTTGGGTTTCCTATCGGGAAAGTTCCATCATAATCACCGGCATTATTGATATTTATTTTTAATAAAACTTGAACTAGAAATCATCCTAAAGACTTTTATGATGCTTACCTGATACTCTGAGTCATTAAAGCTGTTTGGGTTTCCTGTTGGGTAAGTTCAATCATAACCACTGAAGTTTTAGAAAACTTGCAATCATCCTAAAGACTGTTCTGATATCTTCCTGATACGCTGCTCTTTGGGTTTCCCACCGGGTAGGTTCTATCATAACCACTGACGCTTCAGGTTTTGAGGTATTGAGTTTAGACCAGGATCGCTATTATCGATCAGGATTTTTTTCTTAACTTCATGGCATCAAGCTTACCCTTCCCTGAACATAGAAGTCATGAATATTCCACGAAATTTTCTCGGTTCGTCAAGTTTATGAGGGTCAGTAGTTCCATTCCAGGAGTTACATATCTCACGGAAATTCACCACCCTTCAGGCGGATAGTTCGGCATTAATCATATTCTTGGAATCATGTGATTCTACGCGATTTCAAAGAAAAAACTTAACACCATCAAGCCATCAATCTCCCAGTCAATGGAGTGCTAATCAACGGTAGGAAAGTACTCTATCTTCCAAGCTTGGCAAAAAGAGACAGATTATCGCTGGAATTTCAAAACAATCCATCATGAAATAGGAACAAGCTGAGAAAACACGGCATTTTAGGTCATGGGAAAAATTCTTGGGCCGTACAGCGCATAGAATCACGGGAAAATACAACTAGAGTTCTCACAACTTTTACGAATTCCGTTATCTAAATCTCATTTCGTCCAGAAAAAACCATTCGTCAACTGATGTTACAGAAGACCATTCTAAGCACTTTTTCAAAGTTAAATATTCTCTCTTCGCCTCAACTTAAACTTCAGGGGATGTATGAAAGGACTGCCTCAATACCTATACTTAATTTGTAGCATACAATAGAAAAATGAGGAGATGGGAACGGTGCGACGACAAGAATGTTTGGCTTCCCACTCAGTCGGACGAGGTTCATAACCAGGCGGTGAAAGAGATTTTTCATCAGGTGCCCCATCTCTAGGCATTGGAGATGTGGGTAAGGAGAAGAATGGAGAAAGTGAAATGGACAGAGAGGAGGAGAAACGACGAAGTGCTGGACATGGTGGGTGAGGAGAGGCAGCTTTTAGATGGGATACGGAGGAGACAGAGGGTTTGAATGGGGGAGTACTTAGCGGGGAGTGGATGTTCAAACCGGGTTAGAGGGTGGAATGTTTGGTGAACTAGGGGTTTGAGATTATGAAAAGAAAATTATTTAGTCATATTTGTAACATCAATTAATATGTTCGTACTTCATTACATCTGGCTAAAAATTTACGAAAAAAACTGGAACGATTAAGTTATTGTGGAAGGTAACTAGGGATTTCCACAATTCTATACGCCGGGAAAGCCTGCGATCATTCTTCACAATTAAGTTATATTTGTAATATCAATTAATATACTTATAATATCAATTAATATACTAATATAAATTTTATACTTAATTAAATTATATACTTAAACAATATGGTTTCTTCAACGCCTACTTAAAAAGTTTTATCTACTTTTTACAGATTAAACCACTAAATTTAAGGTGACGGAATTAAATAATTATTTCTACGGATAATTTAGTAAAACGCTTTTATTCGCATGCCTATTAAAATATTCCATTGCTCCTCATCGTTAGGATTTGAAAATGAAAAGCGATAGTAAATGGTCACTATAACGTTAAATAGGGTAGCCCGATTCAACATGCCTTACTCGTAACCAGGGTAGCCATCAATCAACGCTGTAATTCAGCCTCTCCTGTGGCAAATGTCAACGGATCCCTCGATTTTAGTTCGCTACTTATCACCCAACCTCAGTCCAGCCAAGAGTACACATTATGTCTTCGAAATATATCGCGTCCCAAGCACCTTTTCCACGCGACACATTATCTCGCTAACATTCTAAAAATTCTTCCGCAGCTAAATTATCCGCCACCTTCCGAGAATGAGTATTACTAGTTTATCCCCGGGTCAAAAGGAATAAAAATAAAAAAAGAGGATGCCCCAACAAAATACGAAAGAAAAACCAAAACAAAACACACTCACTAACTCTTAAAGTCACAAGCACGCACGCACATAAAGTTGGTATGTACATTATATTTTTATGTGTACACATTGCGGCACGCGGGAGGGAAGCCTTTCTTTTGCCCTTTGGCAAACAATCACCTCGTTAGCCAGCTTGTTTGGATTTCTTTTTGTGAGGTTTTTTTTTTAAAGGCAGAGAGGATTAAAGGGCCAAGTAAGGATGAAAAAGAGCCGTGGAATTCGGGGAATAGGTGGATGGGAAGGGGGGTTGCAAACATTAAAGATGAAAGAGGAAGGGAACGCTTCGCTCGCCCGAGAAATTTGATCAGCGGGAATAGGAGAGACTGGAGGTAAGGGAGACGGAGAAACAGAATGGATAATGCTAACTTACGGAATAGAGGACATTCCAACGGCCACAAACGCCAAAAACTCCCCGAAAATACTGGATGTAGAAAGCGAGGACTATCGAACAGTTAACCTCTCCATTACAGACCGTTGTACCCCAAACCGAATGAATAAAGAGAGAAGAACACAAAAATGAAAATAATTTAAAATTTTACCCAAACACTTGACAAATGCTGCGCACCGTCTAAAATTGTTCCCAGGCCAATTTATTTATTTGATGTATCGTAATTGAAATACAAATACATGCATATATTCATTCGAGCATTTTAATTTCACTAAATATCTATTGCGTAAAACTATAAGCCTTAGTTTATTTTGAAAAAGGCGGAATATTTGCCCAGTGTTTAGGTATTTTTGAGTTTATATCCATTTTTGTATAATTTTTAAACTTTTACTGATGTTCCCATACTCTTTCGTGTATTCAGCAGGCATACGTGACGTTTCGTGGTACGATATCTGGGTCAAAAGCTATTTAAGCCAATCTTATTGCATTTAAAAACTATCATATTTTTTAATATGGTCGCGGGAAGGTAAACCAGTCTTAAACACAAGGAAACACTCCGCCCCGTTAAAATATTCAAGGCCTATTGATTAATACCTCGGAATAATTTTAAACGGTGCGGAGTATTTGCCATGTTTTTGGGTATTTTTTTGGGTCATGTCCATTTATATGTTATTTTAAACACTTACAAATGTTTCCATCGCATTTTTTTTCACCCATTCAGCAGTCAAACGTGACGTTTCGTATTCTAAGTCTCAGCAGTTATTTATACCAAACTTTAATGCATTAAATAGCTGTTATATTTTTTTAATATGGCTGTGAGAGTGCCAATCAGTAATAAATTGGTTGATCAATTGATAAAGCGACGATTTACAGGCGCGATTTTATGGACCTACTTTGTTCATTTAAGTAACATTTCAAGAGACATCGAGAGTGAAACCGGAAACTACCATTTGTCCACCACGTCAAATGTAAAAAAATAAATTTTTGTAGCTTAATTAACGCTCCATCATGTCAGAACATTGATAAAATGATGCATGTACATCATTACCTATATCCCCAGTGCTAATAGTGAAATGTAACCTACGTACTCAAGCGTACGTAATAGTACCTCCAAAATAGGCTGAATCATTACTATGGCTTCCCCTCCTCAACCGTACATAAAGGTCACAGCAACTCACAAGCCCTTCCGCAGAGGACCCACGTAATACGCATGCAAATATCCCATTATTGGCGCAACTTCAAAGCAGCGCTCCCATCTAAAAATCAAGCTTACATGGCCGAGGATCCATTTAGAAAATGAGAGCGATGTTGGAGCACAGAGAGGTCGAACGTCCATATTCATCACGAAGTGAATTTTGAGCAGGCGGCGAGGAGCCCCGGATGGAAATTAATATTCGGTTTACACTCGTTCATCAGCGGGATGGATCTCAGCGGGAAAAACAGACGTGGTGTCCGGCGTATAGGTCGCGAAATATTTAAACCGATTTGCACATATTCAAAATATATTAAATAAGAATTTCATTTTTGAAATATTGCGCGAAAAAGAGCAATCTCGCAACTCTAAAACACCGCGATACATTTTTTTTTGAAAATGCGATTTTCTGCATACAAAAAATAATATCATATAGATTCAAGAGCATGCATGCTTTCATATGAGACCAATATTATTTTCACCAACTAAGATTTATTTAATTTCTCATGGCATCTGACGCAGAATATTGGTTCGATGGTGAAGGCAATGCGAAGGAAAAAAACTTATACCAGATTTGCACGGCATCATATACTTTAAATATTTCGCAAAGTATCATAAAAATAAACGCATTGTTCATGTTGGAAACAAATCAGTTCAGTATTTCATAAAGTAAAATAAGTAAAAAGCATTAATTACCAATCAGTAATTATCCAGTAAATAATCCAAATTATCCAATAAAAAATCAGTAATTATCCAGTTAAACAATAGACAAAAGAAACCAGATTTCGGAAATAGAGCGCAAAGATTTCCTTTTTTCAAGTATCATACCCGAAATTCGTAGATTTATGAGAACCTATCGATAAAATGAACGCATGCGAAACAAGAGAGACTTAATATATTAACAGAGACCGAATTCACTTTCATCAATTTATTTTATTTTTTTAGACTGGTTTTAGGCAAGGAATATTTCGTATACGAGTGAATAGGCACTGAAGAGGGAAACGGGAAGCCCAGAATGGAATTTTAATTTTCGATTTACACACGAGTGATGCCCTCAATGGCGGGGACATGCATGCGTGATAATGGCTCCGCGATCGACTGCAGACCGTTCCCTCGGCGTTGGCGTGGGATTCGCATCCACAGTCGCACGCAACGGCCGCCGATGCGTCCACTAACTCAATTCCCCGGATGACAACGGCCAAGAGCCCTCATCAAAGTGCGGCGGAGATATTAAGCGATTGGATTGGAGGGGTTTGGCAGACGCATACACGAGTGGGCGACCCAGACCTCGTGCTTCAGATCGCCCACTACAGCGTAAACGAAATGGCAACACAAAAAAACGTCGGATAGACTCGAAAAATTTGCGATATTTTTCGGCCGGTTAACACTAGGAATACCGGTCTTGACACCCCTCTCATAACTACGAATGGAGTCATTTTGATTCCTACCTTATAATTGCTTATATTTTGCGGTTTATATCTTCATTTATTGATAATTTGCTTTAGTTTACCATTTTTGTTTATAAATTCAGTATTTCAGTCGAGGTTTTAACAAAAAAAATGATATTAAAAAAAAATGCGATGCTCAACAGTATTGCTTTGAAATTCTTTTTTCTTGCATGTTATATTGTTTTAATGGGATTATCACTGAGAAATTGGATAAAACAGTAAGCATAAACTTTTCACCATATTTTATTATCGTGTTTATATAGTAAAAATATTACGTATGCTACATAGAAAGTGGGGAAATAATTTAATAAAATAAAAAACATTTTTATTACAGTTGGTACCTCTTTGGTAGATAATTCTTAAAATATTAGTCAGAGCAGAGAAATTAAAATCTCAAGGAGTCATTATGACTCCATCGGTAATTCTAGTGTTAAAGTTTTTGCATTTTAATGTATCTGAGGAGACAAATTTTTTTGTATTTTTTTAATTAATTGCCAGTTGCTTTTCAGAGTTTATGGTGAAAGCGTTCGAAATGTGGTGCTACCAATGAATGATGAAGATAGAATGGATCGACAGAGTAAGTAATGGGGAAGTTTTTAGAAGATTGTGAGAAAAGAGAAGTCTTTTTCTTGCAAAAACAAGTGGTCATACACATTTTTGCATTTAAAAAATTAATATCCTGATAATTTTCAGAATTAAGAGTGGACGCATTCGCAATGTGGTGCTGCCGAAGAATGATGAAGACAAAATGGATCAACTGAGAAAGTAACGAGGAAGTGCTAAGAAGAGTGGAAATTTTAAATGAAAGGGGGCACAGGCTGAACTTATCAGTAATTTAAAGCGTTATCTACATGTTAATCTACCTTAATTACGTTTATTCTATAGATTAGCTACAATAAAATAATATTATCGCACCTTTATTTGTCAATTATTTATTTGGATCCCTGTTAATCAGTTGATAAATCGAATGGGGAACTTGCATGAATTTTTTTTATTTCACAGGCGGACAGAAAATTATTTTCTGAATACAACAAAGAAAACCGCATGTTTATCTGAGTTTTCCTTCGCGAGATATTTAATGATAAATATTACGAATTTTAAAGCGCGGGAAAAACTACCTCACCCCCCAAGCCACTGCCGACGAAGCCTCGATGACGTCAAAGGTGCCTAAACATCACGCGAAGCTATTGTTGTGATTGTTTGTAATAGTTGCCAGCAGTTGTGAAAGCTTCGTTTGTTAGACGTGTTGATTATTTTATATTTAAAGATAAATATCCGACGATAGAGGCTTGGAAGCCCTCATATTTTGCATTATTTATAATATTAATATCTGAGTACGGGCATAAAATATAAAACTGGTGCAGTTAAACCAAAAATTATATAATACCTAAATAACATCGTTGTAGGAGTCTGAGCCACGGCCATTGGAAGGGGGATACGTTAATTGTAAGTTGATGTTATCGACGGTATATCATTCATTTAAGTATGCAATTAGAACGATTTTGATGTTTACTGATGTCCGCTTAGCTTTTATATACAATAACTTCATCCGTTTATTCGTAGGTACCGGAGAATTCGTCGTTTAGGACTGTCTGTGCTTGTATTATGGGGTGAATTCCAGTCAATGCAACTTTTGCTCGCTGATTGGAGATCTCTAGGAACATTTTTGTGCCAAAATAGTGTTATTTTCAACGTGACGTCTCCCGTTAAACTACTGCTAATAATCACAGTGTCAGTGGTTGAAATGCACAAAGTTTGACAAGGTTGAAAAATATCGGCCAAGAGTTGTCAGTGTTCCATCGTGATTGAATTGTAAAAAGTGCTATTACGCTATCGATAAATGTCTAACAGTAGTGTAAAAGTTGTCAGTGGCGTGCTAATCTCCGTTGTCACAGTAGATATGACATTTCACGATCACGCTATTGAAATAAAAACTGTGTGTGAAGTTTGTTATTCCATTATTTCAACGAATAGTAGTGAGAAATGTCACCTGTGTCACTTGTGTGGGCTAATTTAAGGGTGAATCAGTGAATAAATAGTTGTATTCATCATAACGAGTTCTGTTATTGTAAGTTGTATGTGATGAATATAAGAATGTGACAGTGACATCCAGTTTTTGATAAGAGTATTTGCCTATTTCCCGCTATATTTTTATGGTATATGCTAGTATATTGTTTATGGATTTACCTATATTATTGAAATAGGTTGTAGCTTGTGTGTGTGTTGGCAGCGGAACCGATCGCGATATCACATGTGGATTGTGTGCAGACTGTTTTGCTGTGAATTCGTACCGTAGGACGGATAGGACTACCTTCTCCGCTAATCGGGCGTTGCCAAATTCAACAGCACAGCTTACGATCGTTATCCTCCAGTATTACAAGTTTCTTTTACAACTCGATTTGCCGCCAACGTATAGCAATAATTTGTCTTAGCAAATTCCATGAGGGTCATGGCATCAATTTTTGGTGTCCTAAAAAAAGGCTGGTGTCCTAACATCCCATGCCACACGCCTTAAAGGCGGCTTGCGGGGTATTATGTAGACGTAGATGAATTTCAGGTGTACTATTCGAACGAGTGGCAACGTTATCATCCATTTTTCTGATAACTAAAACACACGAAGTGAAACGCTTGTACTTCATCATCCCGATGCCGCGTTATTAATATCCCAAGTAATAATCTAGGCACAATAGCAATAGGAAAACTTGCCCAAGAATAACAGAACAAAATAAAGTGATGATGAGCGGCTAAATACTCCCTCAAAACAAATTTTACACCAAGCGCTTAGCGTATTTTCCAACTCCCTGCGGTTGTTTAGGCACCTATGACGTCACGCCTGGCCTCGGCAACGCTCGGGTGTCTTCGCGCAGTGGTCGGCTCAGAGAAATTTTTCTCGATTTTAAATGCAATTTTTTTATTTCTTTTGATGTTGAATGGAGAAACTGAAGGTATTTTTGCGAGCTAATGTATCCATTTGACCTATTCAAAATAGTTTTTAGAGCAATCTACGACCCATGCAAGTTCCTCATTGTTTTCTTTTATGTGAAAATATACCAAATGAGGCAATATAGAATGATGTTGACTCTAGAAAGGGAATAATTAATATAAAACACCTCATTCAATTCCACCGCGGAGCTATAAATCAAATTAATTGATTAACTTCACGCTGTAAATGGGTAAAAATATTCTGCATAAAAATAGACACAACGCCATGCAATAAAAAATTACAACTAAGACAAGGTCGTCAATTATATGATGATCCTATACCATCACACTTCAGAGGTAAAAAAAACGGAACACAGGAATGAATGTGATTTTCATCTTGATTGGGTAAGTACGTTGGAGTCCAGTAATTCATGCAGTAGAATAACATAACAAGATCTCTAATAGAAGAAATTTTCAAAAGTGCAGGTCCTAATCTAGAAGCGCAACATAAAAATTCATCTCTATCACCTCTGATAACCTACGCATTGTTTAAGAGTAGAAGGCGATATTTTGTGGAATCGTTTTTCAGATAACATAACACAGGAAACGTTTGTATTGCCCACAGAATTTTACTATTCACTGACCTAGGTTTCAATAAATTGCGTAACTTTGAAAATGATACAATTTGTCGACACCTACGTCGGTAAGTACTAAAAACCCTTGGACCATACAAACGTTTTCTGTTCTTACGTTTGCAATACACTGTTATTCTGTTGCTCCCGCATGAATCATTAACAATATTACCACAATATAAAGAAATATTTCGGCAAAAAAAACCAAAGCGACACGAAGTGAGACAGCCAGGTTACGTTCTGGACGTTTCCTCGCGTGTTTTTTTCTCACGAATTTAATCCGAAAATCACGAAACCTGATGGAAATAAAACACTCGGGGGAGATGGATGGTGAGCGGCCTAGGTGCACGAGCACTGGGTGGATGAAACGGAACGCTCACACAGGAAGGGCGGGAAAGAGCTCGTAAACGGATTTCAGTCGAGGGAGAGAGAAGAAAAAACGAGGCGCACGTATAAAGCCGATAGATGGCTCTAGTGATGCGTACGGGGCACTCGAAAAGACGGCTCCATGGAGGGGAAAGGGTGGAAGGAGAGGTGGAGGCTATTGAAAGCGATGAAGAGACGAATTCCCTGTTAAGCAATGGGATGCAGCTCGATGGCATAATAAATGAGACTACAACAAGACGAGAGGAAAATGTATTTCATAGATTCCCAAAACAATTATTTATTCCCCAGTTCAAAAACCGCTTATTCCACGAGAAACGTCATGTAAAGTATATATAACACTAAAAAAATAATAATATATAAATTTATACTCGTGAAGCTGCTAAGGCAAGCTCCTCATCAGCATTGTTTGGTATTGGTGTTCACCCTGAGGACGGCGGAAAACTCGTAAAACCACCGTCAGGCCACCACCGTACAATAAACTATATATAAAATATCAACACGCTGTAGTAAGACTATGTCGATACAATAAAAAGTTGTAAATAAATTAATTAATGATAGATAATATAGGTTAGTAGAGATAGCAATAAGTTATCGCCCGTGATTTTAAACCAACCTTGACATTTATTATATTTGGCTTAAAAAACGGACTACTTTTAGATTAAATAGCAAATGAATTCTATCACTGATGTCAAATGACGAAAGGGATAACGCAAAGGTCGTCTTATAAAGCTTAGTAAATTTTCCAGGCCTTAGGCAGGAAAACATTATGGAGGATAATAATAATAATAAGATGTCTTTATTCGGGCGAGGTTGAGACTCAGAAGTCCCCTCTTCCTCATAACCCCTCGATAGCGTCAATGAAAACATATTAAAAAACGGTAGATAAAAGTTTACAATAGAAAAGATATACAATATACACTACTTGTGAAATTTCAAATATATAAACAAGTATAAGTGAAAATTTTGCGTAAAAAAGACTTCTGTTCGAGAGAAAAAACATGAGGATAAGGTTGTAGAGGTTGGGAAAGGGAGTGTGGGAGCGGCTCACTAGCGGAGGATGAACAATTTCCGGGGGTTCAGTTAAGGGGGAGCTCTAAAGAACACACATTCCGGGGGGATTGAGGTTTGACCCTCTAAATCAATATACCTTGAAAAGCCGTGAATTTATTAAGTAGCAATAAATGCAATGAAATATTCCCATTCCGTTCACTACATTTTTACTCGTTGATATAAATGAATGTTGTTTATGGAGGTGAAATGTTATTGAACGATAAATAATTATCGCCCATAATAGAGTACGATAGAATTAAAATACGCCCTCCAATACTCCCTATCCCTTTGCGATTAATTAGCTTCCATATATTACGTATTAAAGTATTTTACCTATTCAGACGGAAAGGAATATATGGAATTTATAAGAAGTATTCTGGCAGTTTCCCCTCTCATCATGGACTTCCATCTTAAATTCACAATAAGGCCTACTCCCTTGGATTTCCCTTGCTTCCTCTCCCACGTTTACGCAACATTCTACTCTTTAACACTGCTGTCAGCAACCCCTCCACGCTCAGTACCCGCTCCATCCATACCTTCTATCTCCTCCGTATCTCATCTAAAAGCTGCCTCTCCTCATCCACCATGTATATATATATATGCGAATTCCTTTTTTCCCCGAACCATAAAAGACTTTAATAAATGCCAGTCGTAATTTCGTTAGAGCATTTCCTTTTTATGTGCAAATGGCTGGTGTCCTAACACCCCCTTCCACACGCCTTTAAGACGGCTTGCGGGGTAGTAGGTAGATGTAGATCTCGAACGCCTCCAGTCTCTTTCGTCCTCATTCCTTAGTGTCCATGTTCCCACACCGTAAAGCGCTACACTCCAGATAAAACTCTTCACTTGCCTTTAATTTGAACTCTTACATACCGATCCTCGCATAAGCTCCTTCCTGTACGTAAGCATGTTATTTTCATTCCTCCCTGATCTGCTCAAAACAATTTATCCGGAGTGTATTTATTTCAAGCCGCTCATTCGCGATGGATCGTTCCAAGCATGCGTTCCGATGATCAAATCGTCTACAGCAGGGCGCTAATACATCAAAAATCGATGCAGTAACAGTCTCAATGGCAATGAGATCGAACGAATTCAACTTCGACGTGAGGCACCAGCCTATTCGTCTTTCGGAAGCGAGAGCCCGCGGGAGAACCCGCTCCCCCCCAAGCCCAAGGGAGGGGAAAGGGTTCCTTATGGGCCTGAAGACAACCCATTTCCATGGTGAGGAAAGACTCCGCTCCGAAGGTCGGACTGAAATAAGATTTTTCTCACTTCACCAAGCAGACCGAAGATCGATCATCACTTGTGCGATTTCCACTGAAAGCGCTCTCGAGTCAAGGCGATGGATGGCTTACCACTTTATTTGCACAGCTCCAACCTATTCCGTCTCTTCCGTTGGAAGCCTAGACGTGGAAGAATGAGAATTGTTCGTAGAACCAACTCCATTGAATTCCGTCACCGCTGTTTAAATTGTTTATTCGTTTGTCTTACGCACACTTATTCCAGAAGTTCCACATTTAAATACGAATTGAGTATACCGAGATTTGTTCCGGGCTTAATCTGGTGGAATCCAACAAATAAGTGCGTAAAAAGTTGCCTATAAATTTTTTTCCTTTCCACAAATATTTTGATTATCCTTCACGCACATTTGCAATATATTTTGTATTATTTTCCGTTAAATGATTCAAAAAAATTAAAAACGAATCAAACATACACTTTTTTCGTAAAGCGGTCTCGGGGTATTTAGTTTGAGATAAATACGGACGTATATCAATTACTTCATCTGAGACCCTATGGGAGAATTGTTTGCTGAATTTAGTTGGAATGACCAGAATATAATTATCGGCCATATAAATTAAACGCTAGGATAGCTAACGCAGCTCTCCAATGCAAAGCTGACCTGACGATCATATAAAATGTATTGAAATCGGCCGTGAAGTATAATTAAATTGATCTTATGATCTTATACAATCGCCCGTAACTTTTAAATTACTCATATAGATTTTCAGAACAGAATTATGAAAACGAGACGCGGCATTTTTTAAGGCAATCGTTCACCAATAACTACAGTTAAATTTTAGTGTTATACTAACGCCTTCGCAAGAATTTCAGTGCAACTAAATTAATTATTACTCCATTTTTTGCTTTTATTCAAGCAAATATTTTTCCTTCTGCTACGGCTTTGTATCACTGTTAGCGTATATAAAGGCTAAGGCAGACATCAATTCATTAGAATACATTGGAACATCAAGGCCTATAACTGATGCGATTACTGACATTTTTATATAATATGAATGCCCGAGAGGTCAGGAAAACCATTTTTATAAACATCTTGCAACTAAAATAATTTTAACAAAAGAGATTTGAAATTCAAATTTCGTTTAGGGTTCGAAGAGGTTCGACATATGGGTTAATAAAAAAACTAAAGGGCTGAAGATTAAAAATTAATATTGCGAAATATCATCAAAAAAGTTAGTTGATTATATAAAAAAATAGTGACTTACCTCCAAAAAAAAACAAAACGATAGGTATTAACAAATTGTCAAGAAGTATTTAACATTATTGACAAACATGCAACTTTCTAGTTTAAAAAAGTATCATTTTGTGCTCTGAAGACTTAGGCACAGAAACGTTGGCATTTATAATTGAACAATTGAAATGGTGCAAAGCCCGACGACACTCCTTAAATATGATTCGCCATAAAAGTAAGAAGTCACAAAAATGTGATAAAAGTTATCAATGCAAGCATCAAAATAATAGAGATTACACGGCAATGCATCCAATTCGCGGAAAGAAGAATTTTTCTGGATTCTGCCACGAAAAATAGCCCGAAAAAAAATTAAATTTCACGACCAAATAGGAAGTAATGGGCACCCGGAAATGCCGTTCGCTAAAACCTGTAATAGCGGCCCACACCGCCGTGTGGACAAGACCCGTGCGCGCTTCCTACAACGAAGACGCCACGCTGGAGAAAAGGGTCGAGAGGCTCACTTAAAATCCTCGCGGATCGCGGGAAGAGCACGGCAATTAGCATCGGGAAACGACTAAGGCCCTCCACACACAAACGGGGAGCAGACTGAGCAGACTCTTCCACACTGCAAGTGCCCAGATTCCCCGTTCTTTTATCTTCGCCCCCCTTCTCCTCTCCGTTCACTGTCCCAAGGGAAACAGGCAAGGAAGGCAGTTGGATGATATGGCATTCCGTGGGATTAAACGCGGGTAAATATTTAACGCGGTCTCTCGGGCGTGCAAGCGAGACGAGTGGGCGGAGGATAAAAAAAAACAAGGACGAATCGGAAGGCGCACTCGCGACACACAGCGGAGGAAATTAAAAAAAAAAATAAGTTAAGGAGAAGAACGAAAGGAAAGAAGAGAGGATTCCGGGCCGTGAATGATTCACGAGCTCCACTCACCTAAATTCTCGGGGACACATCTTATAATGAGATGATAAATGCAACTTATTCGCGCGCGCGCGCCTCTTGCATACGGGGGGTGTAAAACAGCACACACCAGAGTGTGTAATTCGAGCCACGTACCAAGGAATTAATGTACCTTGTCCAAGTCAGAGGATAAGAATAATTGCCACTTTGTTCTTCTGCAACTCTTGAAGAGTGCAATTATATTAGCAAGCAGTTAGGATTTCTCCACTTTGTTATTCCTCTGCTATAGAATAAAAACTGGAGTAAGGAAATGATCGCCAATAACTTAAAGAAATTTAATCAATTACGGTACGAATTGAAAGCCTCTTGATAATTTCAAATTTGCTTTCAATCTTAGCATTTGACTCGAGATTTATGCCATCTAATTTCAATTGTAAATAAGAGTAACCTAAAAGTAAATTAGCCCATAACGACAGAAGAAATATATTTGACTTATGCGACTGAATTTCCCAGGAAAATTACATTTGATGTACATTTGATGAGATGTTGAAAACAGTGTTAGAGGGTAGAGTGTCGGTAAACGAGGGAGACGGAGGAAAAGATTAGGATTTTTAGTTAGAATGAAAGCGAGTAAGCCTTACTGTGAATTTAAAAGGGGAATGCATAAAGGGAGATAAGACTGTCAGATTGCTTATAAAATACTCCATGGAAACCTACGTTAATAGGTAGAAAACTTTAATAATAATAATAGTACATTTACCGTAAAAAGTGTATTACTTCAATTACAAAAAAGTTCACCGGGAGCATAAAGGATTTTTCTCTCAATGACCGAATGACCGAAAAAGAATTTCCTTTTCATCCCTCCCGGTCCAACGATGATATCGCTCACCTCGAATGACAACTATAAGGAAAGCTAAAATGTGTGAGCAGATAGGGCGAGAAGAGAAGGGGAGGGCGTTGGGTGGGCGTGGGAAAATTTAATCCGGCAAACAAACGACACCCACTCCTGGCTCTCACAGCATCCCGGGCGGGCGCCTGGACCAGCCAGCGGCGTTATCCCGTTTGCCACCACCCAATTTCAATTCTTGCCCTCGCCAAAGCACCACCTCAATCACCGACCCTTTCACTTCCCGCCTCGCAACAAGACATGACCTTTGCCCTGACCTTTATGGCGGGACGAGGACACCATTATGGCCGGGAGGAGTTTTATAGGACATCGGAGGACGAGGAGAGTAGTAGGTGGTCGCGGGGACAGGAGGGAGACAGACAGCGGACGTAAGTGCCCGTTCTTCTTCCTTGAATGCCTTCGTGGTTCTCCGCCCGTTTCTCCACTACTGGATTCCCAATCAAGGAAAACCATTCTCAAATGACCACTCTAGCGCATCCACGCATTTTGGAGCCAGACATTACAAGTAAAGGGTTCAAAGAGAAAAAAATGTAAGTTCTACAAGACTAGCTGACATAGAGTGTTGGAGTATTAGGCGGAGACCTATGCTAACCTTCACGTGGCTGAATGTTAAGTTCAACTGATTCTAGCGTGATATAATTCAACGAAAAGGAACGACGAAGTGCTGGATATGGTTGGGGAGGAGAGGCAGCCTTTAAATGAGATATGGAGGAGACAGAAGGTATGGATGGGAGGAGTACTTAGCGGGGAGGGGATGTTTGAAATAGTGTTAGAGGGTAAAATGTAAGGGCAACGAGGGAGGGGAAGGAAAAGAATAGGATTTTTAGATAGATTTAAAGGGAGTAGGCCGTACAGTTTATTGAGAAGGGCAGTGCTGGAAGAAAAGGGAGGCTCCCAAATCACTTCTTTAGTACTCCATGGAAACCTACCTTAATCGGTAATACTATAATAATAATAATAATATTGAAATGAAATGTAATTGCACTTTCCCCAATAATTTGATGAAATTATAATAAGGTTTGGTATTGCTTTGCATTTTGATTTGAACTAGATAATGACTCTGTGAGACGAAACCGGTCGTACGTATTCAATTACTGCGGAAAAGTGCAACTAACTTTCATTTTAATTTGCTGAATGTCGATGAAGTCGATGGCAATAAAATTCCAACAAATGTACTCCAGTATACGAGTAAGCATAGAGTAAGTAGTATATGAATACTCAAGAGGAATTCACGAACACCAAGACGAGTATACAAATACAAAGTGACCTAGGGTGAATACTTGAAGGCCTGCGTGAGCGCTTGCGATACTTAAGTGAATATTACACTGGTTTAAGAATACTTGGAGCTCAAGAGAGCAGAAATTATATCGATACCCAAGTAACTATAGGGGCGACAACTTCTCGTACATTATTAGTGAGGAAAGGGACTTATCGCAGAATTACCAATGGTCTCATCATTGCCTTTTTAATTTTCATTTATAACAGAAAAAAGTCACGTCATGGATTCAAACAAATTTTCGCGCTTGTGTGAACTCATTCTCACTTTCCAAGTGGATTCATGAGGTGACCGATCAAAAGTCAGTTTAAGGGGTCCTTCGAGAGGGACTGAAAAGAGGCCAGGGTTCTTTCCAAGATGAAGATAGCTTCCGTCTCATACCCTTTTGCTGAATGCAATACCTCCACTCATACTTAGCCTCATCAGTTGCAGTCAGTGGAGGAACTGAGGCACGCGAGAAATAATCCATATCCGACCTTCACCTCACCCCATTCCGTCAGCCACATTGGTGAGAGAGGACGTTGCAGTGACGAATAGAAGCCGACAGAAATACGAATGTAACCATTTAGAAGCTTCATAATATCCGTTTGGGACACGAAATTGCTCAATTCCAAACTGCACGTTATTCTTAACTGGGCGGGCAATCAATTTTAAAAGTAAAGGTGGCTATTTTGCCACCTTGCGTCCTTGCATATGCTATACTTCATCCAATTCCAGGCTTTACATGTTTTTACATTTTGAAATACACCTTCATGCATGGAAAAGGTTGCGTATTTACGCGCCTCGTCTATCACACGCCTAGCACGATGCCATTACAAAATACATACGACATAAATATATGCACACTAGGGACACAATGATTATGCAGAACTAACAAGTAGTGAGTAATTGATTACATGTGCCCAAACCAGTGGCTTATCTATGGGGGGTGAATGAGGGGATAGATCCCCTCCAAAGCCTCGGAGATATTAAAAATATATAATACTATTGTCTATTTTGACATTTAATAAATATCATCTGCTTTAAGTTAAATTTTTAGTGCCACAACGATGCAAAATGCATTTCCTGGCATTTCATTTTTCAAGAGTTTTCCCGGACCCCCGTTACCTAGGAGAGGGGTCGCCACCCCAGGCCATCCCATCCCCCCAAAGCATATTCCTAGTAACGACCCTGGTCCAAACTATTGTAAAAACGTTATATGATAAACTAAGCACCAGCGAAAGGCGATGGCAAACATCGTGGCGTGCCATTACACACGAGAGGGCAACCTATAACAAATCGTCATTATATATTTATTAAATAGGTCGAAGGACAGGAGCCAAACGAAAGGCAGTCCACGTGATAGTGTCACGAAAAAAACAATGGATATGGAGGCTGCTACATTTCTATCTCCAGTCATGAAATCATTTCATGAACTTTATAAATAACCCGCCCTTAATTCCCAAGTAAGTCTTCGCAATAGTGGAAGCCGTTGCTGTGGATTAAAATATTGAAAATAAAGTTCTTATTCCAGCACGGTTTAAAACGCCTAAATGAACTACATTACCCATAATGACACATTAAAACGAGCTCAGTCCTTAACCTTCATTATATAAACTCCAAAGTAAAAATTTGGCGCAATTAGTTATTAGGAACGATATTTTTATTCCCGAAAAGGATATGGACATTTTGAGAAGCAGATATTGATTGTCACTTCAAAAAGAAAACATAATACTAGAATAACCAAATATAATATGATAACTCGATAAAGCAGTCAGGCAGCAAAACGAATGCTAGATGATGTACCGTTAGAACGTACCGTACCGTACTGTAACGAATACTAGATGACAATGGCATAGGAAAATACAGTAAAACTCGCTTATAACGAATTTCAGGGGATCATCGTTCTATTTTGCTACAAACGGGATTTCGTTGATGTATCACGTGAGAACAACTGTTTACAAGGTAAGGAACGGTGAAGTAGCGATGATGGCCGTAATTTCTTTCTAGAAGAGGAAATAATTCCCCAACGAACCAAAGAAAATTTCTTAATAGTTCTAAATAGTTTCCTATCATCCGTGATCGTTACACGAGGGGAAATTAACATCGGCGATTATAGGAAAGTCCAAAGGACCGGAAATCCACCTCGTTATTGGCAGGATTTCGTCACGTGCGTGATCGTAACATACGTGATCGTGAACAGCGAGTTTTACTGCATATACACATCTCGTTGGTTGTAATCAGCTGCTGTCTAGTTTGTACCAACGCCCGATTCCCGCCTCAGACAAACTTCAACGCCAGCTCGATTCGCGATCGGATCTACTACGCCGCCTGGGTGACGGGAAACGTACCCCAAGCTTTCTCAAGCCTCCGGTAGATAACGCCACTGAGTGGGAGCCCTTGCTCCCAGCGAAGAGCTGTGTCGCGGGAAGTACGAGCGAAATTTCAAAACTACCAAGCGATGGAATAACGGCAGACACTGCGCCATCTGTGAGGTAAAAAACGTGAAAACCGTAACTTAAGCGCATAAAAACCTACTTTAATTGGGAAAATAACAACTGTGACCTAAAAATCTAGACAAATTAAAGTAATACGCACATGATGGGGGTGATACAAAAGTGGTGAAGAGACCGAGAGACTGACGCATGAATAATGAATCTTAGGACGTTTATTATTTTAGTATTATACCGATTAAAGTATGTTTCCATTCCGAAATTTGGCTGACGCATTCACCGCCATGAAACCATATCTTAAGCACCATTACAACAGAAGACACAAAAAAACTAGGCTTCACCGATGGCTTCCTATTTGTAAAAATCTTTATTTCACATCGCGTCATTTCGATTTGCACCCACAAGAGTGCAACTATTCTCGGCTTCAACGCATAATCGGCGATCGGGAAGAAGTACTCGAGGAGTATGAGGGTGTGGATGTTTAGAGCACGTGCGCTGCGCGCGCGCCCACACGCGGAGAGCATTGTAAAAAAAAAGACGAAACAACAAGGGCGCATGGGAAGCGGAGGACGGGGCGTGCGCGGGACGCGGATCGAAGCCCGACGCCTGCAGGGCGGAAGATGGGGGAAGAAGATGAAGAGGGAAGTCTGGAACTTCCATATCACGGCTTTCATACGGAACACTTTTAGTTTTGAGGTTACGCACGCATGGACTCGTTCACAGTTTTGCACGATGGAAGAAGGGTTTCTCGGGTTTTCTGCCGGGTGAGAGTTTAAATTTTCTCCTTTGGGTGTGAGTTCCCCGGACTAAATGGCTGGTAACCCGAAAAAAATCTAATTCAGTCGCTCCGAAAGCACCATATCTTTCTCCAGTTCTGTACGATACTTGGTAGCCCACCAACAGTGGGGTTCTGAATCCAATACTCGAAATACTTTGAAATATTCCACTCTTGTTTATTTTAGCCTAGCCTTTTATAAAATTTACAGACATATGCAAGAAAGGTCCTATGATAATGGCAAAGAAATACATATTTATATTAAATTTCTAGGTGCTGGATAGATACACCTTCAACATATTAGAAGTACAACGAGAGGAAATTTAAAAAAAATTAACACCAGCAGTACGTTACGGCGTTCGAAACATTTCTAATTCGATGTATCGACCTCAATTTTGGCGCAGGTACAAAAAAAGACTGGAAATTTTCGAGAATATAAAGAAATTAGACAATTTTCGAGAGACGAGTTATTATGCGGAACAAATATTTCATTTTTTGGTTACACAAGTAGGCATATGGTAGGTAAGGTTTGAAGAATATGCCGCTCTTCAACACTAATTTCCAAAGTAATGTTGGGCGCTGAATTCCAATCTGACCGAATAATGGCGTAATTATAGAATAGTTTCGAGATATTCCGAATGTGTGTGGAAAAAAGTTGAAGCACATTTTCGAAGATCAATGATAGCAGCAGATAATTATTTCGTAGAGAAATAATAGTGCCATAATAACTGCAGCTCTATACTTCTCCCTCCCGCCTTGGAACTCGGGGATAGAAGTAAGCACCTCTAAAAAGATAGCAGTTAGAAGTGCACTCTCCACGCTACACAATACAAAACCAAAAACACTCAATGAAATAATTATTCGCCGTTTGCATGCATTACACGAGGGCTAATAGGATATGACGACCTAAATTTTGCAGCGGTCTCGGAGGAATAAATATGATTTGGGAGAATAATACGCAGCGCATTACATTAAACTAAAAGCTAAAGGAAAAACTCACAAATATTTCGCACTTCTGCAATGAAACAGACGATAAAGGGAGAACCGGATGACCACGAGATAGCGTCACTCACCTGAAAGCAAAAAAAAAAAAAAAACAATTAGAATTCAAAGCATTATTTCGTAACAAAAATTAAAATTATACATGGTAAAATTAACAAATCGCTATCAACAAAATTGTAATAGGATAGCGGAGAAAATAAAGGGATGCTCGACAAATTTATAGGGCAAGGGTTATGAATTTAACAGGTATTAGAGGTTGCGGAGGAGACAGTTGGTTTGGGTGCAGTGAGTACTATCTACCATCTACACTACTATCTCAGTACTACTACAGCTGTCAAAAATGCCGGCAGTGCAGGGTGATCCAGCATTTACTCTGGCGAGGTATAGGAGTGACAAGTCAAAAATTTGGCACATTAAATCATCTCGAGTATGAGGGATGGAGAAGGTGAAGTGGTCGGAGAGGAGAAGAAACGACGAAGTGCTGGACATGGTGGGTAAGGAGAGGCAGCTTCTAGACGAGATTCAGAGGAGACAAGGCATGTAGGAAGTGAATAGTGAGCGGGGAGGGGATGTTTAAAATAATGTTAGAGGGTAGAATGTTGGGTAAACGAGGGAGAAGAAGGAAGAAAAAAGTATTGTTCGATAGAATGAGATGGAGTAAGCCTTATCGCGAATTAAAAGGGGAAGTCCATGAAGAAAGGGGATACTGACCGAATAATTCTTAAATACTGAATAGGTATGAAATAGATATAGGTATGCAGTGGTTTAACTATTGGGGTGGGGATGAAGGGGGATAGATCTCCCCCAAAGCCTCACAGATATAAAAAAATGTTTTGAACTATTGTCTAGTTTTGGCATATAATTACTGAATTTGCTCAAAGTGAAAATTTAAGAGCCAATATGATGGAAAATGTTATTACATGCATGTAATTTTTCAAAAATTTTCCCGGACCCCCTGTTGCTAGGAGGGGGGGCCTTACCCGCAGACCCTCCCCCCCCCCCCAAAGCATATTCCTAGTTACGCCACTGTAGGTATGCATGGTTCACATAAAAATAAGAACTTGGAATAACACTCCGTGGACTAGAGGATGACTTGGCAGCGTCATCGGTCGTGTTAGAGGGGAAAAGAATCCCTTGCTCGCGGGGGAGCGGATGACTCAGGGAAAGACCCCGGAAACTGGCGAACGGCCCCCTCGAGAGGGCCGAGGAATGGCGGGGGTGGACGCAGAAAGACAGTAAAAGTGGATGGGGAGACGTAAATAATAAATAAGGCGAAGGCAGAGACGCAAATGGAACTTCATGATTAAAAAAGAGGAGAGAAAGAGAGAGAAAGAACACTCATGCAAGCCATTCACGCCTCCACGCACGCATATCCATTCGCAATACTAACACCTAAATATTGCGTCAGCAATGGAGTCGTTCATGAACAGTTAAGACCGTTTCACACGGGGCACGTACTTGCACAATCTGACGTGTGTTCGAAGGCGCAGTCTAAACTGCGTCGTGTAAAGCGAAGAATTGCTAGAACACATGCGAGAATTCGTGGACGTGAGATGGCAAAATAGCCCAAATTTCGTTGGCTCTAATTTCGTTCATGCATTCGCGCAATTTCACACCATTTTAGAAATTAATGCAGCTCTAACCTGCGCAATTCCGTGCCCTGTGTAAAACGGCCTTTAGCAGCTAAAGAGAGAAACGTTGGGTAAGAGTTTAAAGAAAAGTCATAAAGCTAAGTAAACCCAGATTAATTAATCACTATGGACAGGTGATTGTGGTCGATACACTAGCATAAAAGACTTAGCAAAGCTAATGTTTACGTGAAGTACACAGGAAATAAGGATGTCTAAACAAACAGTGATTGAAGCACTCATTTTTTTCTTCTTTAGTTAATACCTCACTTCACAATGCTAAACTTTTTTCAGTGTAACATTGCTGACTACCAATGATGGCGAATTTTAAGTGCTAAAAATATCCCATTTTTTCGAAAGCCAGGGGGGAATAAACATGGGATCAGAGGGGAAAAACTGGTCGAAAGGAAACGATAAGCTGAGGAACGGCACGGATCACGAAAACAGGAAATCACGAAGCACTAGTTGCGTGGTTCGCAAAGAGATTAAAGCCAGGAAATTTCATGGGATTGCCAGGAAACAGGCGCATGACAAAATAGCCAGATTCTAAAAATATTTTATACACCATACATGAACCACAGATCATAAGATAATGCAATTGACGTATATAAATTCTTTCCAGTCAGGAAACTACGCAGTTTTTCCAACTCTGACAGCACGTGAGAGACGTGTGGCCGATACACTAGAATAAAGGACTTTGCAAAGCTAATGTTTACGTGACTTACACAGGAAATAAGGATGTGTAAACAAATAGTGATTGAGGCACTCATATTTTATTCTTTGGTTATTACCTTACTTTACAATACGCTGAAAACCTCTATTAATACATAGATACTAGTTGCCATGAGGCAAATTGCTATACACCGGGAATGGAACCAATGATCTTTGGTTTAATGAGAAAATTCGCAGGATGTTGTGCTTGTTAGGTTCATAAGTTCCCCAGACGACTTTTTGGCTGAAATCTCCCTCCAGGAAACTTTTTTACTTTTCTTCAAAATTAACTAATTAGCCATCCCTACAACTCAACGGAGTAACCTGTTCACACTACGTGAGAACATTTCCAGAAGAAATATGAACGAAACGGTAGGGTACAGCCTTGAACGGTATTCGAACCCTAGTCCCTCGACTTTTTTCATGGCAATTACTTGGATTTTCACGATAATTTCAAGCCGAGATGTCTGAAAATCGGCCTCACTGTTCAAAATAAACGAAATTATGATCCCCGACATGCTAATAAACATGATATCTAGACGCAATGGTGAGGATTTATCAGGGAAACACGAAACTCCCATTAAAAAGGAGCACGGTAGCGATCACAGACGACGATATTAATCACGGCAACTTAAACCTGGTCATCCGATATATAATATGGCTTAAGTTGTCGAATTCTTTATAACAGAATATCAAGACGAGTGGTACTAATACGTCGATTCCATTTTGTTTTTAGCACGCCCTTAGTTGAGATGCATGCAGATATGGGTCTAAACACCCCTGTATCGGAACAAATTGTGCATAATCCGAGAGAAATAACCCATGCCATAAGTGCACATTTCGTTGTGGTAGCAAATATCTACATGTAGATTAATAGTATGAATGTTGGAAAAAATATCATCCCATTAAATTACCCTAGGATACTCGCAGGACATCATACCGATATATATTACATAATACCCTGTGATGGATGAGATACGAAGGTAACAAAAGGTATGGATGAATCGAGCACTGAGCGAGGAAGAAATGTCGAATAAAATGTTGGAGGGTAGAATGTTGGGTATGGGAGGGATAGGAAGAAAGAGAGTGCGATTTTTAGATAGAATGAGAGTGATGACGCTTTCTTGTGAGTTAAAGAGGAAAGTCTATGAAGGGAAGGGAGACTGCCAGAATACTTCTTAAGGACTCCATGGAAACTTACCTTAATCGTTAGAATACTATAATAATATCTAGTGAACACCCTATAAGCTGCAGAAAAGTTTCTCGGTATTTCCATCGGTTGATGTCGTCCATGTCTTCCGACGTTTCGATCCGCGACTTGCTGATCATCCTCGGGGGATCTTCCGAAAGCCGTTCTTCGAAAATTTTCCAGTATATATACACTCCATCCGAGGTCAGGTGTAACCTGATTGGTTCCCGCGTGTCGAAACGTTGGGAGACATGGACGACAGCAACCGGTGGAAAACCCGATAAACTTTTCTGCAACTGATACGCCGGGAAAACCTAAGATCCATAAGCTGTTTTTAAGGATATGACTAATCACTATAACGGAGAATAACACAAAATCCAAGTTTCCATCAAATGCTTACATAAAATAATCAAATATTTACAAAAATGAGGTTAAGAATTCAACAGTACATCCTGAAGTAGACGTAGATGGCCTGGATAGTATTAGAGGAGAGGGATAGCAGTCGAATAGGTAACGAAGGGCTGTTGAGTTTGAATGGGGCTTTTCGGGCAGACAGCGAGCGGTCCATGCAGCTTCCCTCCCCTCCACGTCCGAGGGCTTAATCCCGTAATAATTGAAAGCCGGCGAGTGGGCGGATGTGGTCTTGCGAATTGAATGAGAGGACATGGAAGGGATATTAATCGAGAGAGACGGAGAAAGGGTTCATCAGGATGGAAGTGTAGTACGTGCCGCCCGAAAGAGTGGACGGCGCGATGTGTGGAGAACGGCACCAAAAATATTCACCTCCAGCCGTTGTCCATTATTATTATTAAAGGAATATTCCCGGTGATGGTAAATTTAGATGCAGATTTTTCCGAATCTTATCGACCCGCCCGCCATTCCACAACGAACTTCCCTTTTCAACTCAAAATCATCATGCTCGCTAACATTCACTCCGTCTCCATATTTAGTATCGGTTATACGTCGACTTACCAGCCGAGAGAAATATGCCTCGCAAAAGATTTAAGTAAAACACATGTAGAATCTTCCACGATAAAATGAGGAGGAATAGGCCATATGCTTTACCTAAGAATGAATTATACAAGGTAGGAAGGTGGACGGGTGGGGTAGTTAATAATATATTCCATAAAAAGCAAAATTAACCGGTAGAATATTCGAAAAATAAAAAGCTCCTCCATCTATCCTCCAATTTGAAAATTCGAAATATTTTCTTCCGTCCCAAAATAATTATTATTAATTATTAAGTTTCCCAACTTAAATTCATTTAGGCATAATCCCAAGGGTTAACAATGTATTCATGGTCAAATAACTAAAACACACGTAAACATTTCGCAAGCTTCTCAATGGTACAACCCGACCGGTATCATCAAATAGTGGTGTGTAAACAAATAGTGATTGAGGCACTCGTATTATATTCTTTGGTTACCACCTTACTTTAAAATATTCTGTTATGCAATACGCACTACACTGTTGTGTATTTATGAAGGGAATTTACACAATAGCGCTGAAACCGGTCGGAATACGGTTACAAACAAAGAATAATCAAGGAATTTATTTATTTCACTCGCAGGAAGAGCATTGCGGAAGCAAAACAGACGTTCAAGAATAGGAAAGAGCTGATGAGGGGATCGCTTAGCGAGACTTTTACGAAAAGCTACACTAGAGTCTATCCCGGAGTGTAACAAACCGGTACAGAAACGTGAAGACTGAGGAAGGAGGACGAGAAAAGATAGGCGTTTGAATGTGCATGAAGAGCAGTATGGAGAAGTTGAAGTGGACTGAGAGAAAAAGCATCGAGGCAGAGCTGGACATAGTGGACGAACAGAGGAATTTTCAAGGTGAGATGCGAAGGAGGGGACAGAAGTTTTGGATGGGGGAGTACTGACGAGTACTGAGGGGGAGAGGTGTTAAAATCCGTATAAGAAGAAGAATGCTAGGTGAGCGAAAAATGGAGTACGATGACAATAGGTTTGTAGAAGTAAAAGGAGTAGGTCTCACGGTGAATTGAAAAGGGAAGTCCAAATTGGCAAGGTAGGAAGGTCCGGGTTATTTGAAGGAGAATATTAAAAAGTGTTATAAACTCTTGGCTAGGGATTGATATGATAAGCAATCTAGGTACCCTTTTTGTTGTATGTATTCAATTTTGTTGTTGTTGTGCTCTGATTACGATATTTTCGTGGCATGAACAGTTTTCTGTGCATGAACTTCCTTTGATGCTTAGATATTTTTGTTTGTTTGTAACGTAACGGATGGCAGCACCACCACAAGATCGCTCTTCTACGGTGCCTTATTTCATTTTATAACAGCTGATATTCATTGTATTCATTTCATTATGTAAAACAATGAAACAAAGTCAAATGTAATTGTAGTTATTATCAAAATGATCAATGGACACCTACATAAATCGGTAGACTGATCTTAATTATTATGATATGCATGTTTTTATAACCATTAACTCGAGAATAAACATACTAAACTAGTGAATTATTAAAATAACGTGACATGTCGTTAGACTAAAAACCAATGAAGAAAAATCAAACGCATTATGTGACATGATGAGGGGAGACCATGACAGCAGGGAAGATTGCCAGGATAATTAGAAAATACTCCATGCAAACCCAACTTTATTGAATTGGGTGATACTTAGTGGAAATCGAGAATCGATGGCATGATAAAGATAAAACAGTCGTTTAATTTCCACAGATTTTATTTCTTAACCGATCAAGATTTCGATAACATACACTGCCATTATCAAGGTTACATCTCACAAAGATCAACGAGCTATCAACCAGATCAACCAGCTCACAAAAATCAACCTGCTAGATCCGCTCAAAAATATATAGGAAGGATGATTTTTGTGATATGTATTACCTTGATAACGACAATGTACGATATACTGTCGAAACCTAGGGTGGTTAAGAAATAAAATCATAGGAAATACAACAACTTTTTAATCTAATTCATGATATCTACCGTTATTGGTAGAATAATTTTAATGTCAATGAAATTTCCTACGGTATACTGTAATGCGCTAGTACCCCTATGGGCTACGAGGTGGATATGGGGGGCGCGTGCTGTTTCGTGTGGCGTGCGGGGGCGTAGTCGGAATGGCGAGGATGTTTGCGGTGGCGAGTGAAAGGAGAGAAGTGAAAGGGAGAGCGTGGGCGGGTGCCTCTCCACTATGCAAGAGTAAATGGCGTATGGCAGGGGGGGTGGGGTGGGTGGGCTACAATGGGCGTGGGGGGGGGGATCGAGAGGAGGGGGGTGAAAGCGCCCCGGGGGGTAGAACGGGACTTGAATGAGGGGAATATTGAGGGGTGCGGTCGTCACGTTCAAGCCCTTCCTCATACCAAAGGGTCGAATGAAACGTGGCAAATTCGACTATTCCAGCAATCCCAGAAACCTCGGTTATTATTAAAAGTATTCTACCGATAACGATAAGTTTCGCTTGGAGTATTGAAGAAGTATTAATATTTCTCCCCTCCTCTCTTAAATTCATAGTAAGACCTACACCGTTTCATTCTATCAAAATCGCCTATTCTCATCCTTACTCTCCTCCGTTTATCCAACATTCTCCTCTCCCAAAACTGTTTTCAAAATCCCTCCCCGCAAAGTTCTCGCTCCATATCTACCTTCCAACTCCTCAGTATCTTGTCTAGAAGCTGCCTCTTCTCACCCACCATGTCCTGCACTTCGTCGTTCCTCCTCCTATGCGTTCACTTCACATTCATCATTCTTTTCCATACCCACATCTCGAATGCCTCCAAACTTCTCTCGTCCTCCTTTCAAATTTTCCATGTTTCCACACCATAAAGTGCAACACTTCAGATCAGACTCTTCACTATAATACTCGACACACATTCTCTGCTTGTCATTGGTGCAAACTGCCCTCTTTGGGATATTCTTAGTATCTATCTAGCTATGTTGATGTACACAGGACAACCTAAATATGTATCAAATGAGGGCGTAGAAGTTGGAGATTTTAATTTTAACTTATAGTTGGATAAAAATTAATTAAAGACAAAGATAAATGCAGAGTATTTTGCACAATGAAGTACCTTATTAGACAATTTCCGCAAAACCTCATCCACTACCGCCTTTATGTCACAATTTTACATCATATTACGCTTCGAGATATCGTAATGTGAATAATAGCGGCTGATTGGGACCATATTTCACTTCGGTGACGTCTACTCGGGAACATAAAACGAGATTGAGGGCGTAGAATAAAGCTGGAAATAGCATTACGCTTAGACGAAAAACAGCCGGTTGTTCTTTCTCCTCTTGGGAAGGCTTGCCACGCCCAAGGGTGGCCGAGGGTGCCCGAGGGTGGAAAGGGGGAGAGTAGCGAGATGAGATGACCAAGCGGGCAAACCGGCGAGTGGCGCACCCCTGCCAATGAGAGGGTGTTTACCAAAGGGTGCTCACGAGAGAGTTGCGGCGCAAGGGGTGCGGGGATTGGTGTGTTCGGGTGGCTGGCAGAGAATGCTCAATGCGGCGGGGAGCATCTTTGGGAGAAGGAGTTGGTCGTGTAGCCATTATGATAACTGTACATATTCATCAGAAAAGGTGAATGTAATATTTTTTGTATAATATGTAATAATTTTCATGACGGTGCGGGCGACTCTTAAGATGGAGGACGAGAGAAGACGGGAGGCGTTCGAGATATGGGTCTGGAGAAGGTGAAGTGGTCGGAGATGAGGAGGAAGGACAAAGTACTGGATATGGTGGGTGAGGAGAGGCTGCTTGTAGATGAGATACAGAGGAGAGAGAAGGTATGGATGAAGCGAGTACTGAGCGGGAAGGGGATGTTGAAAACAGCGTTGGAGGGGAAAATGCGGGGCAAATAAGCGAGATGAATACAAGAATTGCCATGAGAAAAGATTCCCCTGAACTGTGAATCGAACCACGGACCTTTGGCTTTCCGGGCCAATGCGCAGACCACTGCGCTATCCAGGTTCTTTAATTCCCATGGAAATTATACCGAGGCTCATGGTACAAGGTGTTAGGCCCTCGCGGTCCATCTAGGATGGCAACCCGAGGGAGAAAGGACTTCCAAGAAGCCACAACCGGTTGAGAGCCTCAAACCTGCGCCAAAGCCGCGCAAAGCGGTATGTGTAATATTTATAACCCTGCCGCGTGAACGGCGGTGAAATATATAAGAATTGCCCTGAGAAAAAATTCTCCTGGACCGGGAATCGAACCACGGACCTTTGGCTTTCCGGAGGGATTTTTTCTCATGGCAATTCTTATATATTTCACCGCCGTTCACGCGGCAGGGTTATAAATATTACACAAGGGATATGAAGTTATACAATAGGATTATTACATAGAATGAAAGTGAGTAGGCGTTACAGTGCATTAAATAGAGAAGTCCAGAAAAGGGGGGAAGACTGCCAGAATAACTCGTAGGTACTTCTTCCAGACCTATCTTAATCGGTAGAATACTTTAATGATAATAATGTCGTTCATGTTAATCAAGAGAGTAGTGGTGTGCGGTGCGGAAACGTGGACACTGAGGAAAGAGTGCGGATAAGGGCTTGGAGGTACTTAGGGCTTGGGGAATAATGGAGAATGTGAAGTGGAGGGAGAGGAAGAGACCGATATGCTATTATTTTCCAATCAGTAAACAATGCATATAATAAGCAACATGTTCCATTATCGAACTTTACCGATGCGTTTGCGGCAACTTGTTTCTAATGCAGTCCAGGTGTACGGATATTCGATTTGCTGTTTTTTAGCGGACTCCATCATCATTTTCAATGAAATCTACAAGGAACTCGTCCTGTTCTGAAGAAATACGCCGATCGAACTTTCGGTTTCAAACTGGCTAATTAATTAAAATTGACTATAAAAAAAAGGAAACCTAATCCCCGAAAGAAAAATCACCCTCTTACGCTTTTAAGAAGACTGCATAATTAATTCATGGAGGATGAGGCGGATAATCTCCCTTAATCTAGGGGTTATCCTTCAGGATCGAGCACCGATCAAGATATATGACCGGGAGGCGGAAACCCCCAAAAGGGCGTGGGAGGAGAGTGGGGAGTGTTCTCAATTCCCTCAAAATGTTTGCGGAGGTTTTTTCCCCCTAGAGAGAGATAGGGAACGGGAGAAGTAGCAAGCAGAGGAAGTCTACGGGGGGCCATTAGGAAAAGTGGCTGGTAACTTGTGGGGCATGGAGGGAAGGGGGCAGTCCCCTGGCCCCCAAACCGTGAGCATAATGAGCAAGGAGGGTGAGCAAGTTTTTCTCCGACTCAGTCGGATCCCCGAATTCAATTTTCCGTTTGCTTCTCCACCCTCCCACCCCAGAGCAGAATCGCTTCCCACCGCCTAAACATCCGCCTACTCGCCCTCCCGAGAGGCAGCGAAGAGCAGCTTGGAGCAAAAAGAGGCCTAGAGGACTTCGAAATAGGTTTTATTTCCTCTCATTACCACCCAGTTTTTGGTGGCGGAGGTGCAGACACCACCCGCCACACACTATTCCAATTGAAGGGTTTTCCCGATACCTTGCTTGGTTGTCACTGAATTTCGTCCGATCACACCTCGAATATGCAGCGAGCATATGGGATCGGATGCGGGGAGACTTCATCCATGAACTTCATAAAATACAATGGAAAGCTGGGCGATACATCAAAAACTGCTACGGGCAAACAGAAAGCTTTGCATATCGATGGCTAAGTGCTAACAACACGAATGTCAAAAAATAGCAACTTTTCAGGAGAGCAAAAAAAGATTTCTTTCTTTAATAGAATATCATTTTAATTGAAATTAAAAACCAAAAATAGTTAAAATTGAAAAAGAAGCACACATTTGCAAACAACAAGTTGTTTTTTGCTTGAATTTTATTTTATGTTAACAGTATCAGAAGTATTAAGTGATACTGGCCAAAATTTGAGATATGTTTTATTAAAACTTAATCATCGATATGTTAAAAAAAATTAGGCCGTGAACCGCTGTAGACTCGGAGGCTGCGCGCTAAGCTTAGATTGCTGGCGCAAATGAGAATAGATATCATTCAGAGTGACACGAAGTATATCATGTTATAAAGCTATTATACTCCCAGGTCTGATGGAAGCAATATATTGAAAGAGATATTTTGCCATACGGATAGGCATGGGAATTTGTTTTTACCCCTCAAAAATAAAGGACTTCAATAAATGCTAAGCGTTATTTCGTACATTTTATTAATTTTACTTTCTGATGATTATTTTCAATCACTATTATATCTATTATGCACACATAAAAGTGAATGTGGCCATATCGCATCCACACGTTTGCCGCGTTTCCGTACTCTGCGCCGCCTCCGGCCAGAACCGGAGTCGACCGCACGCTAGAAAAAACGACGTAAAATTCGGGGTTGCAAGTTGTTGCATGATTTTGCTTTAGATTCAAAATGTAGAAGCTTCATAGAACGAGGTGGTATAAGTCACTTGACTAAAGTCGACGGAAGTATCTACTTTTTTTCTACGTTTATGCACAAAATTGGCTGAAAACAGGCTCCGCCATTTTGTAATAGGTACATCTATCGTTCATGATGTAACAAAATCTTTGTTAACCCTCCAAATGGAAGAAAACTGAGTGTTTATTAAGAATTTATAACAGTTTTGCCAATAAAATTAATCATGAAACCACTGCACGAGGATAAAGTTGTCTATTTTCAGAAGAAAAAAATCATGAGAATCGTGTGAAGAATCATGGTGGTCGTTCTTCGCTAAATTTGTTCACTTCGACCTCAAATATATTGTTAACGTGAAGGCACAAAAAAGAAATAATCTGGCAAGTAATGCACAGTTTATTTGAGAAGGAGTAAACGAAGGTTCAACTTCCTAGCTCAAAAAAATCGTATTTGAGGTTTTGGCCAGCTTTTTTCGAGTCTAGCCCACTGTGCTACATTTCCTTGTTATTTGTTAACGACGGGTGTCCTTGCGGGGTAGTTTGTAGATGTATATTAATTTAACGCCAAGTTAAATTTAAATGCCGTTTCGCGAAAGCCACTCAAATGGACATTATGTAAGAATAGGATTTATAGATCAAAAGACCTTGGAGAGGATTGAAGAGGGTATTGAATTTAGGATGATATGAACACGCCTGGTTGACCATTAAAAATACTCCTTACAAACCTACCTTAACCGCAGAATATCTTTAATAAACAGTATTAGCAAGCATATCGAAATTCCTCGTCTAAAAACTAGGTACTTTTGAAAGGAATATAACAACCTATTCCCAATTAAAACGAAATTGTAAGAAAATGTTACTTGAAAAATAATACAAAAAACTAATGTAAAATCATTATTTTTTACTTACAAATTTTGTAAATATGTATAATTAGTGTAAAATAATTTCTTAGTTATTTTTCTAGTTATAAGTTTAATGATCAATTGTCTTGATGAGTTTAATTTGCCCTCTATATGTTTGTTTACATAAGCACCTCCTGACGAGCAAGTGGCTCAGGAGGACTTAAAATGTAATTATTCATTTGCTATATGAAATACAAGATTGTATTTTTGTTCGGATTATTTTTCCACTTATGTATTTATGATTAAAAAAAAATGATTTTTCTTGTTATAAACTGCAGAGAAAAAAAAATTAAAAATTAAAAAAAAAAAAGAATATCACGCTTTAAAATGAAGATACACAGTATGCATATGAACGAAAATGCCAGGGAATACTTCCAAATCCTTCAATTAACAAAAGGCAACTATATCGGAAATGCAAAACGAGTTTCAATGCCATTGCGCCATCACTAAGAGCTGCAACGAACTGCACCTCATTTCACAGCACCGGATTATGTCTCATAAGCGTATTAAGTAGATAAGATTAGTAAAACCGTAACAAAGTGGCCAGTAAGGTTATTTATCTATCATAACTCGAAGAAACATTCTACCACATATCGCCCTCTGCAGTCGAAGTCCCTCAATCTCCGTCTCTCCTGCATAAAAAAATCAGTCGCTTATTGAATAAAATCCCTCGTTATACGTTAGAAGAAACTCGGCCTTCGCACCCACCCTAGCTGAAATTTAATTCGGCTACAATGCCATAAAACACACGGCGATGACGACATTAGCGTCCGGGAAGTAGCTAAGTACATATGTGTTGCGGCGGGAAGGTTCTCTGGATGGATGAAGGGTCCTGGAAGTGGATGGGAGAGGTAGACATGAATTGGTGGGGAAGCTTAGGAGCGAGTTATGCACGATTCAGTGCCGCTCGTTACCGAAGTGGGGTCTCGTGGAGCGAAACGCGAATGGAGAAAGATTACGGGCCAAGTTGAGTGAAAGTGACAGATGATGATTTTGGTCCAATAAGGGGGGGGGGGCGAGATAAATATCGTTCTCGGAGGGGGGGGGGCGAATCTAAAAAGGAAACCACGCTTGAGTACCCTCCAGGACGAGGCGGAATAATATCAATCTCTGGTCTCCAAACTGCAGAAGCAAAATAAGGATGGAGTTTTGGAGCTTCAAAGAATGTAACGTCAACTGGAAAATCATATCACAGCTGTTTGCCGGACGCTAAATATGATCTGCTGGACCTCTAAACAATAGCTATTATAAATGGAAGAAATACATGAAAATAATTTCTAAATTCATTTTTAACAATGGCTGGATCTACAAGATATCCAGGATACACAAATACGAATGTTTGTCGCCGAGAAAAAACCGAAATAGCATAAGTAACAAGACAACTGCCAGTTAAAGCAAGGATTCTACATCACAACATTTTAGCTAACGGTATTGGAAGCAACACGTGACTTCATAAAGATGACTATTCCTATGTCAACATCGCCTGATAGTAATTCAATTCAAGAGACTTTCCTATTCATTGTCTTCTCTCCAGATGAACTGACTTCAGTTTGTTAGAGACGTTAACTGCAATTACGTAATAAAAAGCAACGAATTACTCGATGGTATTATTTATGGTGGTACTTCTATGGAGCGTAAATTTCACTGCTAGGAACTCGGGTATTTTGGTGACAAACAAAGCTTCGAAAATAAGTTATCACCACGATTCACATGCTAAAACTTGATTTACTCGAGTAAATATGCTGCCATTTTTTAAACGTTTGGAATACGGTGCAGTGTTAAATGAGACACTA
This sequence comes from Ischnura elegans, assembly GCF_921293095.1. Taxonomy (NCBI): domain Eukaryota; kingdom Metazoa; phylum Arthropoda; class Insecta; order Odonata; family Coenagrionidae; genus Ischnura; species Ischnura elegans. The sequence goes on along the minus strand of NC_060251.1, from coordinate 28,966,519 downwards.
AAATACTTCAATGTTTTACTATAGCAACTAAATGATCCAACAACTGATTTCTAAATTAAAAGCTATCGCAAAGTTATATCAGCCGACAAGCGATTTAGGTCAATTAGATAAAAATATTGGGGTGAAGGAAATAAGATAAGTGGCATATGGATTGAATAAAGATTTATAAGCTGAATTCAGAGTTGAAGAAACAATTATTTTGTGGGGCAGCGTTGGATTATAAGTAAAACGTTTTCCCTTCCAAGCAAATATAATAACTGAGATAACTTGTAACAGGTAATTTAAATAGATAACATATTTTTGTTATCCCGCTAGTGACTTTTGTCAATTTTCGAGAACGAGGTAGTCTAGTGGTGAGAGCTCTTGGCTTTTGACCGAATATTCGCGGCTTCAAATCCTAGTTGAAGCCTTGAGATAACCCACGCAAAAATTTTGGAAGTGCGAGGTGAACCAGGGAAATATTCTGGCTCACAAACTAAGGGTTAAACTAAGCTTACCAAAAGACTAAAGTAACTAGCTACACCTACCACCCACCCACTACATACCTGTGGCATAATAACGGGTTAAGAAAAATAAAAAAACTTTGCTTTCTACAACTTAACCTTTAATCGTCGACTAGTGTCGAAACACCGAATCATTTTGGAATCTTGTAGATGTAATTCTACAAGATTCAATTCAGAGCATCATAGTAACGGGGTTCGGCTGTGCCCTATAGGAGGAAATGTGAAGGCAAGCTTCTAGCAATTTAGTTTCTCATGAAAGTCGTGAATCAAATTTTACATGTAGTACAAAAAGTATTTCCAAATCATATTTTACACCTGAAATCATTAAATGTACCAGCCATAAAAGCGATCCACAAACACCTCCATTATTAAGTTTAACCACTACTCCGTCAAGGCTCGCGGAAAGTTTTCCAAAGCGAGGACGCTGAGTGTTTGCCTCATTAGCATATTTTGTGAGATCACCGCGGCCGACACTTGATTCTGATTAGTTCATGGCGGGAAGCAGCATTCATTGGCATACATATTGGCTCCGCGCTTGGAATTCCCACGCCTCCGTTACCTCGACCACTCTCCCGGTCCTCCCTTTGGGGGAAATCCACTCCGCGGGTCCCTCTTAAGCCCAACCGAGTCCTTCAACGCTTCCCAACCAATTTGCACTTTTCCCATTTCCACACCCGACTCGTCAACTCAACACTTCCCGCTTCCAAAACTACCGCACCCCTCCACTTCCACGCCTCAACGCACGAAATTTGGCACCGCTCCCTCATAAAAGGATTCCCCACGGTTTATTTCCAACTCTTTTTGCCGCCACGGACAATCCGTGAAGAGCACCTATAATTCCCTCCAAACATGCCTATTTTTTCTTCTTCCTTGAGGTATTGATTGTTTAAAACTATTACCAGGGTGTCACCGCGTTGCAATTAAAATATACATAGAGATTTCCAGTTTATCCTGTAGAATCGGTTAATTTTACAGAGAACCATTCGGTCCAAAACTTAAGCATTTTAAGTATATGATGTATTTCTTTCCTCACGAATCACTTGCGTGAAGTCCTCACCGGATTTCCACCGCTTTTATTCGTTGCATTTCACCAACGTTTCAACAAATAAGCAATAGCTTTCGGGGGCTCCTCCGCGTATTGCTGTCTACGCGGAGGAACGCCCGAAAGCCGTTACTACCGTGGAGAAATGCAGCGGAAACCTCAGATACAGTTCCGGCAAATTAATCGTACGTTGTCATATGGTGAATTAATTAGTGAAAGTGAGCAAAAAAACGTCGATATTTACCAATAAACAATCACAACAATAAGGTTACTCCTGATAGACCGAAAAGATCTGGCGAATTCAGATGAAAAGGAGGAGTAATATAATTTTTTTCCATGGCTTCCTTAGCAAGCCTGTCCAAGAAGTTGTGGGAACGTCAGATTAATTTGGCGCTATCCCATTTTATCTAGTGGTCCCCATTGATAGTATGTCCAGCCACATCAGACTTTTTGGGCTGCCCAATGTAAAAGGCCTCCGAAGCCTGAGTCTATGGTTCCATAAGTCTCCCCCACATATATTTGGCTACATTCGTATGAAATCTGGAAGACACCAGGGATCATTAGGCCTACTGGTTCTTTCGTCTTTACTGCATGGTCTCTGAATTTTCCAATAGGTTGATGGATTGCATGTATGTTATATTTCTTGATAACATTGGGGATATTGATAGAGACTGTTGACATACACAGCAGAATGGACCTGACTACATGGTTAGGCTTTTCATTTTCTTCCGACAGACTGGTGTTAAAAGTTTTTTTCATGGCTGATGAGATACGACGATCCCTATATGTTTTTCCGTAATGCTTTATTCAAATACCTCAACTCATCAGGAAGGCCCTTAGAAAACGATAGAGCCTTTGCACGATGAGCTAGGGTTGATAGCACCGCTGCTCCGTCGGAAGGGGTGATGATGGCTTCGAGCATTCACATTTTTGCCTTGGCTTCTAGTGTTCAAACAGACAATTTTGCTAAAATATCGCACATGGGGTAGACATTAAAGATAAATGGAATAACTTTCAAGTCATTTCAACGCTACAACATCTTGAGTGGACAAAATTGGTCTGCATATAAAATTTACTCAAACTGTATGAGTTTCAGTAAAATGTCTATGCATATATTCTTTAAAACCTCAGCTCACATGTTAACAAAAGAGGGGGAAAAACGGGCATGATCACCTTTTCCTTACTTTTACAAGTAAGAAGGACGCAGCAGCAGCATCCAAGAAGGGGACACTGCCAGAATACTAAATAATGATTAGTAAATTCAACACACCACTTCTGAACAAAGCACCTTCGCAAATACTCAATCAACACACAATTGAATTCATCCCGCGAAAGTATAGGATGCGGATGTCTTGAATTCAAGGAATCGGTCCCCTGATGTTTCTCAGTCCGCCATCCGTCTCCGCGTCTTCCGATAGACCCTGCAGTTGTGCCCGGCGTCTCAGTGTGTCTTTCGCAATGATCGGAATCGGATCGGGTCAATCGTTTCCTTATAGCACAATTTTTTCCAACGCACTGCATAATATATTATTTGTAAGGTTCACTATTATTTTAATATGGGCACGACCTGGGTTTCGTAACGTGGTTACATCTTCAAGTCGAAGATGTAACCCACGCTAACACCTGAAGATGTAACCACATTACGAAACCCGGGCCGTGCACATATTAAAATAATAGTGAACCTTACAAAGTTTTATTTCTGTATTTCCAACATGGAGAGGTTTCACAAAGTAAACCCAAAGTTTTCACTTATACATAAGATATTATTACAGAAAAATATTTCCGCGTGGAGTTGCGTTTTCACAATTTTTTCAGCATTGAGTGTGTTAACACCTACCTGGATCGGCAAAATATTTAAATTAACAAATAAATGTCGCTGCGAGGTTCTACAAAGTGAAGCCTGTAAATGGATCGTAGAATCAAATATAGTTCCAGCAATCGTAAGGAAGCGAGAGCTGTGGCTTTTCCACTCAATTCGGATTTCCGCCTCCCTCCCGGCGCTCTTCTTAGAGCGAGGAGCATTTTTCGCGGGGAGGAAAAATCCCATTCCCGAATTCCATGCCGGAGGCAACAACACTTCAAGCCCTTGCCTCGCACACCTCCGCCATCGTTTTTCTCTCCACCGACGCCAAACCACTTCTCCCCAGGGTTTCCCCGAGTAATAACTTCATCCCTCACTTCCTCCAACCCCCTGCCGAGGGAGCAGCGCACCGCTTTCGTAGAGCACTCCGTTCTCCTCGGGCCACCTCGCCGCACGAAGATCTACTCTCGAGCCAAAGAATAGCCTTTCTCATCATCCATTCATACCAGCACACACAAAAGCCCACACAGAGTCAACTCTAATTAATATATCACTTCCGAAATAGGCCACGGTAATGAAAGTTTTCGTTCATACTTCACTTGGGTCATTTATCAAAATGAAGAGAACATTCTTATATTTGATTCTGACATTAGTAGTATTTTCACAGTTTGAATTTTGCAAACGCAACCTTAATACTGTCCAGCTTCCCCCTAATCGATTAAAATAAGCAGTTCGGATGCATTGTCAATTTATCTTAACTGGTAAATTACTCTCGATGAATGAATAATAAAGGGATAGGTGCTTGATTTTGAACTTTCTTCTGAACGGTGTATCACTCTCTCAAGCTATAAAGGGATTGAGATAAAGGTAATCATTCCAGTAGGTAGTTAGTAATTTCGTTTTCACTGCAATAAACATCGTGTACTTCTTACTTTAGGCATTAGAATAGAAAGAATAACAGATTAAATTTAAATTAGAAAGTGAAAACTCTATAAAATACCACATCCCACTATTTGAAGTTCACCTGAAAATATGAATTTTCACCACTGTCTTCGACTCGTTCTTGATTATAGCATAACAAATGCCGCTAAGAACGGGAGAAAAATAGATTTTGAAGTGTTACCATGATTATCCTTACAACAGTAATTGACTGCTATCACATTTCACGATATCTACACACTTTTAATTGTTAAGGCCTCAACTGCATTTATGGAAAAATATTAAAATAACCAAGGAAAGCAGCGTTTCATTTCCCATCCCAACCCCTAACTCACATCACTCCTTTAAACTCAACTTCCCCGCCTTTTCTCCCCAATCCCATCAGTAACCCTTCTTCCCCCATCCATATATATCCCACGGAAACACAAAAGCCATCCCAGCAAAGGAGAAAATCCTCCTCCCGTCCGCCCCACCCTGGCTTAACCCCCTGCTAAGCGCATTCATGCTATGTCCTCAGTTCCACCCTTATCTCTGCCTCGAAACAGATAACTGGAGGGAGATAGAGAGAATGGAATGAGCGGATAAAAAAAGGAAGGGAGAGGGTTGGAAGTCAAAGAGGGCGTGGTCGGAATGATTAAATCGGGCCGCGGATGAATTTTTCTCGAAATGAAAATGTTGGCGAGGAAGAATGAAAGGGACATTTCTGACTCGCTATCACTTATGGATCAGAGTTGGGAAAGTTACCAAAAAATTTAACTTACTACAGCTAAAAATGAACTTGGTAAAAAGTAACAAGTTAAGGTTTTAAGCTATTTTTCAGAAAGGTTAAGTCCAAAATTATAAGTCATACGTTAAAAGTTAATTTTTTCATTTACTTAAAAATATTGTTAAGGATCCTTTATAATCTATTTCAATTATATTTCCTTTTACACATTTTCAGCATCGAAAATGCACCGTAAATCATGAATATTTCCATGTGAAGGGCCACAGACAACAATTTCTTCATTCCGCCTACTTATAGGGGTCAGTGGCGGCTCCAGCCAGGGGGCGCGGGGGGCGCGCGCCCCCCCCTGGGCGGTGACTGACGGAATTTTTTTGCTGCTTGCAATCTCCTCTTACCTATGCCAGGAAAGGCGAGAATGAAATGATGGCTCGTCACCCATTGTGCTACCAAGTATCAATTTGTGAAGCGAAGCGCGTGTGGCCGAAGTCACCCCATTCTACGGTACATACATTCCTACAGCCAGAAAGAGTTTTTCTCGAAGTTGAGATGTTCCGAATAATTTGTTTCACTATCGGCAGGCGAGTTTATTTTCTTTGTAGAAAATTTCTGCAACACTATATTCCTTAGATGAGCTTGCCAGATATATGATTCGAATTTGAAAGTCTGCAACTCCGACAACAGATTCATCGGTCGTTTCCACTCGTGCGCACGGTCAAGCAGCACAAAGGTGGAGCGCAGGTATCTGTTTTTCTGGCCTGCTGTTTGAAGTTGGAGCTCTGTACAATTACGAGCAAAAATTGTTGAAGATTTCCTCTGGCGACACATTCTAAAGTTGAAGACTTTCTCTCTGAAACGGTTGGAGTAATTCATCAATCACACGTGAGCTTGGACAGTTGCATTCGTTTTGGGGTTGTATTCTTTTTTTATGTTATCAAACTGATTTCTCTTTCTTTGTGTACGTGTAGATCTAAATTTATTTGCATAGATGTGCAAAATGGTGAGGTGACTAATAAGGAAGAAGCCTCGGCTAGAAAATGATTCAAAGGAACAAGATTCGACATCTCTTCTCGCGAATTTTTAAAGCATCAAGTAAACGTAATAAAACGATTGTTGATATATTAGGTCATCAAATGACAGGTAACTGCGAGACTAGATGGTTAGAAAGGCATAAATCTATTGTAACTTTTAGAGACGACTTACTTGATATTGCCAAAGCTCTCGAAAAAGTGTCAAAGTGGGATGATTATAAAACGGCAACTAAAGGAAGATGTTCATAGTTATCAATTTGTTATTGTGAATTCATTTGAAATTTATATAGTCTGAGTGATGTTTTGAGTGCAATTTATATTTAAAGCAGATATTTGCAAAATGAGACTGTAGATGTTTTTCAAGCTTAAAAATAGTTAACCAAACTTTTGAAGTACTAAAGGATAAGCGTATGGACTCTTATAAAATTTTCTCTGGAATTTTTGCAAAGGCTAAGAAAATTATGGAGGAAATGGACATTCAAATCCGCATTCCACGTGCAGCCAATCGACAAAAGAATCGAGCAAATTACCCGGCTACCAATGATGAAGACGATATAATCGCGTATTGGGAAAAATGATCTATATTCCCATCTTAGATTACGTAAATACGGATATCAAGGACAGATTTGCTGGAGAGCCAATAGAGTGCTTCAAGTTGAATACACTAATCCCAGCTGTTTTCATGGAAATAAAAAATTCGGACTCGTTAGAAAGCATGCTTGAAAAAATATGTGATAAATATGCAACGTTACTGAAAAAAAATAAAAGTACAATGTCAACGGTATTAGATAATGAGATAACTTTTTTGAAAAATAATTCCGGAATTTAATGACATGAAACCAATGAAAACTGCCATGGAACTTTGTGTGTGCACATGATTTAATTTTTATAAATACTTGATAATAATCTCTATAATAACTTCTCAAAAATATTTTCCAAGATATTCAAATGAAATGCGGCAAATGATTTTACTGTCGACTTCAGTTGTATTTTCTTGATCAATCATACAGTAGTTCCTGAAATCCAAAAGTTAAATACTTGTGGGTAAAATTGGAATTTAATATATTGAAGAGAAAACTTCATTTCGCCCGCTAAGCACTTTTGTCAAGGGGTATAAAATGCGAACTCGCATCACGTATCGTAGACTACCCTCTATTTATAAATGTTACGCTTATGTCTGCTTTTTCTCTCTCAATTTTTGATCTACAGGGATGGGGTTTGCTGCATTTGGTGTGGATTCTTTATTTTCATGATTTGATCATAATTGAAAGTGCATAAGTAATACACGAGTCGTAAATTATACTCACAATTTTCCCATAAGATTGCACAGCGTTTTTTTATTTTCTCGCCCTATTTCCCTCAACTCTCCATCGAAATCTACGATTCAAACGTCTATTCAAAGCTTGTGTCTCCCGTTTGGAACGATAAATATACAGATCGTTTGAAATTCCACACGTAAATTGGAAATTACTTTTACAACTTTTTCCATAAAATAACGCGGGCTTTTGCAATTTTCTCGGTGTATTCGGTGCAATACGCTCATTAAAACCAAACAATTTGTACAAATTCCTTCATACTTTCTCAACTATAATGCCGAAACTCTTATCTTATTTTGACGCTTGTATGCCACATCACGAGAGAGAGTGGGGGGAGGGGTAAGCATCCCGTCGCGCCCCCCCCTCAAGGAAATCCTGGAGCCGCCCCTGATAGGGGTCGGGGGAATATCAGTCATAGGCGTTATCGCTGCATCTACCCATGGTGGAACTTTCCCCTCCCTCCCTCCCCTGCATCCTGCAACTGTCTCTCTCTCTTGTGCTTTCAATGGTCCTCTAGGGGCCCACAGAAGCCCTCTTACATTCTCGACCCTTTCCTCAGCTCATTCGTAATTCCGTGCGAAGGCGTGTAGTCGCCTTGCTTGACCCCACAGGCACAAATGAGAAATGATATCCCTATTGTTGGTTACAAATGCGTAATTTCTCATTTTTGAAACAGTAAAAATTACATAGGATAGACTGCCAAAATATAAATTAAATATTCCATGGAAACCTACCATAATCAGTACAATACTTTAATAACAATACCTCTAATGATTTTTTACATAGATACTGGGTTAAGAGATATACTCTTGCAGAACATTGTGCACAGGGTTTTGATACTGATATCAATAAACCAGGGTGATGAGCGGGATCGAAGCAAATCACCGCGATGGAATAGCCAAAAGGATAAATTCGGCGTCGAGAGCACACACGAACCGCGATGCATCGTGGACTGTGTCGCATGCGCCCGGGAGCTGGTTGGGTCACGCCAGCTGAGTCCCTGGCCACTCTGGCATCGGAGGCGAGCCCCTCCCTGAAGTGAACCATAGATAAACCCTCCCTCGCGACGTATTCCAGCGCGCAGGGATTTACAGAATCAAGGGTTACAAATCAAAACGTAGCTTTGCTTTTATCTCGGCGCAAATCAAAGATCCCATCTCGTTGGGACAATGTAATCACTATATCGAGAACGAAATTGGAAATGTTATCATTATTTTGTAGGGAGGAAAAAAGTTCCTCCATTATTCATGTGATGCATCAGGGTTTAATCTTCGCCTAATGGGTCCTCTGTAATTCGAAATCATAGCGGTAATCTGACATCCCATTCAAACCCTCACCTTTAAGCAACTTAATAGCATGGCTCAACACAATTCGCATCTTCGTCAGCATTCGAAAATAACCATCTCAGGCTTGTAGAATGAAAGATTATAAGACAGATATATTTTTATAGACATTCGTCTTGTTTTCCCGTTCCTGCTCTTCGTCCATTTCACTTTCTCCATTATTCAATAAACCCTCGTCTCAAACGCCTTCAGCTTTTCCTCTTCTTCCTTCCCAAGTGTTCATGTTTCCGCTCCTAGAGAGCTACACTTCGGATCAAACTCTTCATTAACCTTTTCTTTAAACTCTTACATAACGATCCTCTCAGAAGCTCCTTCCTGTTCAAGAACGCCTTCTTTGCTAACGCAATCCCCTTCCTGATGTCCTTACTGCTGCATCCGATTTCCTCAAATGTGCTTCCCAAATAATTGAATTCTCTACCTGCTCAAGTTTTTGCCCACCTACTTTTTCTTTGAGCCCCTCATTCCTCGCGATGCTTTACAAAACCGGATAATCTTGGTATTCTTGTGATTAGGAACAATCATGAACTGATAATAAGGGAGGAAAGTTAGAAAAATGAGGGAAGCTAATTCACTTAAAGGTTCAATGATATACCCCATCAGGGGGGTGTACCCAGACTAAGGCGGCGTCTTCAGCGGAAATGCACCAGCCACTTGAGGAGATGGTAGGGCCAGCTAGGTAAGCAAGAAGATTGGAAAATATTTCTCCAGCGCCTGGCGCGATGGATGCGAGGGCGTAAACAGTTTTTCGGCTTCATAGGCTCGCAAACCTCATCCGAAACCAATCTCGCTTGCCCTAGATCGGGAAAAGGTCACCAAAAAAGGCGGATGGACGATGATGGCGCCGCGAGGTTTCCTCCAAGATGATGAGTTTTAGGATATCTCACGCGGGGCTCACCTTCGGGGAGAGCGTAAAGAGCCCTGCGCTGGGCCAAAAGTTTGTTTATTACTTTAATTTTATATGATATAGTTATTGGACACCCTTTTATTGCACACATATTTCTACGCCTTGTTCAAAATAAAGTACATTTTTAAAATTAATAAAATGGAGACAACGTAAATAGGGTGCATTAAATGATCTGCAAGAGTTTCCTAAACAATACCAAATTAGTATTTAAAAAGTGGTTTTATACCGCACGCTAATTTCATAAACACATTCAGAAATCCATTGAGCCTTCAGCCATTCGAATTACTGATTCTGTTCACCCAATTTCATTGCACTTGTTTAAATTTTGTTAAAAAAAGATATGAGAATACTAAGGCTGTATTTACATCCTTAACGGCTAGTAAATTCGCAAAATCCTTGTCTTAATGCCAGTTTTCAAATATTTTTCCTCCAATCTATTTACTATGGCAAGCCATACAAAAAAGTGAATTGATAACACAGGTGACCCTGAATAATATTCAAACAAAGCCTTCCAGCAGTATACAAAAAACGTTCATGTTCTGATTATTCAAACGCGAATTCCGTCTTTTTCCCCGGGGGGAAATACTGAGAGAAATTGCATGAGGCAATGAAATTTACAGAGGCAATGAAATTTACAAATACAATGACCGAGAAAACCACTGCCAAAAATACAAAAAAGTTCATAAAATTGAATGAAGCATTGATGGAGGGAGAAAAGTTAGGTGTACGAGCTATAAAATGGGAGAGAACATGATACATTAAATATATGAAGAGACGAAGAGAGTTTTCATCAACGCACGAATCTCATACCTCAGGGTGCATCCCTAAGTACCAAACAATGCATAAATAAGCAAGTCATAATAAGCAAAAAATTAGTTTTTTAAATAAATAATACGCCAGCTAGTCCAGTTCAATCTAATTACGACAATAATCCTCACTAACTTCAAGTAGGCTTCACTGAGCGCACCAGAATATATGTGGCTATGATGCATGAATCAGACATGCACGCGAGTCGCTGTTGGGTAATATCAAACCGATGCAATGGAATAAAATAACGCGATGCGAACGAAACCACAGACTGTGGCGGGAAATAGACTAATTACCCACATGAAATTGCATCGCACGAAGACGCGCATGATATTCTCTCCAAAAAGTTTTCCTCGACTCCCTCCAGGTTTATTCTCGAGTAATTTTCGAAGATTACCCAGGCTAAAAAAAATTATCGAGAAAGAGGGTATGAGCATTACGCTTTTGAGGTTAACCGCGGAGGGAAGTGCGAAATCGGTGAGCACAACTCCAGCCAGACCTTGCCGGAGGACAGACGGGAAGCAAATACCACAATAATCGTAACGAGAAAAAAAATCGGAAGGTACACATAACAAGAAGTTTCAGCTAAAACAATGTATCACCATCTGCACCTCTGTAAACGATAACGTAGTACGCGGTGTAAAGATGGTAGCAACTGACCAGTGACAACCGCTAATTAATCTCATTAGATGTTAGTGAGATCTCCCCTTTGCCATCATTATTTATAGGAGTATTCTCAAAGAATAATAGATAAATATCACTTCACTTCCTCAGAAAATGAAATATATTACCGCGCACAGTATAATCATTTTTCGCTTCGTTAAATATATTAATTTGAACTCGCATATACGGGACAAAAATGACACGTTATTTGACAAAAATGTACATAGATGAGAAAACATCCACTCTTAACTACAGTTCTAAATTGAAAAGAATACTCATGTCATGGTTTCATCATGGAATTAATTAAATTTCTACAAAATATTACCTGGATTAAACTCAAAACTAATGAATTCTGCAATATTTCCGAGCCTCCATACTAAGCGAAAACTATTCTTTCTTCTCATGAACTACCTGACACAAAGATTATTACTCCCTTCCTTGGCTAAATTCTAAAAAAAACGATGGGGGAAATGGAACTCCTCGATGAAATTCCACGAACCTAATTCCAGAAGGTGTAATGCACATAACCAAAATAAAGTGACAAATTGACACTGTTCGGCATCATAAACGAGGAGAGATTCTACGAAAAATACTCGAAATAAAGTCATTTCCACTTCTGAGTATATTCGATGTGGTTTGCATTCTCTATTAAATTACTGCTTCGCTGTCTACTTAACGTTCTCACCATCGCCCACAATATCGTGCACATAAATCGACATTTAGATGAAGTATTCAAGCTTCTCTTCAGTGCGAGGAGGTAAGTTGCTAAAGCAAACAAACAATTTCGAAAATTCTGTACATAAATTGCCATTCCTTGTATTTAGTCCAACCAGAAAGAAAGAAATTAACCAGAAAGGTTGTCACTTATGTCCAACAATATACGTTGATATAAGTTGAAGATTTTAAGTTGAATACGAAAAAAATGGAATTAAAATAAATATTCATTTTCCCTCATCAGTTAGTGACTTTAGGCAAGGATAAAGCCGATAATCCAGGATAAAGGCTTTAGCAAAATATTTAAGAAGATGGGTTTGGTCGCCAAGTGAAAATTATCAAATCACTAAATGGAATTTTTTCCTAGAGCAAACCTTATGAAAAATTCCTGGTTCACGCCATTGGTTTTAATATTTATTATTATAGTATTCTACCGATTAAGGTAGGTTCCCATGGAGTACTAAAGAAGTGATTTGGGAGCCTCCCTTTCCGTCCAGCGCCTTCCTTAATTCACTGTAAGGCCTACTCCCTTTCAATCTATCTAAAAATCCTATTCTTTTCCGTCCCCTCCCTAGTTTCCCTAACATTCTACCCTCTAACACCATTTTCAAAATCACCTCCCCGCTAAGTATTCGCTCCATTCATACATTCTGTCTCCTCCGTACCTCATCTAAAAGCTGCCTCTCCTCGCCAACCGTATCCAGCACTTCGTCGTTCCTTTTCCTCTCCGTCCATTTCACCCTCTCCTTTCTTCTCCATACCCACATCTCGAATGCCTCCAATCTTCTCTCGTCGTCTTTCCTCAATGTCCACGTTTCCGCACCGTAGAGCGCTGCACTCCACATCAAACTATTCACTAGCCTTTTCTTTATACTCTTACATAACGATCCTCCCAGAAGCTCCTTCCCGTTCATGAACGTATTGGTTTTATTAAGTTTTGAAAAAAAGAAGTTATGTAGCCGCACGCAGTACCAAAATATTTACCGTAGAACATCGTCCGAAGAGGAATCACAAACGAATGCCATCGGCTTGTCGCTGTCACCTACCACGATTCTTGTGCGAGCCGAACGCGGCATAAATTAGCTCCAACGCTCCATCTTTGGGGGGTGGTTGCCCTTTTCGGGGGGGAAGACGAAAAGTTGGGGGGGGGGGTGTAAAGATGGGGGTGGGATCGCAGCTGTGAGAGTCTCGGAATGACACGAACGGAAAGGGGAAGCAAGACTCTCTCTCCCGTCATCCCTTCCACTTTCCCGTGGTTCAATAAGCCATGTTTCTTTCCCCTTCGGCACCCCCTTTTGAAGGCATTGCCGAAGGGGTTGTAACAGTGGGAGGCCACGTTGCCAAATTGTGCGATGGAGAGAAACGAGGTGGGGGGGGGGGTTAACGAGATAATCCCCGAAGGCTATCTCAAGAAATATGCACAAGAGGGAAGTCGTAATCGCCAAGCTACGGCGAGCGTAGCAAAGAGAAGCAAGGTGCAAGATCAATATGATATTTTGTCTATAGTCACGAGTGAATAAGAGCAGCTAGGATGAGAACCAGGAACAGAGCATTATTTCCACTTATTATTAAAAAATTATGAAATTTCACTGATTTTTCTCGAAGAAAATACAAAAAAAAACTTTGCGATATACAAGAAGGCACGCTAGTAATTGTACCATGTCAATATGGATTGATATTGGACCTACGTATGAAACTCATGAAAACATCTAATTACAATTTCAACGGGCATTTTCACCCACCCAAATGCTGAAATAGTAATTAATAGAGACAAGAATACCCTCAATTCTACCAAAGTTTTCGTTTAAATAACCAATTTACCAGTAATAGCCAATTAGGAAATTATTTCTAATATTTCCATTGGAATAACTCTATTTTCAATTAAAAATAAAAAACTTCAAATACCGTAAAAGTTAACAGTGTGCTGAGAATATCCCGTAATTGAAACTAGTTTTCATAATCCAATTAGCAACGAGTAAAACTTCACATTTTTCATCGGGTAGAATGTTCACCAAGATTACAGAGGGATAAATAATCCCTCAACTCAAGAGAGGGCACTGAGAAGGATTCCACTCTCGAAAACTAATGAGAATATCCGAGGCCCAGTGAAGCGACTCAAGCGATGTTAACGAGGGAGGCGAGGTTTTCAGCTGATCTCGAACGATTAATGGAAGATGCCACCTTAATGAGAAACCAAGGTAAGCAAGAAATTGAGCCATCGATCGCTAAATGTAAATTAGAGGTAAAGTTTCAGTTTGCGCCAAAAGAGCAGAGTTAAACAAATGAAAACGTACGAAGCTTAAGTTTCAAGTAGCAGAAAACGAAATAATTTGCGGCCGAAAAAAAGTAATGAAAAGTCTATACTCTCAAATTCTTGCATTACCACTGAGTCATTGAAATCATTCATAAATTGCACTGCCACAAGTGATGTAGCACATTAAAACTCGATAGAGGAACTCTGAATAATGTTCAAAAATATTTTATCCGCCCAACCGGCTTCAACAAATACGCATTCTTATGAAGTGAACAACTAAAAGGAGGTTTTAATGCAATTAGAACAAGAGGGTAGTTTCCTTCATCAACGAAAACGAAAGGCATTGATTGCGATTCGTTACTCACCATTGGTGTATTCATAATAAACAAATTATTTGGTTTTAGAAATCCCAGTTTAGACGAATGGCAATGGTCAATTTTAACCTCGTCTGAAAAAGCTAGATTGCCAATCCACGTGACGTCACAGGGACCTAGATTCTATTAGAGTAGATAGGAGTTTTACATCGTCTGAGATTACCAATGCATGCATGAGGCACAGAGCTCAGGGAAACATCTCTTAATAATCACCTAATAAAATTGCCTATGGACGGAAAAATTTTCCTTCGTTTGATAGGGTATTCATAATCTTTATTTAAGCTAAGCGCTAGCTGCTAGCAGGGTACTCAACGCTACCACCATGCTCGGCAGCAAGTAGCCAGCATCGTAGCGGCGTTCGTAGCCTTGCACCCAGGTGGCCTCACACAGCGGCAGCCAGACGTCACACGGACTTTTTCCAGCATTCATACTTGGCCGTCGCGTTTTCGCGCGCTTGACAACTTTCACTTTTAATTTAATCGCGAAAAATAGATATCCTCATTTAAAAATCTAAGAGCGTGAAATACGTACTCCAGGAGTAATAATCTCTCGATTTAGGCAATAAAAATAATAGGAAACCACCCTACTCCTACAACGAATACCTTAAAACCCAATCCATTATTTCTCTCTGTCGGTCGAGATACATCCTACGTCCCTCCATCCCCTCTCCCCCGAATACACTTCCACTATTTATGAATGGAAATTCACTTTATGGCAGAGAGGAATGGACGACGACACAAGAGAATTCAAGTATAGAGGCACTTGGATTGTGACGCTAACGAAGAATAATGAAGATAAAATGGATAGAGGGAGTGAGAACTGAGGATGTTCTAACAAGAGAGGGAGAAAAGAAGTCTTCATAAGAATAGGAAGATAACGGGACAAACAAATCGTCGTCATCACGAGGAATGACTGTTTGATGTAGACAATCATCGGCTGACAAGTGGATGGGATGAACAGAGAAAGAGCGTCTCGAATTAGCCATAAATGACAGGTCAACTGATTTAGTTATGGCACTATTTATTTATTTTATTTATTTTCAACTTCAACTATGGAATTTTCAGCGTTTTTTTAGAGGAAAATTTAAAAACCTACTTTCGGTAGAGTACTTTAATAAATGCGACGTAATGGTTATAACTTTTCAAAGACAATTAAAATGTACAAAAATAAATATGTGATTTTCACTGTTTCCAAAATGCGAAAAAGCGTATCTTTCACCAAAATTCAGGATATCAAATCGCAAAATTGCCTACGCAGCAGAACAGTGAAACAACACGCCTTGGCTCAGAATTTCAAATGAGCAGTGGAATGGGTCGAGAATGCAAGAGGACTTCTGTGGGTCCTTAGAGGACCATTGAAAGCACAAGAGAGAAAGAGACAGTTTGAGGATGGATGGGAGGGTGACGAGGGAGAAGTTCCACCTCTGGTAGAAGCGACAATAACGCCTCCGACTGACATTCCCCCGACCCCTATAGGCGAGGAGCGGAAGTAGTAGCCATGCGACGTGGAATGGAGGGAGATTGCGTGAAGGGGTTCGCTTCCCTTTACAGCCGGGCTCCGCGACACGACAACCCCTATCCGTTCCGGGTGGAGAGGTCCACGGAGGAAGGCGGGGGATAGTCCGGGAACGAAGGATGACGCAGACGGCGGAGAGGTCAGAAGTCGGCAGGACCAGAACAGCTGCCGACACGACGGCATCCCTCTCTCGCTTTTCTCTGTCGGCACGGTCCACACATACATTACGTCACGCACACCGACGGGAGGGAAAGGGACTGAATAGTTCCGCAATGTGCGACCAGAATGACAGGCAACAAGTTCGCACGGATAAATTCGACAAGGAGGCAAAACAGTGACGCCATTACATGGCAACTGACGAATCCTTCAGGACAAAGATACTGCATATATCTACATCTACATAATACACTGGCAGCGTATTATGTAGATATAGCTTAAAGCTTAATAACAGAGTTAGAACGCGTGCAAAGAAGAGCTGCCAGGTAAGTGAAGGGTCGTTACGATAGTCTTGTTAGTGTAACTGACCTCTTAGATAAACTCGGATGAGAATCTCTGTCAGACCGTAGATTGAAAAATAGACTAAACCTTTTTAATAAATTCAAGAGTAGTGTCTTTTCTAACGAGGTTAATCATGTCTTACGGACGCCAACACACTACAGAAGATCAGATCATATAAATAAAATAAGAGAGACTGTAGAACATACAGATTCAGAATGTATTTTTTTCCACGATCAATGAGAGATTATAACGGCAGCGTACCAACTCATAAAGAGATTTTATGACTTGTAGTGTAGCCTACTAACTTATGTAAAACTTAATGCATATTCATTCAGTCAGAATTTTATTGTTATTTCTAACAGAATATGGTAGTATAATTTGTTAGTATGCGTGACGTTTTCTGGACCGTGTGGTGCGCATGTGGGAGTCCAATTGCATGCTGGTGATTGATCTCCTCCTGCCAAACACCCTGGAGGTGGCACGCAGGGTAATGTAGATGTAGAATATCCTTTGAGCTACCTCTAGAGTGTTTGGCAGGGGGTGATCAATCACCAGCATGCAAGAGGACTCCCACATGCATGCCACACGGTCATTAAAATATTACTCATATTACTTTATCATCAACAGCCAGCAATCCGATGATTGGTTTTTCTACACCTAAGACACCTGGTAGAGGTATTGGCAAACATTTTAACACTGTCAGTTACACAAGAATTTGCAAAATTTCACCTGAATTTATTTTCGCGCGAACGCGTTATCACAACAAAATTTTCAAGTGCGCCAAACACGCTAAAACTGCTGCTGTAACAATGAAATGCGTCCTACGAAAATAAATTCTGTCCAAATATCGCATTGCCTTATTTGACTAATATTAATAACTTTACACCAAATCGTTCCACATATCGTACAAGATCGTTTACCCCAGACCTAATTGTTTTTTTTTACATCCTATATTTCAATAAAGAGCTCGAATCCATTCTTCTCCTAGTTGATCCATTAAATAATACCAGAGTAATACAATAAAAAGAGGTTGGGAAGCATAATTAGTATTTTCGATATGCAGTAAAACAATCAGGCTGAGTTAAGTTTAAATAAAAAGGACATTTTCAGATGAATTGACATAAAATGGTAATCTACTCCAGCGGCGTTACAGCTACTGTTAAGGTCCATACACACGATTGTTTACAATCGAACGTAATAATATAGATTAATTCTTCCCGTTGAGACTGTCACACGAGCCAAATCGTTCTTAATGCAGTGTACAGAAGGGAAAATCTTTCTAGATCCATAGAGAAGAAAAATAGTTGAAATTACAACCAGCGTTTCAACAAAAATTTAAACAGAAGAACAACATAAGTTATAAAAGCAGTATTAATACAAAATTTTAACTTAATAAACCGTCATTTAACTGAATTAACATGCTACATCAAAGATTACAGGAAATTATCATCCTACAGTAAATTTTGCTCTATACTGGGACAAGAGGGAAAATTAAAACATGCGTTATTATGAACATGAACATGCGGATATATGGACACTTGGGATAGAGGAAGAGATAACACTGGAGACTTTTTTTTATTGCCACACCACCGCAAAGAGCGCTATTAGGCCTTTACATCGGGGTTTTTCATAACATTTAACAATTTACCATCCACAAAAAACCATGAACTGGGCATAGGGGCAACCTACCCAGGCGGGACTCGAACCTTCGGTTTAACAGGCGAGAACTTAACACCGCCGCCACCGATGCCGGCGAAAAAATATTCCCTCAGGCAGTCTCGAACCTTCACACTCATATACCTATTGTGAAAAATCGGCTGTTTTACCACTACGTCAACTAACTTTAATTTAAAATACTTTTATAATGACTTCAAAGCTATGCTTGTAATAGGGTGGTTTCCTATTATTTTTTTATTGCCTAAATCGAAAGATTATTACTCCTAGAGTACGTATTTCACGCGTTTGGATTTTTAAATGACGATATCTATTTTTTGCGATTAAATAAAAAGTGAAAATTTTCAAGCGCGCAAAAACGCGACGGCTAAGTATGAATGCTGGGAAAAGTCCGTGTGACGTCTGGCTGCCACTGTATGAGGCCACCTGGGTGCGAGGCTACGAACGCCGCTACGATGCTGGTTGCTTGCTGCCGAGCATGGCGGTAGCGTAGAGTACCTTGCTAGCAGGTAGCGCATGGCTTAAATAAGGATTATTAATACCTTATCAAACGAGGGAAACTTTCTAACCTTAGTCAGTTTTAATAGGTGATTATTAAGACATGTTTCCCTGAGCTCTGTGCCTCATGCATTCATTGGTAATCTCAGACGATGTAAAACTCCTATCTACTCGTATAGTATCTAGGTCCCTGTGACGTCACGTGGAGTGGCATCGCATGGCCACCAATCTGGCCTTTTTCAAATGAGGATAAAATTGACTTCTAAAATTCATCTAAACTGGGATTTCTAAAACCAAATAATTTTTATGTTATGAATACACTAGTGGTGGGTAACGAATCGCAATAAATGCCTTTCGTTTTCTTTGATGAAGGAAACTACCCTATTGTCTATTTAGGATGTTTCCAGCACCCTTCAACAGCATGCAGATTGAACATGCAGTCACGAGTGCAGGTTGAGAGTTCACCGAGAAAATTGGGCCTTCACGGAAACCATTCGCCTCCTTGGATAAGTCGAGATCATGTGCGCGCGCATTTTTTTGGCTCCGCAAGGTATTTGTTCTACTTTCCCCATTGTTGGGACTTCCATTTTGAAAACGCTCCGTAAGAACGTACGATCCGAGTGGCCTCGTGGTCTGAAGGTGCACCCATTATTCGTTTGCGGAAATTCACGCGAAATATACGTCTGCACAGGCGCCTGGGGACCTCGCAAAAGCCATCGCTCCAGCTAATTTCGCGCCACCACGGAAAACTCGAGGCAACTTTTATTTCAAAGAATATTTATTCCCCTGGCACACCCTATGTTTATGCCTCTCTCGGGCGAGATGTCAAAAACTGTGCGATGCATAGTATATTCGCAAAGTGGAGAGAATCGGGTCATGAATTTCGAATGCGAGTCTTAGGGATGAAAAATTCTCTCGAACCCTTTTCAGAGAATTGCTGCAGTGCCCCTTCGCGGGTCGAGGAACTTAAGCCTTTGACGTTTTTGTTCCAGCGTTGGGGAAAAGGTGCGATAGTAGTCCGTATATTACCTGGAGTAAATTACAGAGGTGAGTAGAAAATATGGATGCCGAAGTTCGGACACACAAGAATTTCTCAACGTCACATAAAGTAATGTACTCCTGGTTTGAAAATGCTGGTTATATAATTTGTTGAAGGAACTGAACGCACTTTGGCTCTTCGTGTAAGACTGCAACATTCCTGCATGAATTCCATAACTGACCATTTCAATTATGGTTGCGATACAATAAGATACCAACGTTTTAACGAATCAATAAGATACCAACTTTTTAACGATACAATATATACAAACTTTAAGTTTATCGCTGGACGTTCCGTCACTCTATGTTTCCGGTATGTTTCTTAATTATGAAATGAAGGCCTGCATCGAATGTCATGAAGTACGCTATGCTAGTATATGTTGCTTTCATAAAAACTCTTTGTGCCTAACTTCTCTGGTCAACTTTTATGATTCGTATAAAATTGCATGCTCATCGAGATCCTGCACGTCATAAGGGTATCACTAACCATCCGGTATAAATGATAATATTATTATTCTTAGAGAATTGTAAGTGAATTTATAAGGGTTGGAGTGCTGGATATGGTTGGCGAGGAGAGGCAGCTTTTAGATGAGGTACGGAGGAGACAGAATGTATGGATGGAGCGAGTACTTGTCGGGGAGGGGATGTTGAAAATGGTGTTAGAGGGTAGAATGCTAGGGAAACGAGGGAGGGGAAGGAAAAGAATAGGATTTTTAGATAGATTGAAAAGGATTAGGCCTTACAGTGAATTGAAGAAGGTAAGGCTGGAAGGAAAGGAAGGCTCCCAGATCACTTCTTTAGTACTCCATGGAAACCTACCTCGGTAGAATACTGTAATGATATTTGTGTGCAAAAAGGAGAGGCTAAAATTAGGCCGACGTATGTGGTGAATACGAATTAGAAGGTGAACAGAGAAATGAGTAACTAATTTAAATGTAATTCCCGAAAAATGTTTTCAAATAAACAGGAAGAGATAACCAGGAAAGAATTTTTCAATCGAGGGCCTTTTCCAACCAATCATAAGATTACATCTTTCGACTATACTTAGAATCGGTTGACGAGGAAAGCATTTGGAAAGTATTTATTCATCCGAAAATGACGGTTTTCGAAGTGTGTTTTCACCAACCCTTTGGAGTCCTCAACGGTGCGTCTCAGATTTAAGTTGTTTTTCCGTGTTTCGGTTTAATTCCGGGAATGCGTCTTTTTATCAATCAAAGGGTTGTGTTCGTTAAGTTTTTTTTACGAGACTCACAAGTGGTCCTTTAAAGAAAGAAAATAAGTCTTGGAATTGGAGCTTTTTGGTGAATCCGCCCGAGTGTTTATGAGTGTGCCGTTGAATGGCTTCTTCATCGCGAGATTAATTTTGCGCGCCTTCAGATAGAAGTGGCTTGGATGGGTTAGTAATGAAAGCTTCTCCGATTCCAGGATTCATTTCGCCTCATTTTTTTTGTGTTCTTCGGTTTAATTACTTTCTGCAACCGCGTTTGCGTTCAGCGCATACAGCAGAAAATAAAATTTCCGCCATATTCATTCCTCATCTCCTTTCTATCAACTTCATTCTTGCGAGAGAAAATTATTCAATTTTCGACCATTTTTTGATGCTGTTAAATTTCTCGTTTCATCTTATTTTCGATTTTGGCTACAACATTTTTCCGTTATGTAGCGCTAGACTCATTCTGAACTTTCAAATCGCATTTTAATATCAATGTGGAGCATTTCTTGAGCCTAATATAATTAAATTACAAGGTTTCACTTTGAGAAGAATTAGCGAATTGTCCCGATGTTAGAATTTGACTCTTGTCTTCAGTTCTGCCAAACAACTCCCTTTAATTACTTAACTTAACCATGTGAATAACATTTGCAGTAACAGCATCCTCTAGCAGTCCCATGATTTATATACGTCTAGATTGAAAGAGAAATAAAATTATGATTGACGTAAGACAAAGAAAGAAAATAAAATGACACATTTCCAATTTTAGCCATTCTATCATGATAATTTATTATTGGACTCATGCATTCTGAGCTGTTGCGAGTAATTGTAAATTATAAACCAGCCATCAACATGAGAATAAGTAGAGTAAGCGGAAAAGGGAGAGTAGGATTCACTGATTGAATAAAGAGTAAGAGTTGCGTAATTCCTTAGAGTAAGGACTCAAAGTTACCAAAGTAATAGATGTGAGAAATAGGATGGGACGAATCGTAAAATAGATGAATCTATTCCAATGCAAACCAACAACAACCGGTAGAGAAGATTCAAATGCATTTAGAAAAAATAAAAGATCTTCAAGTCACCATGGTAACCGCAAATAACCTCGGGCAGGAGGAGGAGCTGGCGAGGGAAGGAGGCGACAAAAACAATGAAAAGACAAAACACTCACTGGCTGCGCCCTTCAGTCACTCCTCGCCTCCATTAATCCCTTCAGGAAGAAACCGACCCCCTTCCACACTCCACCACCCCGAAATTTCCACCAACTAAAACACGTCGATGCGAGCACGTGCAGCGCAGTCACAGGGGCGAACGAAAAAAGACAGACGAGGAGCAACTGCGCGCAAATCGCTTTCCCAATTCCCACAGACTCGCGTCCCAGGAAAGCGTGAGGTGAGGACAAAATGGGAATCCACCACAGAAATGAGTTCAGGGGAATGAAATACCACAGAGTAAGTTTGTTTTCATTGGATCTATGGTGAAAATGTAGAACGATTCGAATATAAACTGATGCTATTATCACATGAACGTAAACGGTTCTCGATGAAAAATAGCATCAATAATTGAATACGGCTATAAGTACTAAAGAATATTTTTTTAATATTTAGAATCTGAACAAAAATAAACACAGAAGCAATATTAGATTTTCAAGTGGTTTTACTTCAACTTGAAATACGATTTCATCCTCGTTGGTAGTTCAATTCCAAAATGAAATGTTTAAGTTTCAATCCAATTGATAACACTAAATTCAACTTCGGTAATTTGAAGGCAAAAGATTGCTTGATTCATGAAATATTTCTCGATATAAACAAGACGAAACTTGTAACAAATACTGACGAACCATTTTCGGGTTATACACCGTGTGAGTGAACCCAATGCAGCATAATAAATTTCATTCACCCAGTGTAGAGCCTGAGAAGAACCAATCACTGCCATTCTCCAGGAAACAGTGAAATCTTGGTTTGCAACAGGGGCGGAATAAGGTATTTTTTGAGGTTGAGATCTGATGATACAAAGGAAATATTCTTTCTCTGAAATCTACCTAAAAGACACCGAACCACTGATTCGCGCACAAAAAGTTACGAATTTTAGCCGCCGTTACTGACTCAAGTACCAACGACTCGAAAAATAATGTCGATAACTAGGTAGATAAGGTATGGATTGAGCGATTACGGAGCGGGGAGAGGAAAGGATGTTGAAGACAGTGTTAGAGGGTAGAATGTTGGTTAATAACGAAAGAGGAAGGAAGAAAATAGTTTTTTTTAGATTGAATGAAAAGACCTTGTCATGAATTTAAGAGGGAAGTAAATGAAGGGAGGGAAAGGCTGCCAGAATAATTCTCAAATATTCCATGGAAACCTACCTCAATAGATAGAATACTGTGATCATAGGCGGGCCTAGGGGGTGGGGGGCTCAGGGACACGTGCTCCCCCCATATTCTTGAAAAAATTGCAAGAATTTTAATACGGTCCCATTATCATTGTGTTTGTTTTGTATTACGAGGTATTCTTGTGCCCCTCCCAGAACAAAATCCTGGATACGGCCTTGCTTGTGCCCCCCAGAAATCCTAGAACCGCCCCTGACTATGATAATAATGATAGTTTTCTAATGATAGCTATTCTTGGTTACTAGTCCGAAAATCAAACATGCTTAATCACAATGACTACATGCGGGCAGAATCACATACATGCTCGGCGATAGCATCCCAAGCCGGGAAACCAAAGTCCTGCATTTTGGATGGACGCGGCCTCTTTTTATCTTCTCCCCAGAGTGATCTCATTCGCATACGGATCACGCATTTCGGAAACGATTCTCGAGGCACTCTTACGCACGTGACGGCCGGGCCACGCCCAAGCATCATTCCATCTCATCCCACTTATCGGCCGCAGAGGGCTCTCTCATCCTCTCTCGAACTTCATCCCCTCTCGGCATATATTTATGAATGGCCAGAGAGGAAAACGGATAAATAAGTAAGGATATCAAGAAGTGAAGATAACAGGACGGCCTCAACGGCGGCTGTGTTAAGTCCTCGCCCTCCAGAGCGAAAGTCGCGGGTTCTAGTCCCGCCTGGGTAGGTTGCCTCAATCCAGGGCAGGGGTGTTTGTCGTACGTTGCTGTTCTACCCATTATCGCCCAAGTGGGTCGTTTACGACCCATCACTCAAAACACTATAGTTAATGCAAAATGTAGATATCGCAGATACAATGTATTCTCTGAGTGCCAGGCAATGTTTTCTACATGATGAAACCAGCTGCTGCATATTTGAGTGCTTCAGTATGGAATGGTCTCATCGCACCAACATGGAACCTCAGACCCAAAACATTCGCCGGGCGGTAACGGGAGTCCCCCTGCTGTTGTAATTGCCTTAAATGTGCTGTTTTTGGGGTACCTATTGTATATGAATTAAAAACAAATTAATGAATGGTTACATAAAAAGAGTTGAAATAGAAAGGGCTGATGGGCGGAATGAGCGGATGTGATTCTAAAGAACGTTTTACACGGTACACGGAATTGCGCAGTCTGACGTACGTGCGAAGGCGCAATCAAAATTGCGACACGTAAAGCGGTGAATTGCTAGAAAACATGTGAGAATGCGTGGATGCGAGACGGCAAAATATCCCCGTTCTAATTTTGTTCATGCATTTGCGCAATTCCACGCCATTTTAGAAATAAATGCCGCTCTAACCTGCGCAATTCCGTGCCCCGTGTAAAACGGCCTTAAGAATGTAAAGAAGGGGATAAGTAAAGAGTCTCATATGAAATATATAGCGCCTTTAGGTACGAAAACGTAGGCTCTTGAGACTGAAGACGAGAAACGACAGGGGGCGTACGGGATATGGGAGTGGAACAGAATGGACAAGTAAAATGGACGGAAAAAAGTAACGATGAGATCGAGCGGGAGAGGGATATAATTACCGTAAAGGCCGTTTTACACGGGGCACGGAATTGCGCAAGTTAGAGCTGCATTAATTTCTAAAATGGCGTGGAATTGCGCGAATGCATGAAGGAAATTAGAACAGAGGCTATTTTGCCGTCTTGCATCCACGCATTATCGCATGTGTTCTAGCAATTCACCGCTTTACACGACGCAATTTTGATTGCGCCTTCGCACGTACGTCAGATTGCGCAATTTCGTGTACCGTGTAAATCGGCCTTAAGGGTTTGTAAGGAGCGAATACTAGGAGGGGAAGGGATGTTAAAAACAGTGACAGAAGAAGAATATTATTGTTAGCGAGGAACGAGGAAGAATAAAATAGACTTTATCGATAAAATAAAAGGAATAGATTTCATTCGAAATGAAAAGAGAAGTTAGCTGTGGAAAGTTGTTCATGGAAGGTTCGCGCACTATGAAGGTGCAATATCTAGCTAAGTAAACGTTCCGTAAAATTACCAACCCCTCGGCCAATCACCTTACATAAGGCTCGCAGGGTGTTGAGTAATCCTATATGAATGGGGCAGAAGATCGGTTGGCGAAGACCAACGGAAAAAGATTATGAGAGGCAGAACAATAATGGAGAGAGGGAGAAAAAGTATCGGGTATATGTCTATGTGTTTGGGGTCGGGAAACGAGCTATAAAAAACATCTGTTACACTATCATCCAAATATATTCCATTTATTTTCGAAAAAAATTTCAATGCGATATTAATATTGCAATAATACGCAGAATATTTGTGGAGAGGTTCCATTTATTTTTTCTGTCGTCGCTTAATATTCACACTACACGTACACATGAGAATAATGAAAATAATAGAATCAGAATATGTGCGAAAACTTAAAAGCGAACGTGAGCTATTCTACAGAGTTCCTAGATACCCATGTAAAATATATTATTCAACAATTGAACACATGATAAACAAGAAAGAGGGAGGATGTAGAAAAGGTTCATGAGAAAGATAGAGAATGATATTTTCCCAAATTAAAGAGGCAAATTCAATTTGAGGAGTGTATCAGGCAAGGGGATTAGAAATACGTTCCATGCAAAGTCATGCAACATTAGCGGTATTAATACTCACGAGCGAAATTACGTCTAAACCAATCAACAACCTTCTTAGATACGCAGAGAAATTTTACATAAATTGATGACCCTGAAGCCTTTCTGTATCAATTCACATTTATCCTCTCTAACTTCAATTGCCGAAAAAATATCTTTCCTACAGACAAAACTTCTCATTATCCACTCCCAATAATTGTCCCAGCTACAGGGCAAAATTAAAATTGTTACAGACATTTAACCAAATATAAATTACTCTGCCTTATTATTATTATTCACGAATATGTGTCTTTCGTATGTTTTACCTTCTTCCAATCACAGGTTTTAAATTGCCCTTTTTCGAGACAATTATTATTCCATTACCTTGAAAATAGAATTACAAAAGAGACAAAAAATAATTAAAAAAAAAATATATATACATGTTTTGTTGCTTGCAAAGCACATATCGTATTCTCTAAGCAAAAGAAAAAATGATATAATCTAATTTAAACAATTGCTAAAAATATATATGCATATATTCAATATGCCAATGTTTCTTAAACATTCCTATTCTACACAAACAACACTTTACACAGACAACGATACACATGCGCCAATTAATTTAATTTCTTTTGTAAACCGGCTGGTTGTGGTGAGTTTTGTTCTCACCGGTACAGCAAAAGTATACGCGCCTTCGGCGCTGACAATGAGGAGTGACTGCCTTTCTATCGCTAAGCCTGATTGACAAGATATTATATACCCTTCCGTGCGATACCTACAGCGATCGCTGCAATGATGGCGGAAAAATGACCGTTTCACGCACATTTTGCACGATGGCTCCACGGATGGAATCTCATCCCTATTCCCATCACTCGTCACTTCCCTTTTTCCGTCCCTGAGACCATAGCTAATGCAGCCATTTGGTCAATCAGAACGCCAGGCCGCCAACAGCGATTGTCACACTACGCTTGGCTTTAAGTGGAATTATTTTTAGTATTATAGTATCCTCCAATTAAAGTAGGTTTCCATGGTGTACTAAAGAAGTGATTTGGGAGCCTCCCATTTCTTCTAGCGCTGCCTTCTTCAATTCACTGTAAGGCCTACTCCCTTTCAATCTGTCTAAAAATCCTATTCCTTTCCTTCCCCTCCCCCGTTTCCCTAACATTCTACCCTCTAACACCACTTTCAACATCCCCTCCCCGCTAAGTATTCGCTCCATCCATACATTCTGTCTCCTCCGTACCTCATCTAAAAGCTGCCTCTCCTCGCCAACCATATCCAGCACTTCGTCGTTCCTTTTCCTCTCCGTCCATTTCACCTTCTCCATTCTTCCATACCCACATCTCGAATGCCTCCAATCTTCTCCCATCTTCTTTCCTCATTGTCCACGTTTCCGCACCGTAGAGAGCTACACTCTAGATCAAATTCTTCACTAACCTTTTCTTTAAATGACAGAGGTGAATTAGGAAAATGACGGAAAAAAAGATCGAGAAAGCGACGTGTGATTAATAAAATGATGGTTCGAACGATTACTCTTTTTATTACTAATACTATCGCTGGAGTTATCACGGACGGAAAAAATGATTATGTGATTCATTGTTTAGGAACATCAATATTCCCTGAGATGGGATCTTGTGATTTCTATGGCTTCCTTTCCTCGAGGCCTGCATTCGATTCAGAAGCAGCGTTTCCTCTTCCCAAGTTCCTCGAATAACAGGTCTCAACGGTATGTTACCCCAACGAGACCCCTTCAGCGATTGTAAGGCTGCCATAAACACCACTAGGTTTCATCGCGGAATCAACACATGACTCTTTCCCGGAAATATATCGAAGCACCCAGTAAATACCCAATATGATGATAACCGGAGGATAAAATGAATTATCTAGGGCATATTCGCCACCCTATAATGAGTAATTCTAGAGGAAATAGGAAGGAAAGATTCCAATGCATTAACACAGTTCTATAGGGCAGTTTCTATTTCGGAGGTTATGTTTAAAATGCCAATGCGATTAATTTCCTTTTATTTTCTCGCATAGATCGTCGCGAACACATTCAACGGCGAGTAGGTACACATGCATATCTTCCAGGTGAATCAACTGTTAATGTGTTTACAACAATGGGGTTAGATGGTTACTTCTTCCAAAATCGCGGTATATTCGGCTTATCGGACGAGGTGAATTTCTCCGGGAATTGATTTTAAATCTTTCTTATCCGAGGATGTTAGAGCAACTATGCGTTTAAAAACGCGTAGTTAATTTTTTCAATTCAAAACTGGATATTAAGGAAAGGCTTTATTTGATTCATTTATTGCATAAGCAAAGGAGGCGTTCAAGAACAGAACAAGAAGCTTCTGGGAGGTTCGCTAAGAATTTAAAGAAAAGGTTAGTGAAGAGTCTGATCTGGAGTGTAGCGCTTTACGGTGCAGTAACGTGGACACTTAGGAAGGAGGACGAGAGTAGACTCGAGGCATTCGAGATGTGGGTGTGGTGAAGAATGGAGAAGGTGAAGTGGACGGAGAGGAGGAGGAACGACGAAGTGCTGGACATGGTGGGTGAGCAGAGGCAGCTTATAGATGAGATGTTGAAAACAGTGTTAGAGGGAAGAATGTTAGGTAAACGAGGGAGGGGATGGAAAAGAATAGTATTTTTAGATAGAATGAAAGGTAGTAGGTCTTATTGTGCACTGAAGAGGGAAGTACATGATGTAAGGGGAGGCTCCCGGAATTCTTCTTAAGTACTCCATGGAAACCTACCTTAATCGGTAGAATACTTTAATAAAAATTACCTGCAGGCAAATCTTGGATCAAGTAGAAAGACCAACCGTTCGTACGGGATGAATAGAGGAGGAGTCAAGGGATCCACAGGGAAGAGATTAATCAAGGCTAGAGGGAAGCCTAGCAAGGATGTAAGGGTGGAGGCCGGATCGAAACCAATTGAAATGCCCCACCGACCGTTTCCCTCATTGTGCTCGTCGTCTAGACGACGCTTCCTCTCCTAAGACAAGAGACCCTTGCAGTTATGCCACCCCTCGAAGCAACCTCACAACCAACTCGCCCTCTCTCCATACGACACTTCTTTCAAAGTCGCGATATCGTTGTCTCATAGGACGAGGTTAACATTTCCAGCAATTAATTCTCAATCGATCTTAGACAAGTTACGACATGAAAGTTACCAAAATTAGCATTAGCTTTAATTTTGAAATATGACCGCATAAAGCCTTGAATTGGTACGTAAATCCTTAATTCAAAGCAGTTTCCTACATAATTTAAGCAGTTTGTCTAAGCGTTTCAACCAAAAATGAGTGTCATAAAATATCACCTTACATCTCCCCTTTATAGGCTTTTCGGGCATCCTACCTGGTTAAGAGCCTTCAGCGATTACTCCCAAGGTTTTGAAAATGACTAAACATTTCAATTGATCCTCAAATTTAAATAAATGAACTTCCAACTACTTTAAGATATAAAGGGATTCAGCATCTGCGAGGACCACATTAAATTACAAATACAATGCATGAGCAGGCTACCCTTGAGATATAGTAAATTCAGAGATAAAGCGTACAAATCGTGGAATTTTCTATGCTTATTTAAGTTTACATACGTATGAATGCATGGAAATAACGTCTATTCTTCCGTTTTCTGTAAATACTCCATGTTTATAACAGAAAAAATACTGACACGAGACACTGAAACAAAGAAGATCTCCAAAACGGAACGCCAAGAATTATGAGAACTAACTGTTCCTCCATTTTTATTTTTATTAAGCCTTTATGACAGGAGACTACAACGAATAACGATGAACTATCACAAAAATCCATGTCTTGGATAAGGGCAAGCTACTCAGACGGGGCTTCATTCCGAAACCTGCGGTTTGCCAGGCAGGGATTACACCCCGTCGCCCAAGATACCTAAACGATGAACATACTGAACGATTCACTTGATGGGCATTGTATTCTTTTTAGCAATCTTTGACGAACAAATTATGAAAAACAGTAATTTTGGATCATAAGAACCTTCTATTGAAAGATGATTATAAATCCATTTCCACTGTGACTAAACAGGATAATCTTCGAATCAAAGAAGCGCGTGCGTCAAAACATTAAACGAGATTATTAAATCAACATTAATCCTTGAGGTGGATTAAAGGTACGAAGTGTGGCACCAGCCTCGAAGAAAAGAACAAAGAAGTAATTGAAGCTAACAGATAATACCATGTGGGCTCTTTCTGAGTAAACAAGAAGAAAATATCCCACTATCTCGAGGTAGAAAATCCCCCAAAAGGTCCGGTCTTGTGACGCCAAAGAAAGATAAATCTCAAGACGAAACGTAAAAAAATCGTAGCTAACATTTTATAGCTCTAATTTAAATTATACACCCATGCGACATAATGTTTTTAAGCAACCTTTTATGAGCCTATTATGAAACGAATGCTTCGGATTGTTTGAGAGCCATCTTTCGAGAGATGACGAGACGAAATCTATTTTGAACCAAAAAACATTATTTATTTATCTTTAAAAAAATCTCTATTAAAAAAAGATTATACGAAAAGCTTTTACTCAGATCCTTAGGGTGGAATTGATGAAAAAATAATACCGAGAAGGTGAGGGGAGCGAGTCTTTTATTCGTTTCCTGCGCCAATGCGGATGGTCTCAGGCGGCGGGTGACCACACCTGCGGGAATGGGAATAAAAAATGAAGGCGCGAGAGCGAAGAAACGTAAAGAGAATGGAAAGGGTTGTGGGTGGTTTCAGAGAGATCATGGGCGTGGTCGGCGGGAAAGAAAAGATAGGAGAAGATAGGGAGAGAACCAGCATGGGAGCAAAAAGCTCTCAACGCTCGGGGTCAATATTGGGAAGAAATATCTGATCACATTATACGAGTCGTGATTTGAAGATATCATATTTCCCCACAACATTCCACGAGTAATATTGACGTTTAAAGAAGGGCCCCGCTCGTCAATGGTTGATCGATGCATCAGCACGTGATTGTCATTAAAATAATTGAAATATTTTTCCTGACCACTTAGAAGTATGATTCGAAAGTCTATAAAAGTTAAACACGAAATCATGCTTACTAAAATGTTCTTGCCAAAGCGAAAAGAAAAACGAATCATGAGACAGAAATAAATAGCCACACACAACACTATGCGGCTACAACAGGAATGCTGTACAATGACTGCCGAGGTAACTTATTGATGTGTTTCGAATGAAACGACAATTCAACCGAAGTAAACTCTTTTAAATAAGTAAATATAGATATCGTGGAAAGCTTTTATAATATAACTTTTGACCTTCTATTCTTAACTCCAAATTTTCCAAAAATTTTCACCTCCCGGTGTAAAACTACATTCAATAAAGTTGAACTTACATTATGCATTTTCTCAGGCATTCGATGAGATTATTTCCAAAGATAGTGTACACCAGGAAAACACCTTGAATCTGCAGGACTCACCTGAAAAGGAAGGAAGGCAAATTAGTCGTCATTTAACGATACAGCATTAAATTAAAATCAAAGATGACAAATTATGCTTGTGAAAAATTTTCTCAGACATTTTTCGGGTCAATATCGGTGCCAACGCTCCACGGACGGAAATTGGGAAAACTTCACGATCACACTTCATTGCCATTATAATACCGAGAAAAAATTTCCAGGTCTATTTAAATCACTCAATTCATCCTTTATTTCAGGGCCCTCCAAAACTTTCAGTCCCAGGACCGCATTACCTATCCAACAGCAGTTTGTGGGTCGATAAGTGAGCCATTTAAAAACTTTTACTACTAAAAACTACGAAATATACAGCTAATGGTTTGAATCTTGATGGTTTGAATATAAAATATGTTTAAAAATGCCGAAAGGGATTTTAATAATTGCTAATTATCAATTCCTTCACCAAATCAAATTTACTAAATTATCGTAATATAAACTCAGAATCAGATATTTTCCCTCAAAAATATTTTGCCTAATTTTCCAATTTTCAATAAGTTTATTCGTTCATTTTGCGGAGAGCTAATTCATTGGAATTGGGCAAAGTAGCAGGAATAGCAGCGCCACAAATCACCAATGACTTGACAATGAGTGATTCTCCTCAGTGATCGCAATCACAGTTAAAAATCAGCGTTACTGAAGAGTAGCAGTCACAGGCAACGAAGTGATTGGAAAATCACAGCTCCGCTCATCACTACTCCACAGACCTCGAAAGAGTTAACCTTCCAGCGGGCGCGCCCGTTTACAAAGTAAACAGGTTTTCAGTTTACGGTCGATAAGTCTGCAAAAAACAATGCAATCTTTTTGAACCTTCATTGTATTCCTCCGGAAGTCTTTTCCGTACAATGTATGTCGGTGTCAGAGGAATATTCAGTCCCAGCTCATTGTGAATCGAGTTTGTTACGGAGAAGGTCGCCCGTTGTGAACTGATTGTGAGTCAACAGCGCGCCCGCTCGTGGACAAGGAGAAGGAAGCAATATAAGCTCTTTTATGTACAACTGTTTATGAGGATTTATTTATGTTTAATTATCCATGTTAGGATATTTTATGCAATTGCCTTCTGTCAAGTTCCATTGCCATTGCTTTCAAGTTAGTGTAAAAACTTGCATACAGTGCTCATGCGAAGGAGAAAGTTTGTGATGAGTGCTTATAATCGCATGGAATCATTTAATTGTAAGGATATCTTTATGTTTCGGTGATTTAAAACACATATTATTCCTTTACTGATACCAAACCCTGTAATTATTTCGATAAAACTAACATTAAATCATTTAAGAAATGTTTACTTTGTAAACAGCGCGCCCGATCATGTTAAGATAGTTAGCGCGCCCGCCGGAAGGCTAGTTATGGTACCAATGCTATTTCAATAAACGATGGGTTCCAAGTTTGGAAATAAATACAGACACGACGGAGAGCACAAAAAAATAGACTCATTATGCAGTAGGGACGAATTTAATGAAGTTGATGGTGGGTGAATTAACTTAGTGGAAGTTATGCTTGTCTTAACATTCGGCAAACCGTTTCCACGTGTTCTACGTCATTTTCAAGCTAGACTGTCTATCTTTTCCAAGCTAGCAGTATAGCTTGAAAATGACGTATCACACGTCGAAATCGGTTGCAGAGAGTGAAAATGAGTGTGAAAAGTACAAGTGCCTATATTTTATTTTAGTAAGGACGAATTTGCCGTCGCGGTGAGTCGGCAGGGAAGCTTCAATTCAGGAAATGAGTGGGAAAGAGGGGGGGGAGGGGTTGAAGGAGGGAAGGGTTGAAACGAATTAAAGGTCAACGACGGCAGGGGACGCGTGGGTGAACGGGGACGGGCCAGGAAGTGATTATTAGGGGGGACGGGCGTTCAATCGCACCACAGAGTGAGAAAAGGCTCTTCCAGAGAGCAGAGGACGAAGAAAGGTGGAGATGGACCACACAGGGAACTAACGGATGACTGTAGATGCCGGCCAATTCTCAGGGAAGCCGCGGGTAATACCTCCTCCCGTTCCAACATTAAAGAGTTAGCAATAAGTTTTCCTGGATATCACGTAATTACTTATGCCACTTCTTTTTTACAGAGCGCGACCCGGGTTTCAATGAATTATCATCATATTCAGGCGCACATTTGTAATGAATGATAAAATCAGGGGACTACGTGCACAAACATGCTGCTCTGCCGCATTTTATATCCCACAACATCTTGTCAAGTAAAAGCAACAAAACTTCGCAGAGAGGAAAAATACAATACGACAATTGTAGTATTTTTGCCTGCGGATGATAATTCATTGAAACCCGGGTCGCGCTCTGTAAAAAAGAAGTGGTATCAGTAATTGTGTGATATCCAGGAAAACTTATAATGGAATACCACAAAGTTAATCAAGAGTTAGTGAATTTTAGAGTTAGCAATTTTACCAAAAGAAACTAAATTTAACTGCGAACTTTCTTCGGATATGTGTCCTAATTGAATATAAGCTGCAACAGAAGCATACACTTATAGATAAAAATCCAAATAAAAATTGAAAGAAAAAGCTTTGTAGTTATACTTTTTAATTATTACGGCTATCACGATCTCTCACACGACAGAAAACTAAAGGAGAAAATAATGGGGAGCCAAGGGTGTGAATGAAGTGAGTACTCTTTGATGCACACATCGAAAAAGAGGACAAAATGCAAAAACAGGCGACGGAAGAGATGGAGGAGAACAAGGTTCAGTGATAGTTTGAAGTGTAATTTGTCACATAAACAGAAAGAAGTAAAATGAAAATAGGGAGGAAGATAGGCCTGATTGATTCGACAATTTTCCATGTGAGTCACACGACACGGGAAATAAATAAGACGGCCCAAAATAATGAATGATAAAATGAGGGGACTACGTGTACAAAAATGCTGCCCTACTGTATTTTATACCTGGCAATATATACCATCTTGTCGAGTAAAGCCAACAAAATTTCACAGAAGGGGAAATTACAATACGAGGGTTGAAGTGGTGGAACACAAGTGACGTAATCGGAAAATCTGGGTTCGAATGCCGGTCAAAGCTAACGGCTCTTCTATAGCGGAGTTTTCGCACTAAAAAAATTACTTCGGGTTCACTCCCTAAAATATCTCGCTGGCTAGTCCGCTGTTATTCACTTGGATGATGATAAATAAGTTTTAGGCGTGAAGTAAGAGTTAGGTACTCGGATACTTGAAATAAGATTTCTAAAGTTAGAGACATTAAAGAAGAGAAGAATACCAATGGTTCCATGAGGATTTAGAGGTGGATTACGAAGGGAATAGTCAGTGTATAAGGAAGGAGCCTCTAGCCAGGAAATGAAAACTGGAAAAAGAGAGCAATTCTTCCAGTGCATAGGCTGCCCAGACAGGAGGATAATGGAACGCCCCGTGGCGACCACTGGCGACCTAGGGAGACATTAAAGCGATGACGTCAGCTCTTACGCTCCCGCCCACAAATCGAGTTATCGTCCCATTGGAGACGAAACGAAGAATAGGCCGTGGGGATTGTCGTCCTCTCTCCGAAAATAAAGAACGCATTACGAGATTGCCCTACCTCCCCGCAGGAGCAAATGGCCGATAAAAACGAACAGGGATAAGGGAAGGATGATGAGAGGGATAAAGCTACACCAATGGGAGCACTTGATCGGTTTAATTTCCAACAGACATTATCGCCGTCTTAAAATTTAATATTAATTAAATATTTGTAAAATCTATAAACGGTCTGTGAAATTTTACGCGCGATTTATACCCAAAAAAATTAATATGAGAGTATTTACGACGACAATTGTTATCTTTTTCAAATAATATACGTTTTATTTTAGTTAAATTAACGTTAAAATATTTATGAAATGAATAATATCACTTTCATTCATTTAAATTAAAACTGGTGTTAATAATGTTTTGTTGGTACACGTGTTAAGAGTTCTCATGAGCTATTAAAATTGCGCGATGCGGTGGCAGTTAATCTAAATTTCTTATTTGGAGCAAACCTCAAGAACTACAAACACTGACATGTCGGTAGAGGAAAATTAATTATATACTAATATCAAGCCCAACGATAATAATAATTGTCCGTATCTAATAAATTCGAACCAAAAATTCATGCGACAGAACAGGATAACAACATAGCGATCGAATAAAAATGTGACATCTTCCTTCGACATAAAGCTAATAAGGATGTTATTACGATTATTTGTTAAATCACCCGCTAGTCAAGCTATTACGTAGTTAAACGTATTACTTTGAGCAGCCAATTGAAGACATTTTTTTTCTCGCAATCCAAATTTTTAATAATGTTTGCAATATATTAGTAAACTGTGATTCCCAAAATATGATCCGCAAATATTTTAAGCAAAAACATAATTAGCTAAGTTAAGATTTACAAGTAGCGGACATAAAATACATAGCGGCTCTAGAACAATATGAGGGTTATTTATATTTCGTGAGCAGGCACCAACCTGAAGTACCAAGACAGTAATCAAGCCTAAGCAGCAAATGGGATTCAAATACGGAAATAAGTTTCAGCAAAAAGTCACAATTCAAACGAAACATCATCAACCTAACACCATCAACGGTAAATTTCCACCACCACACAAAAATATTATCCAAACAGAAGAACATGGACTGTTTTGTACTAAAAATAACGAATGTTCCCACGGAACGTCAGCACTCCTGAATCACACAATAAACACGCTATATACTTTAAACCCTTTAAATAAAAATTCCCCTGCTAACAGTTTCACAACAGAACAAACTAACTTTAGGTATCTTACAATATACGATGCAAACAAATCCCTTTTCGAGGCGAAGGAAATTTACGACTAAACATCTTTCAACGGGACTTAAAAACACGGATCTTAAACTGATCCCCCCAACTGTAACGAGAGAGATGCTTGCTTTTGAAAGACCCAGGCCACACTAAATACTAAACAAATGGGATCTACTATCTACACAGCACTCCGTGGAAATCTTCTCATCGCAATATAGGGGATCAGGTAACTTCAAAAGACAGCACTTTCTATAACCCTCAAAGGCCGGGAGTTTCTGAAATGCTTCCTTCCACTACCGGCATTTATACGATGGTAACTAGCAACCACCAAATGGCTAGTGGTGGGAAGGCCTATGAATGTAAATAATGATAGTGGTTTCCACGCCAGTAGACCTAGGCGTGGGGCGGGCCAACACATACACGCCGTACTGCCGATTAGTGCGGTAGGTATAATAATAATAATAATTATTATTATTATTATTAAAATTGTTACAAGTAGGCATTTAGCCTGGTGGTAACATGTACATATGATGAAAAAAAAAAACAATAGAAAACATTGAAAAAAACAATAGAAAAATTGAAACAAACAATAGAAAACATTTGAAAGAACAATAAAAAACATTATACAAAGCCCTTGGTCCCTACTTTTTCAGCCGCTTTTTAAAACTATGTAAATTTTTCGGGAAGGACTCAAATAGTTCTGCTGGTAGGTCGTTCCAGTCCCTTATGGTCCTATTTAAGAAGGAGAACTGCTTCGCATTTGTCCTTTGTGAACGGCACTTTATCTTGAACTGGTGATCGTTTTTACCAACAAAGCTGGGTTTTGATATGTCCTTCCCAAATTCTTTCCATGCTTTTTCCCCACTTATAATTTTAAACATGCCACATAGGGATAATTATGGGAAAACAACTGAGCAAAGAAATACATCGAAGCAAAACCCAGAAAGAAAATACGACAAATGCGCTAGTCAGATCTTTTTTACGAAATTTATAAAACAAGGACCGCAGGTATTCCTTGAATTTAGTCACCTACTTTCAGCTTCTTCAGCTCTTTCTGGCCACCATCACCACCATCTCTTTCTCCGTTGTACTCATCCGTCAATTTAAAAAATTCAAATAACTTCTAAGCTACAGATTGAGCAAATTACAACGTTTAAATCAAGCTGGTCGGAATGCAGATTATTTATTAGATTTTTTCTTGATATCCAATTTTTTTATTTATAAAAGTTTACAATCAATCAGTAAAATGTCTTTCAAACTACAATTCTCATATTTTTTTAACAGAATGCAATTTGCCATAATAATTCAGGTTTATAAGTAGTGGAGGTTTAAGGTTGCTCCATCAAACCTTTACAAGAAGACGGAGCAACCTTATAGGCCACATCTTTGGACATGATGGCCTGATGAGGACAATCGTCGAGGGACAAGTGGAAGGCAAGAACGGAAAAGGAAGACCTCGAACAAAATATATGGAACAAGTTAAGAAAGATGTGAAAGAGAAGAAATACGTAGATGTGAAAAGATTAGCTGATAGGAGAACTGAGTGGAGAGCTGCGATAAACCAATCCTAGGATTGTTGACCAGTGATGATGATGATGATGATGTGTGGAGAGAAAAAAAAACCGGCCTCTATAACACTGCTACTACTACTGCTGATGAGGGACTACAAATATAGCAAAATGGTAGCACTGCCTTCAAGGCATTGACAGATTCAACCATGAAGTCCCTGAATGTTTTAGGAGCCAGCATACCACAGGAACAGGCCACAGTTCCAGATGACGAGATGAGGAGCAATAAAAAATAACCGTTTGTGTCCCACCCTGCGGGTGTACAGAAGGGTTGGAGGGCGAACGACTTCGGTTAAACCACGGGCAAAAGCATTGCGGTCGGCTGCGTATATCGTGCGCGCGGTTCCAATACCACTAGAATACCACTACGTCGGTGGCTCCAAGCCGACGGAATTGGAGGGAAATGAAAAGAAACAAGCGCTTATCACCATGGGCGTCCATAAATTTAACCGATGACACGGCAATGCGGGTTTCAAGCCCACCTTAAGTTCACAGGTCAAAAAGGGTAACAGTAAATCAACTAGTAAGACATTTATGACGCACTTTTCAAACCAACAAGAGGGAGAACAAAAACCCAGTCACTGGAGTAATTCATGACAGGTTATGCAGTTTAGCTCACTATTCAACCAGAAATTACACCAAAACGGTTAGAATAGATACCAAAATGAAATCGGAAAAGATATCCACAGTTTCACACGAGGGCAGAAGTCCTATGATATTTTTAAACCACGATAACGATTAATCGTTAAAACAATTGTCGAAGGACAAAGGATGGCAAGAACGCCATAGATGAGCAGGGATCTGATAATATATACGGAGCAGGCAATAGAACATATAAAAGAGAAAATTGTTCATGGAATAGCATATAAATAGCACATGAGAGAATTGAGTGGAAAGCTACGTGAAAAGAATCTTCAGATTATAGATGAATGATGATATTTTTATCGTATATATTTTATCTAACAGCATTCCATTACTTTTCCTCCTCCATATTACCGCTTATACTTAGGATTTAAGCATTAAATCTGAGGATTTCAGCAAGATTGAGCGAAATTAGGACATAAACGCACGATAGCAGGACAGAATCCACAGTAACAGAAGAAGAACATCGGGAGGCAGCATCACAAAAGAGCATTTGATATGCAAACTTTTCAGCATACAATTCATAGAGAAGTTCCAAAGTACAGGCATGAAGATTTTCGGCCAGCGATGAAAATAAAAGTATAAAAAGGGTAGAAAGTTAAAATTGGCAGAATGAAGCATGATGCATGGAGTGGCATCGTAAATACTTCCGAACAAAAGAAAAATAGCATTTTGTCGGATAAAAGCGAGAAACGGAATGAGAATACTCAATGGTTGGCTTGACAAAGCTCGAACTTAACAAGAATTAGATGTGAGTTCGCTTCGGATGTTGATGACGGTTTGGTGGTGTAATAGGTAGCATAATGATGGTACTGGTATATCGTAAATAGTAAGAAGCAATTGAAATCGCGGAAAAGTCAAATAATTTTTTTTTTCGCATCGCATTTTTGTTTCCTTTCGCGCTTACATCTTTGTCTAAGTGAACGTGACTGCATGCTAAGTCACTTGTTTATGCACTGCTTTGAGTAGTGCGCTTCAATTTATTTATCTTCTGTTTTTCAACGCAAGCTACTGGCGGAGGAGAGTTAAACATCGGCCGCGTCTCGTCCGTCAGGCGCCATGAATGAAAAGCCTCCCATTGAAGAGAACGGGGCCACCGAAGAAGATCTACGGCGAGAGCCGAGTCCAATAAGGGAAGCTGTGAGTTAAGTCGGAGCGAGCGAGCATCCCCCCACCCCAGCCGCCGGCATATATATCCCGTTGGGAAGCCACAAAGCCGGAAGTGACGCCGTAGGTGGTGATTGAAACTGCTCCCTATCGAGCTCGGCAACCCACAACACCACCGCGAGGCGACAATGGACGGGTAAGGGCTTTCCAACATCATCCACTCACAGCAACGCCCCCAGGCAACTTGACGACGAGTTATTGGCACCAATCCTCCAGCACACGCATACATCACTCCACTCCAATAAGATTCAACGCATTAATATTCTGATACGTAAACTGATGGTGACCGTGGATTTAAAAGGAATGCAATAACTATTTAGCATAATGAAAAGTACTCGTCTATTTCCACACTTATTTATTCCAATCGACCCCGGTTTCGGCATATGCCTAATGCCATTCCAATTAAAATGGCACTATGTTCCGAAACCTAAGTCAGTCCGAAACCAGAGACAATAACCTTTAATTATGTTAAATATCACAGATGTCTGAAGTCAAATTTAGCGGTGGATTAAGCAAAGGGAGCACTTGCTGTAGTTTACCTGTACCCTCGGGTCAATAGCTGCGTTCAAAGAAAACATTTGATCGGAATATACGTAAATTAGAATATCCATGGTTTGAGCGATTTTGAATTTGAAATACGCCGGAAACTGTACCTTTTACGATTACGATAAATATTTATATCAAGGACCTAGATAATGTAACCCTCTAACGATATTACGGCTCGTAGAAATAAATCTTAGCATGAAAAAAGCCTTTCTTAAGCTCCAACTAAGAAGGGTTTTCTCGAAGTCTAGCCCACTACTAATATAAACCAGTATATGATAGATCAAAAACAGGAAAATACAAGAGAAACGATAACCTTGGTTGAGATGGTAGGAGAGGTAAGTGGAAGTACAGTTACTAACTTTTAAAACTCCATATTCCTATTGAAAATAGACTTGGTTCATGTATTTTGGGACACAGAAAAAACCTAGGTATAGGGAATAATTTCTGGCATCACTGCGGAAGAATGGTATATGCATTATGGACCATGAATTCATCATGAATGTACAACCCTTCAGTGCAATTCCTGAAACTATTTTCTACACTTTGTTTTTTTTCTGTTTTACAAAATACGTGGTCCATAATAAGTGTACCAGTATTCCGCAGAGTCCATTCCCTGGACAACCTCTTAAATTCACGTTGAATCAGGAAAACTTGTAGATTTCACATAAGTAATTTTATTCTCGACAGTTTCGTCGCTGAGCGACATCGTCAGATGAATTAAACTAGTGTGGAGTATCGCGTATTTCTAAACTATCGCATGCTTCATACCTACTGTAACCCTATGAAGGTTACTATCTCCGAAACTAGCCTTCCCATCGCATTTCCATGGTTTTGAAGATATCGCATAGCAATGAAACTGGCCAGTATTAAAATTATACATGTGAAATTTTCAAGGTTTTTTTTAAATCAACAAGAAGTAATTTCACGAAGTCATACCTTACAGTATCCATTTTTTTCTTAAATTCACATATTAAGTCTTCACCCTTTTAACCTACCTAAAAATCCTATTCCATTCCATCTTCTCCCTCGTTCTCCCAAATTCAACATCCAACCCTCCAACACTGTTTCCACATCCCCGCCACGCTCAATACTCGCTCCACCCATACACGTCTTCACCGTATCTCATCTAAATGCTGCCTTTTCTCTTCCACCATATGCAGCACTTCGTCGTTCATCCTCCTCTTCATCCACTTCAGCTCCTCCATTCTTCTACACACCTACCAAGCCCACGAGAAAATAAAAAATAACGGAAATAGCAAAAAAAAGAAACTTCCCCTCCGCACCGTGATGAAGAAAAAAACGATAAAGCGGAAAATTTCGCTCGACGCCTTTCGATTTTTTTTGCTCCGCGGTGAATGTTTGTTATCCTCTGGTCGGGGAGAAATGGGAGCGCCCTCTGAGGTGGCTTCCTGCCTTCTTGGGACATCACGCTCGGTTGGAGGGAGTTTCGGGTCTTTAAAAAGCCATTCGCCCTCATTTGGTCGGACTAGACCACGAGAAAACTTTCTCTAGATCGCAGGATGCGACATTTTTTCACGCAGCCGAAATACGCATTCACGAAGCGAAAGGAGGAGAGAAAAAAAAATAAATGAATAACAATCACGATTCTTACTGAGATTTTTGGAAAAGCAATCGACAAGTTTCACCGCCCTACATCACCATCACTTGGATTACCGGCAGGAATGAATTCACATATTAAGAATTAATGAAATATGACCTTACAATATTCTGCCATATGTAACGTGGTTGGTTTCTCATATATTAAAATCAAGAGACTAAATGTGTAGGCACTATTTTTTGCGGAATAATTTTCGTTTCGTAATGTCATGTGTAAAATTTTCGTTGTATTCCTTCGAAAAGTATTTTAAAAATGACAGTGGCTATGATATATATTACCTGATATATGTATAAGGAGTCATTATCCTTATATAATAAATGTATATTAATAACTAATACCCTTAGAGCTATCACTAATGTTATACAGCTGAAACATTTGCCGTAATGAACAAACAATTGATAGTTGAAACAGTACACATAAGTATCCTTCATGAAGACAATGATAGTACCTTGTTAGCTCTAAAAAGTTTCCTTCGGAGCTTAAATGAATAATTAAATTCAGATAATATTATAAATAATTGCTCTAACTTGCAACGTTTAATGTATACACCACACCCATGCATAACAGCTGTCATTTCTAGTACATTCACCAGTTCAATCTAAACAAATAGATTGAATAAACCTTCCCCTTTCATTTTAAATAGATGAAATTTTCCAACAATAATATTCCAGCATTGTTGAAAAGGTAGGTGTCATATGTCATGTTATTGCAAATTCTTCAAAATCGAAGTAGAACTCTTCGAGTGATGGACACGCCACGATTACATTCAAAGTCTATGCAATCAGATTGGGAGCGATATTCCGCTTCACAAGAAACAGCGGCAAATTTATTCGAATCGAAAAACAGCCGCTTCAACGCTCCCGAGCGGAAAATAAGCATCGACTGAATATTTTTTTCCGCTCGCCTGCTTTCAAGAGGACGAGATGAATTGTCGAAATGAGAGCAACGACTCCGCGCAAAGCTGATAACGTTTTGAACGCTCAGAGGGAATTGACACACGCGGTGAATCGGGGAAAAAAATTCTATCCAAAACATCTCATTCCGCATTAAATCGTCTGCAGTACTTTAAAGGAGGAAATCAGAGGACGTTTCCCACACTGTACGCGAAGTGAGCCAGGAAACGTGCACACGCTTATGCAAAACCACGCCTACCACCGCCTAGTGTTTGAATGATTTTGAAAATTAGATTCGTAGCGAACGATAAGTATTACATATTTCACCGAAATATTAACTATTAGTCTTTCCACAAAAACAAATGTTCGCGCAATATAGCATGGATTCCAAAACACGCCGAAACAATAGTAACGACTGCAATTAAAAAAAAATAATATCGATTCAAAACGGCCAGACACGAAAAAGCAAAAAGTCAAATGGGTCACATATGAAAAGGCACTATCAAGAGTACGTAAAGAGAAGTATATCCACCGATTAAGGTAGATTACCTTGGCGTATTTTAGAAGTATTCCGGTAGTCTCCCCTCCCTTCATGGACTTCCCTCTTCCATTCAAAGTATATTGCTGCTCCCTTTCATTCTATCTAAATATTCTATCCTCTTTCTTCCTCCTATCGTAGTATTCCACCCACCCCCTGTATTCCACCATCCAACAGTGTTTTTAATAGATTATTCCAATATAAATATATCCATATAAATGAGTGTTAGGGAAGGAGAGAAAGAGAAAACTATTTATACATACAACGAAAGTTAATAGGATTTATTGTGATTTTTCAGAACAGTAATAGCAGCGGGCATGACTTCGTGAACATCCTTTAGCGTAGGTGTTTAAGTAATAAAATAGTATATTAAGTAGTAAAACCTTACTTTTTCCTCAGGGTGTACTTCAACGTGTGGAAAGATTAACACACATTAATTACAAATCTATCTATCAAATAACAAAGTAAGAAAAAGAAAAGGCACCTATAGTTAAAAATAATACATTCTATAATACCCCACTAAACACTCTAGCATAGCTGTAACCATTTCCTCCCTTCTATTTTTCCCTAGAGTATACCAGCCTGCATTTCGCTGAAAATTTTCAATATTTAAACTTTCTTTTTTACAATGGGAATCCCACAACGAAGTAGCATGCCGGTGAGTATCGCAAAATGCTGCGTGTCAGCTTATATTCATGAATAGAATATCTTCAATAACAATGACAATGATTAATTAAAACTGGAGCTGGTTTTAGTCTAGAAAGCAATGCACTTCATTCTAAAATATCAGAGCAAGAGCACAGCTCCCACGTCCGATGCGACGTTGAGTCATTGAGGGTAAGAAACTGGGCGAGACGATTCAGACTGAGGGTGAGACAGTTTCCTTCCAAGCCAATCAATTAAAATGAAGCTAGCAAGAGAGTGAGGGGAAGAGGAGACGTGGGAAAGACCTGGGAAGTGTGACCTCAGGACACAAGGAGATAATGAAGGCATGAGGAGATTTGCTTCGACTCTGATCGGAATAATTCCGAACTCCTTTCATTGCTCAGAGTTGATTCCGAGTGGCCTTAAAGCGGTGAATTGCTAGAACACATGCGAGAATGCGTGGGTGCGAGACGGCAAAATAGCCCCTATTCTAATTTCGTTCATGCATTCGCGCAATTCCACGCCATTTTAGAAATTACTGCCGCTCTATCCCGCGCAATTCCGCGCCCCGTGTAAAACGGCCTTTACCTCAGTTAATCCCTTATCGACAACCATGAAGTCATCAATTTAGACACTCGACAATATTTTGGAGGCGTCATCGAATTTTCTCAAGTTGGCGCATATATAACGTAGGAAGGAGGCAAAGAAGGAAGAGATGGACTCACCAAGCAGCGGATGCGGAAAAAAAATTATCTTCCCTATTGAAACGCAAGTACACACGCGATATCGCTCTCCATCATGGAGACGTCCAACTCAAAAAAGAGATAGATCGGTCGAAGGCCAGTGCTGACATTTTTTATTCAAACCTCAAACCACCGAGTACAGCTCATATTGGCCGTTTTATATTGGGGCATTAAAAAATTTAACAATTAAACATACACGAACAACCCCCTGGACAGAGGAAATCTACCCAGGGTAAGACTCGAACCCGCGACCTCTTATTTGGCAGGCGAGGACTTTACCAGCACGTTATATCACCAGCTTTTCAACGGACGACTCTTCCATCGTCTTCATGGCGAATTAATAAGTTTGACTGAACAAAAAAGAGAGCCTTGCCCTAGGTGACCTCACCCAACGAGGGTTTTGCTGGAGATTTTCCTTTGATTCGTCTACACTTGAACACATCGATAACCATTCGTTGCAAACAAA
Organism: Ischnura elegans; assembly: GCF_921293095.1. NCBI lineage: Eukaryota > Metazoa > Arthropoda > Insecta > Odonata > Coenagrionidae > Ischnura > Ischnura elegans. Next base: position 28,921,649 of record NC_060251.1, on the reverse strand, counting down.
AGACCACAACACACCCCCAGCGAGGCCAAATAAAAATTAAATGCGCTCGGATATAATTCATCCTTTTCCAAAGTAAGTGTCAGAGCCAAATAAGATCATCAAAAGAGAGGAAAAGGAAGATGCCTTTATACAAGGATATGAATTACGCTAAGTTCTTCCCAGTGAAAGAAACAAGTAAGAGATTAAGGCACATATAATTTATCGCGTACACGCTATGATGAAAAGACATTTTTTTTAAACTATGGTTTGGAAAGTATACTTTTAATTGATTGTGATACTTTAAATTCCACATCCTGAGTGAAACGTACAATCAACCGCATTTCAAGCTACGCATCCCAGAACCGAGAAATCCAACAAAAACGACTGAAAAAATTGAAATCCGAAAAATTCGAACACTCACTTTACGTCACGGTTGGATTATCCCACATATGAAGCAGCATTAGCACTTTGGATGGTCCGCAGTTCGCCGGGCAATGCTCCCATTTTTTGACTCCACGATCAATGAGCCTGAGGCTGAACGGCACTTGTCACAATTTCATGATAAATGCCTCATCCGTGGCACACAAAATCAATTGAGCGTTCGAGACAGATTTCCACGGGATATCCATTCAAGGAGAGAATGCCGACAATCTCTTTCACTCTCCAAAAAAATCTTGCAGGTAGAAACTCTTGTCCCACCATTTACAGATCCGGTAAAAGGACAAAGTATTCTTCTTATTCATCTAGCATTCTATCTGATTGATTGTATGATGACTTGAATCTTAACATCGATAACATTAAGTAAACAGACTGAAGAACGGATAGATTTAAGATATCGTTTTTTTCCGCGTAGAACAAGGAACCATAATACTTGCGATAGTTTAGCATTAGGAAAACTCGACTCGGACAAGGTAAAATAGCCTTTAAAGCTCTTAACTTGTAAATACTAAGAAGGGGCTACTAATGCTTTAGAGGCTTTATGTAACGAATGGTGTTGATATCTTAAAAGTTTGCCACCTCTTTATCTACCTCTGGCCAAGTATTTAATCACACCAATACTGTACGATGCTCACTGCTTTGATCAGGGATATACATTTCAGCAAGCACCGGAAATATGCGCAAAATCTTTCGAAACAAAGTAGCCTAAAGTTTTCTCTACCCACCCACTACCCATACGGCTACCACGCCTCTTATCTTTAAATACAAACGAATGGAAAGACGGACGGATGGTAAAGAGTTAGGGCAAATTTACTGGCCAACAGGGATGCCGACTTTGAAATAATATCGGGGGTCCCAAACCGGGGATCTTACCCCGGGAAATTTTATAAGTAGTGAGTTTTAAGTTTTTTAAGTATTTTAGAAGAGTCATATGATCAACATTAGAACCCTGATACCTCGAATCTCGATATCTGGACACTTAGGGGAAAATCGACAAGCCTGACACATTTTTTCCTCACACCCATGACGAATTTTTTAGGGGGCTCGGGCCCCCTCTGGTCCCATGGAGTCGGCGCCACTGCCGGCCAACTATAACGTGCTTTTATCACGCACTGCACAAATAGTGGAGATGTTAAGGTGCACATCGCGAGTTGCTCAGGAGACAAGGCGGCCATCCAACGAAGGATAGAAGATACAAGATGCCCACAACGGAAATGGGAACGTGTTTCTTCGTTGGCGATGCGACATTCCCGGACGGTCTAAACTCATTGCGGATTCCATACCCGTGCAGGCGCGTGTACTCACGGGAATTCCGACGCCGACCAAATCCGTTTTTGGCACGCGATCTTCCGCCGCCGCCGCGACAACTTTCGCCGTGCTCACCCGCGATAGCAACGGATATGACAACTACGACACAGCCACGAAGCTTGTTCTCTCACCAGCACATTCGAGGCGGATTTAAGAAGTTACCGAAACAAAGCAATGGTGTCCTTTTTCAATGCTATCCATTCAAGTTCAAGGCATGAAAGAGCAACTGAAACCATGACTGTGTGAACGAGGAGAGGAAAATCCTATAGGTGATGCGGAGGAGACAAGAGGGTTTGGAAGCCGAGAGAACAAAGCGAAGAAGAAATGTTTGACAATTAGCTACACGCGCCCGCGAGGATAGCGCCAGAGCACGCTTGCGGCGTTTTTACCGCACTTTAATATTTTTGGTTTTCCTTAGTATACATTACAATGTTAGGGTAATTTAACGCATTTGGATAACTTATAGTATTAAAAGCACTTCAAATATTGTTTTCTTTCATTTGTATATAAAAATGAAGCATTTAATTATACAAATTTCTTCATAAACACTTTCAATAATTTTTCTTAAGTAATTGCAGAGGATAATACTCTTGGACGAGGAAAAAGTGCATAAATAGAATACCAGAGTGTGCCACTAGTGACCTATGCGCATTAAACGCGCTATTTCGAATTTTCGAACAATGCGGTATAATCCCCGCTAAGAGTTAACTTTGGGGTTCAAACGGTGCTAGAGGGAAGAAAGCTAGGTAAGAGAGGGGGAAGGAAAAAGATAATAAAGACTTCACTCACTAAGTCTCACTGATTCAACCAGTAGGTTGGCTTGGATAGGTGATGGTTGAGCTCACTTATAACTAAGCAGAGGTGCGTGAATTTCACACAGTGTGGGGGAGGCCAGTTCCTTTCCCTGAGATAGCTCTCACTCGAGGACTTCTTTTAGGATGTCCGAAGTCTTCCCTCGGGATTTAAACCCGGGAAACCCCGATCAGCGCCCAAATGCTACCAACTACTCTACCACGCTCCCAAAATTAGGTCCGCGGTTCGATTCCCGGTCACCGTCCGGGAATGTCGGAACCCAACGAAGAAACACGTTCCCATTTCCGTTGTGGGCATCTTGTATCTTCTATCCTTGGTTGGATGGTTGCCGTGTCTCCTGAGCAACTCGCTATGTGTACCTTTACATCTCCACTATTTGCGCAGTGCATGATAAAAGCACGTTATAGTTGGCCAGTACATTTGCCCTAACTCGTAACCATCCGTCTGTCTTTCCATTCGTTTGTATTTAAAAGATAAAGGGCGTGGTAGCCCAGTGGGTATCTACGTATACATAATACCCTGAGAGCCACCTCTATGGTGTTTGGCAGGGGGTGACAAATCACCAACATACAGCATGCAAGAGGACCGCCGCATGCACACCGCACGGTCATAGAAATATTACGCATGCTAGCAATATATACATGCTTATTCATAAAACAACTTGCTAATGGATAGTAATTCCTAGAGCAAATAAATGCAAGGTGAAAACTATGAAAAAAAACATGCAATGAGTGATCCTAGCGAGCGACGCCATTAATCCTATCAATTGAGACAAGGTTGCTATTCTTAATAGTCCGAGGGAAAAATTACATTTTAAATCTCTCTGTTTTGCAGTCTATTTCTTTTATTTTATTCTCATTACCACGTCTACTATCTATAACGTCCATCTCATGCAAAGTCCATGAACACATCGTAGTCAGCTCGGTAATGAAACACCTAGACGCGCAAAACTTATTAATGAGAACTCAACATGGATTCAGGAAAAACAGATCGTGCGAAACCCAGTTAGCGCTTTTCGCCCACGATATTTTAGTAGTGGGTGGGTAGAGAAAACAATAGGCTACTTTGTCTCGAAATATTTTGCGCATATTTCCGGTGATTTCCAAGGAATTTTTTCTCATCGGAATTATTGTGAGCCGTGGTACTGGTACCTACTTGTTCGTGTCAACTCAAACTAGCCAAAATGCTTTGAGGTGGCTTTCAGAGAACTCTGCAGAATTAGTTCGCTTCGTCCACGCGAAGAGCACACATTAGAACCTGACAAGCGATATTGAAGCTACGCCACACACAAGCACAAAGGAAAGAACCAGGAAGCTGCACTCTGGGACGAGACTGACCTATTCAACTCGTTAAAATTTATCCAGCACTCGCATCAAGCCGTCAGTCGCAATAGCTCTTCACATCACACGTGAATTGCCTTTGAGTGGACGCATTAGCGAAATGTATCAGAAGTTTACGTTCACGCTTAAAAGCTCTGACAGACTAATGGACACCAAGTAAAATAATGAAAGCCTTTGCCTAAGAGAAAAACCACATGATGAAGATAAAAATCCCATGAACGACCGTAATTTACCATAAAATGGGGGTTGGGTACGAGTATATAATCGGTATTTCTCTTATACTAAAACAGAAATATTTGAGAAATATAGTTAACATGTTAAAAAAACAAACATTCATTTATTAAAGTAATTATTTTCGACGATATTAATTAAATTAAATTAAAAATAATAACATACATTAAATTAATTATTCGATGAATTTCTTTTCATCTGAATCTCTATTTTGCCAATGGCTAGAAATTTACTAAGGGAAGATAACTATTTTTTACAATAATTATGACTAAAACATTTGGAGATCTATTATTTCAGTCGAAGAGACTTAAATTTTTACCTTGCTTGACATTTTTTCAAGGCATTAGCAAGAAATGAAATTAGATTTAATAAAAAAAAAATGTTTTAATGCTATCCGATTTTTCTATTATTTATATCCGAATACAAGTTATACATAGGAATTTTTCTATCAATGCTAATATACCATCGTTTAGTGACCACGCTACAATTTCTTCGAAGTCCGCATAAAATACCTACACGCAAGAGTTAAGATGGTGTACCTACGAAAAGCCATTAAGGCATTTATTTTTCACGACAAAAAGGTAGGGAAGGTTGGAAAACAGCTGACCACAGCCTAAGAATAAAAAAGGAACCCATATAAAGAGTGGAAAAAGGTCCTTTCGCGATAAAGGTCGCCTCAAAAAATAAAAGGTAGAGCCACGTGGTATAAGCAAAAAACATCGGGGGACCGGGTCAGGGAATGGTGGTGATATAAAAAAAGAGGGCTTTTAAAGAAAAACGAACACTTTCACCGGAAACCTCAAAAATACGTTAATGAGCGCTCGTAAAATGAAAAAGGAAACGTAGTCCCCCGTCCTCTTCTTATTTGTCGAGTTTTCCTGTAGTATGGGGACGTTTTTACGGTGCTGGCGCGACACGGCGCACCCCCGCGGGAAAAAAACGTACTGAAAAAACGAACTTCCGACGGCGAAGAGAGTGCAGGGGACGATGTAGAAATGGTACGGATCAATGCGTCTGCGAACGATGTAGGGCGCGTCTGAACACCTCGCTTCTCCAGGCAAAAAGTTGATTGTGGTAAGCATTAGCGGATTAGCGTTAGGAACCACCCCGATGAAAAAGGAACTTCGCATAGCCTTTGTTTACATTTCTCAGGGTGACTTAATTTGTGCCCATCTTGATTTAACCATTGACCCTTACACACTCGAGGTGCCGATATATCGACTATCGCGTTTTGCCTTCAAACACTCAAAGTGGTGATATATCGGCCCCGTATTTAATCCAACATGAAAACGTTTTTTTTACTATATTTTGAGTTAGTTTCAACTATTATATATACTGGAGATTAATTAAATTTTTATCACTTGTGATGAAATAGTATTTCTTCTTAAGTATTTAGTTTTAAGTATAAACAATAATGCTATAAAAATGTTACATGTAGTGCTATAAATAAATAATATTGAATGAGGGTATGCTATGAAAAGGGTTAGAAGACAGAAGTTCGTTGAGCCAGGAAGAGAGAGAATAAAATTCAGGGAAAAATATTGAGCCAAAGAAGTAATCATTTTTAGGCTTTGCTCTCCTCTGATCATGTTCGTTATTACTCACAGATCTTGCAGCCTCTTGAACAAACTTGATTTTCAGCCATTAAGACGGCTCATCGACTACGCTTACCTGCAAATAGAAAGAAAGAAAATACATTAGCAACTCATTAACTTAGAAATGCATAAATTTATTATTATAATATATGGTTTGGGGGTGGGGGGGGATAGCCTGGGGTGGCGATACCCCATCCCGGGAAAATTTTTGAAAAATAACATGCCTGGAAATACGTTTCACATCATTTTCGCTCTCAAAAATTAACTTTAAGGAGACGCAGTTATTAAAAGTCAAAATTAGACAATAGGTTTAAATATTTTTTTTATTTCTCTGAGGCTTTTGGGGGGGATTTATCCCCCTCATCCCGCTTCCTTCCAAGACGTTTCCTTGGACAAGATCTATGTTTTCAGTGAAGAGACAGTTGGCAGGATTTCCCACTTCCATTCGAACAGAGTTTTTTGCGTGACACCATCACGTGGACTACCACTTGCCTGGCTCCTACCCTGGACCTATCCGTCATGGGTGGCCATACCGGGAATAATTTACAATTAATCCCGCCAGTGCAGCTCTAGGGGTCATAGGAACGCGCAAGCCTTTCCACCGCGCCACGGTTGTAGCCCAAGGGAAAGGGTTGACTGTAATAAATTATCAATGAATTTAGATAGAGTTTTATAAAATACAAATGCTTTACAATGGTATTACACTTGTATTTCTTTAATTCAGTACCATTAAGTAACACATGAAACCGTCCAATTTCCACGAATGGGAGGAGCTTATCAGTTAAACGACATATTCCATCCACGGAGGAGCACAGCAGATGGTGCAATCGCGGTAACTATATCAAAACACTTTTGTCCACGGAGCCGAGATTCCTTTTTGCCCTAAATTTCCCAAAAAAAATATGTATACATAGCAAAGAAAAGTTTTCTCCGCGGCAGCCTGGCATACGAGAGATTACACGGATCTTCGATTAAACATTTGGCAAGAGTTCGGGAGAGAGTTCATCCTATTTCAAGGAAGCACGAACTCACGTAACGTATTAATGCGTCATACATTCCGCCAACTTTCAGGGCGGAGCAGTCCTACTTTCTATGGCAGATGTCAACGAATAAAGAGATTTCTATGCGCACAGTTTAAAGTAGCTCGCTATAAAAGGACTTTTAAAAAATTTCGGGATATAATTAAAAAAAGAATCCAAGTTTACCCAAAATAATAACGCCACCACCAATAATTGCGCGTACAGAATTAAGTATTACGTATTAACGCTGGCTATAATTAGCAATTCACAAGGAGATAAATACCTTTATCTCCTAACTTCAACCTTCGGTTCGTTTGGATTCTTTAATGATCTCCTGTGACATATTTAGCATCAAGGAAGCATTGTCTCGCTTACATCATTTCCATACAATTAACACTTGGCTACTCACACAATGCTGTATTTTTCCGCTCGTACCATGGTTGTATGTTAAACATTAATTATATTCAAACATAGAATGAAGTATTACTCTTGGTTCAGATGGTAGCGATGGCAGGCAAACATATCTAATGTATTAGTCATGATATTGAAAAAAATCATAAATTTTACACCTAATTTTTCAAAACAGTGTAGCATACATTACATGTATTTTTCGTCTGCGTGGATCTTTGCAGGCTGAAAAAGGTATATAAACTAAGAGGTAAACGATTCAGTTGACCGAGTTTAAATTGAACCTAACTCGCAAATATAGAAAACAACAGACCACAGAACTTGGTTTTGCTCGCCAGATGTTTTTTTAACCGCCGAATAAAGACCACGCCCCATTTACAAAGGAAGGCTAATCAATGACTTCCATTCTAGTAATGAAATGAAGCTATTGATAAAACACTAAGCAGAGGTAAATACAATGTTTTCGCGCTAAAAGAGTAGGATAAAAACTAATAAAACATCCACTTCAAATAAAATTATTGGCCTGTATTGTAAATGCATATTAAATGTATAAGTTGACTCGACAAAGGCGTCTCCAATGACCTGTACTCGATGGTCACCACCAACAATAGACAAAAACAAAACACAAACAAAAGTTCGCTTCGTAAAGGAGCGCAATACAAACATTTTGGCGCCAGCATACAATCAATGGAAAATTCATCAAAAAACGCTACCATATCATAAAATGTGGCTGAGACTTTACCAGACTTACTAACACCTAAAAACCTTGAGTCACTTGAGATTTGTTTATGTCCCCCGAGCAAAGAGAGGGCGTGACACCGTGATTAATCCAGTCATCACTCTTCCCAGATGAGAATGAAGTCCCTGAGCAAGCACCCACTCGCGAAGCCATTATTCGAGTCCACGGCTTCGCCACCAATGCAGGGGGATGTGTCGCTGCTACGCCCCGCCCCTCCCACAAAGACATTTCGTCACAATGGATTCAGCCCACCGTTCCCACGCAATCAAGAGCGCCTTTTAAATCGCCTCCGTGCTGTGCATCGTCACGGCAACGCGTCCCACGCCCTCCTCCGGATGTGCATAAACTCGTATGCGATCCCTCCGTTTACACGGATTTTTTTCCAACGGATTCAACCACAGTCTATTACTTTAATATAAAAGTATCCTATCGATTAAGGTGGGTTTATACAAATCATTTAAGAGGTGGACGTTCCTCTTAAATTCACACTGTTTTCAACACCCCCTCCTCGCTCAGTGCTCGCGCTATCCATACCTTCTGTTTCCGTATCTCACCCAGAAGATGCATATATGCGTAGCATATTATGAAATTTTGATGAAAATGAAATTTACTTCTCTTCTTCGCAGAACATCCCCGTTTCAATAAATATCGTATCTTCCAATTTATGTACTCACGGAAATTCCGAGCCCAGATCCATGTTCATAGTAACAGAGTAATTACAAATAATGGGATGTACTGCTCCTTCGTCAAGCTAATCAGAATCGATCGAACCACGGCGAATAACATGATCCCTGAAAACGCAAAATTTTCGTAACATTGATCACGGCAATATTCGCACTAAATGATTTTATCATGAAAAATATATTTTTCATGATAAAATCATTTAGTCAGATCATTTAATCAGAGATTATAATCTCTGTACCTTGATATTCGACAATAACCATAACCTCTTCAATGTTACTAGTAACCAATAACAAGTACTTAAAACAAGTGAGGGATGATATTGCTTGGCGCTCATTAATTTCTTCCCTCATGTTAAGTTGTCCAACACATTCTGAACTACCCATCCCGAATGACCAGTTCAGTTTACAGTTTGCAATTACAGACTTCATGATAGATTTAAATGGAAAAAAAAATTTCAATCCCCAGTATACGATGATACTGGTCAATATAATAATATGTTACAGTTAAAATAAAGATTCAGGTCAAAATGATGGAAGTTCAATGATTTAGCAAACAATAGCAACAAAGAGTTACCTTCCTTAGAATATAGTTATATCCAAACAGTGTCAATTTGGAGGGGTACCATCTCAACGATTTAGATGGATGACAAGGAATTCAAAAGAGAAATGGAAGAGGAGAAAGTCAGCCGAACTAAATAAATGTAGAAATTATTGCATTTATAAAAAAATTTATAGTGATAATCATGGGAAACAAATTGAAGACATAAATACGATTTGGGAAACAAAGAGAATTTTAGAAGACGCGGGTTACCAACTAAATAAATAATTAAAAAATAGTTTTTAAACCTAGTATGTTTTAAATAAACACGAAGTTGACCATATAATCTTCCTGAAGAGTTTTAATTAGCGTTATATTAAAACATGTGCATGATGATGGAAAATCAGCAGTTTTACACGATACATACGATTACAATAAGATTTTATAACACTATTCATTAACTGAGAGAAGATAATACGGCCACGGCGAAGCTTTTGAAAGTGAACAGCTTGCGTGCAGATTACAGGTGAATTAAGGCGAAAGGCATACACGACTTTATGAGATGGTTTAGAGGGGGAATCCTGCGGAGTGACTCAATAACCGTGGGAGTCCAAGGATAGGGGGGGGAGACAGCTGCTTCGTGACGTGTGCCACCTTGCGAATGCCAATGAAGACTTTTGCAGTGGAGTTTGCGCAGGTGCGGCGGTAAAACCTCTCACGATACGAACCCAAGGTCGGGGTCGAAAGAGAGCGACGATAACCTGTGAATGATCAACGAATTACGAAGTTTCTGAGAACCGTGCTTCTAAAGATAAAAATAATTAAAATTATATGAATTAATTTCATTCATATACATAATTCATAGCATTACAATACGCATTGACTATAATATAATGAAATCTTCATCTACATATAACCTGCGAGCCACCCTTAGGGTATTTGGCAGGGGGTGATCGATCACTAACATGCAGCATGAAAGAGGACCGCCGCATGCACACCACATGGTTATAGATATATTACGCATTATAGCAAATTATACTTGCATATTTATGCAACGACAAAACCTGCAAACCCTCTCTTGAAATAAGGCACCCCAAAAGAGCAATCTTTTCGTGGTATTGCCTTTCGATACATGGCAGGACAGAGAAAAGAAATATTTAAGCATCAATTCAAGTTAATGCGCAGAAAAGTGATCATTATTACAAATATGTCAAAATAAGAGCACATTAACAACAAAATAGAAATCATAGCACCACCAAATTTTACGAATACATAAATTACTAATCCAATCAATCCCCAGCCAAGAGTGTTTAAAACACTTCCAATATATTCATTCTATTTGAGTTTATAAAATATGCGAAAACGTATAGGGTTTACCGACAAAAATATTGCTTACGATTTTTGAAAGACTTCACACATTCAAAATGACCAACCGGCCATTTCCCAAACATAATTAGGACTAATAAAAAACAATAATTGCTGACAGATTAGCTTAATAGCCGAAGTTCATTAGCGCTAACCAATTATCGGCAGCCAATTATAACTCACCGGTTCAACGTAATTAATTTGCGCAATTTTCCGCTACGGCGTACCATTTATTAATTGCTTGTGAATAATTTTCCTCTAGGCATAAAGCTATGCTAAATTATTAGAAACACGTTAACATAAATACCTTTCAGCAAATTGAATGAATATTTTTTCACGATTCTTATCTGAAAAGTTCAATTTGGAAGGGGGAAAATGCTGGGCCGATCTGAATAAAGGTACAAATAGGCCAATAAAAAATGATAAAATACCTACATCAAACAATCCTGCAAGGAGCTTGAATTTACATTTTAAGTGGAGTAAGACCCTCGACGACATGGATGAATGAAAATAAAACCAAAATAACAATGGAAGAGGAGAATGTCAGCAGAACCAGATAAATTTTGAGATGGGAGTACTAATTCTTCGTTCATGTTCGTTCGTCGTGTCGTTGATAATGGAAACCCAATTGATGATAAAAATAAGAGTTAGGAAACAAAAAGATTTATTAGAAGAAACGGGCAACCAACTAAAAAATAAGTAAAAAAACATATTTGAAAATTTCGCAGCGTTTAGTCTTCCAAATCCAGAAACAACAAAAACTATTTTCTGATTATTATAAAATTGCCACCGCAAACAAATACTTAATAGATCCATGAGGCGTAAAAGGGCATAAGGCAACCATAGTCAAGGTACGCTCACTTAGGCAAAACACATCACTAGACGACTTAATGAGCCAATTACGGCAATCCAAACGGCGACCTTTGCACCGGGAGAAGAGTAGGTCACTCACGAAAGGCCTATTAGGCCGACAGTTAAATTTTCCAGCGGTTCCCTGAGTGATTAATTCGAGGGACGGTACAAGGGCTGACACAGTCGGAAGACTGACATGGCCGTTTTGAAAGGGTTTGTCCACGTCACTCAATCAAGCGACCATCTTCACTCCGAACAGCAACGCGAACGTGACCCAATTCCAAAAACGGTGACCCTGACCTGAATAAGGGTGTCCCCGACCTCACCTCTTTCTGAGGATATGCGGGCGAACAGTTTTTTTTTCTTCCACGAATAAATCCGGAAGTCAGCCAAGACAAAAAACTGAGAATTCATTGCCATGCCCTTATCGAAGAGGAACCCTTTCTATGAATCCAATTGACCGAATTATCTAATTTTTATCGACACGTTATCAATGACTCATTATTATAAGAAAGTACCTTAATTCCCACTTTAATTTCCTTTCAAACAATTACTGTAGCATTTATAATAGCTATTTTAAATTGCTATTGAATAGCTTTAGCTGTGAGTAATAATTGAGCCGGTACATGAAAATGACAAATGTTTATGGTAAGCATTTACGTCACATGAGAGATTGCTTTTTTATCAATCCATAAAAAACTCCGTGGATTTTTTTACGACGATGGATTTCACATATTAACTTGTACCTAGACCCCGCACGCCGTCGTAAAAACTAATACTAGAATCGCCAGACAGTCAAATGAAAAGAATAAGCACACACACATTTTAGTATTTTCCGGCGAAAAATCATCTGGGCTGATCAGCCAGCTCAAACCACACCTCCAAAGAAAATTTGCACAACATATCCACGAAGCAAGCGTATTACTTTAGCCTTTGAATGGGCAATCAAACTGCATGCATTTTGTGATATCCACTCAAAAGAGTTCGCATTTATATAGGTACAGTTCGCCGGGAGTTCGTACTGAAATTATTTTGTACACGATGCAAAATATTTTTTTACATGAAAGGAGCACAACTTCTTAAAACGTACTCATACTTAGTAAATATACTCCTTAGAATAAGGCTTTCTCAGTTTTCCAACCAGGTGAGAATTGGGACACCCGAGAAAACCTTATTTAGTCTATTCGCCGGGAAAGCACCAGATCTGTCTTTCATTCACTCCATTACTTATCAAGCAAGGATTGGGAGATGGAGAGATCTAAGTTCGTCGATAGAGTGGTGAATATTTGTAATAATAATTTGCACCATGAAGGACACAAGGTAAGGACTCTTTAGCCCGAAAGTACTACGGATATTCCGTATTAATGGCATTCAATAGGGTAGTTTTCTCCACCAAAGAAAACGAGGCATTGATTGCGATTCGTTACCCACCATTACTGCATTTATAATATAAAATTCATTTGGTTTTAGAAATCCCAGTTTAGACGAATGACAATGGTCAATTTTAAACGCATTTGAAAAAGGCCAGATTGGCGCCCATGCGATGCCACTGGACGTGACGTCACAGGGACCTAGTTTCTATACGAGTAGTTAGGGAGTTTTACATCGTCTGAGATTACCAATGCATGCATGAGGCACAGAGCTCAGGAAAACATCTCTTAATAATCACCCAGCATTCATACGTAGCCGTCGCGTTTTCGCACGCTTAACAATTTTCACTTTTCCTTTAATTGCGAAAAATAGATATCGTCATTTAAAAATCTAAAAGCGTGAAATGCGCACATGAGGAGTAATAATCTTTCGATGTAGGCAATAAAAAAATAATAGGAAACCACCCCATTTGAATATAACATTTCACCATAACGCACATATCAAGTGATACATTTTTTCCGCTGCCACTGAGACACAGGCATCCTTATTTGTTCCGTCCTACGCCAGGGAAGGGGGCGTGGCATTTCCTCGTATGTATGCAGACTGGGACCGGGTGGCACAAGGGCGGGGATGGGAGGCTGTGTGCATTGGGAGGGGGGAAGAGGGGAAGGCGATGGCCCCGAGTCGCATCTGCGGTCCACACGTGCGGTTGCCGCAGACCAGATGATCACGGGGCGCGTGCCAACCACCCACTCCCCATTGGCCACCACACAAGCCATTCGGTTAAGAGGGTGCATCACTTCATCCCAGCAATCTCAATTTCAACATTGGAGTACCATCCTGCCACACCCGTTCGATTTCCATACTCCGCATGTCACTACCCAGGCTATCAACAATTACGCGTTCGATTATCTACCGTCTTTTTTCCGTCATGGACAAATTCCACTCCATCTAATAAGAATCATCTAATTTATTTATTTCCATCGCCCCGAAAACAGCTCACAAGGCCTTTTACATCGGAGGGTATAACATGAAACAACAACTATCACACACAACCATGCCTGGATAGGGGCAACCTACCCAGGCGTGACTCGAACCCGCGACCTTCGGTTTGGCAGGCGAGGACTTTACCCCGCCGCCACCGAGGCCGGCAACTTTTTTTTCAAAATTTTATTCAACATTTGGAGCTATACATGACCAACACTTATAGTCTCTATTCTATAGCATATTTTACCGAGGGGTAAATCGCTTGTCTAACGAGGGAACAAAAGAAGAACGGTTGCAACAGCTGCGCATGATTTCTGGGACGTCGGCTCAGCGAGTGAGTGACTCACAATACCTACGCCAACCCAATTTCGGGCGAAGTGAAAAGAAATTTCTCCGCAGGCACACACGCATAAGTACACACGCTGTTTTTGAAAATTGATGTGACGACCCAAGTGGACGGTATGCCTTTTCAGCACAATGGACTCCGTGTAGCTGATTTTAATCACCGATCTCCAGCGGTGAAAACCAAATGTTGAGCATTACCACTTGCTTTGAATGTGACACACTAAAACCTGGAATTAAGATTGAAGGAAAAGATGAATTCATGACGATCCATCTGAGTGATTGAACTAATTATTGGCTACATACTCATACGCAATATCTGAAAGGAGGAGGATCGACGAAGTGCTGGACATGGTGGATGAGGATAGGCAAGTTCTATATGAGATGCAAGATAGATGAGAGATATATAAAATGATGGACAAAAGTTATGGATGGAGCGAGGAGGGGATTTTGAAAACAGTGTTAAGGGATAGAATGTTGGGTAAAATGAGGGAGAGGAAGGATGAGAATAGGATTTTTAGATAGAATGAAAGGGAGGAGCCCTTATTGTGAATTGAAGAGGAAAGTCCATGCAAGGGATAGGAGAATGCTAGAATACATGTTAAATATTCCACGGAAACGTGCCTTAATCGGTACAATACTTAAATAAATAACAAACGTTAAACCTGTAGGACTTAAATTCATTATTGAATGAAATAACTTCGTTTTATTCCACACTTTATTTTAAATAGCACGACCCGGGTTTCAACATCTAGTGTTATCATCAGGTGTATGCATCAGGACCTGATGATAACACTCGATGTTGAAACCCGGGTCCTGCTATTTTAAATAAAGTGTCGATAAAACAAAGTTATTTTATTTCATTTAATAATGAAGCAATTCACAAAATAACGCCTGAGACCGTGTCTTAGACTTAAATTCACCCAGCTCTTACGTTCGAAAACCTCATATAATCAACCATTGCATTTAGTGCAACGTCACCCGATATGTTTCGTCAAACGGGAAGCTGAGACGAAATGAAAAGGGTGCTTAAGGGAGTGAACAAGGGACCCTCCTCTGCCCCCTCCCTCTCCCACCCAAACTCTCATATGAGCGAGGGCGACTCTCCCGCCCGGAGTGCGAGCGAAATTCAAAGGGTTGACCGGAAGCAGCAAGCGAGGGCGGAAGTGAACGCCCCCCCGTCCTACACGTCACACACACAATTTACACACACTTGTGCAAGTGTGCGTGAAGTGGAAGGAGGTGAGAGGAGTCGGGGAGGGAATGTAACATTGTATAGGGAGCAATCCAAACCCACCCAATTACCCGAAAATGGCACACATATGGCTACGTTTGCCTCATGTGCACGGACTAGAACGTATTTTTTTACAGCAAACTAATCCTTAAAATTTCTGGTAACAAATAGGAAATGTGATAAAAACACATACAATCTTCCCTATAGAAGGGATACCACCAACCATTTCAAGTATTTTATTAATAAATCTAATAAGTTCACGCCTCCTGTGCCATAAGAGTCTAAGGCTGACCTTTAACTCCAACAGCGACCCATTATTCCATTTTCTTGTGTACCTACGCTTCAGCGGTGTGGTTAAGATTAAGCGGAGAGTTTTACAAGACAAGCACCGCGTGTGTCCATTTTGTAGACAAAACTTTCGCCGGGATGAAGCAGGATTCTTCAGGACGGTGAAGACTTTAATTCCCTCCCCTTCTTCTGTAGCCTCCTTCCACTTTATGCACCTGTAAAAGCCAGCTCCAATGCCGGCGATAATGTGGTCCACAAATATGGATCACACACGGTAAAGCTCTCCACTAATAGCCCATTTCTTTACCGGATTGCCAATTTCCAAATTGAATCATTGCCGTTAGTTTTTTTTATAGTCAACTTTCAATTAGATTTTGCCTCACATGAGTGATTATCAACAAATGATCCATGGAAACATGCCCGCAGCAAAAAAAAATGTGGAGCAGTGGCGTAACTAGGAATATGCTTTGGGGGGAGATGGGATGGACTGGGGTGGCGAGCCCCTCCCCACCACCCAAGGCAAAGTCCAGGAAAAAAATGGCATTTCGCATCATTTTGGCACTTAAAATTTAACTTTAAGCAGATGCAGTAATTATGTGTAAAAGCAGATGCAGCTATTATATGTCAAAACTAGACAATGGTTTGAAATATTTTTATTTATTCCTTTAAGGCTTTGGGGGGATGGGGGGTCTATACCCTCATTCCCCCCCATAGTTACGCTACTGATGTTGAGGGTATTTTGTAGGGTAAACCTTTTGGCATGTTAAAACTCATGCATGGGCTTTTTACTACGCAAAATTTTCTTTTTTCTATAACTAACTAGTAGTTTTATTTGCATGGTAGCAGATCCGTGTACTGCGCACTCTCCCAATTTCTGGTCTGATAGCGTCTCGTTGCCCAGAGTCAGTGGCTTAACTAGGAATATACTTTGGGGGGATGAGAGGGCTCTGGGGGGGATTATCGGGCTTTGGGGGGGATGAGTGGGTTTAGTGGGGTCTAGCCATGACCACCTAAATACTCATGGGTAAATACTCATAATGAGTATCTAGGTGGTCATGGTCTAGCCCCCCAAGAAACAGGGAGGTAAGAAAAATTTTGAAAAATAACATGCCTGAATATGCATTTTTATGTAATTTTGGCATGTAAAATTCAACTTTAAGCAGATGCAATTATCATATATCAAATCCAGATAAGATTTTAAAATATTTCTTTGATTTCTTTGGGCTTTGAGGGGGATACATCCCTTCACCCCCCCCCCACCCCCCCATAGTTACGCCACTGCCCAGAGTGCTGTGCTTGGCCTGCGCCTGGCAAACGAGTGCGTTTCTGATTAAGATTAGGATAAGTGCTACATGCATGGTGTGGAATCACCCGTGAAAAAGAACCTGGTGGTGGCTTGCACGGCGCTTCTTTCATTTAGATGAAGCGCATCCTTTCCAGGATATTTCCTCCTCAAAATCTACCATCTCTCAACTTGAATTCCCCTCAACCAGAAATTTTTCTTTGGCGACGGCTTTGCCAACACATTCTTGGTTTTTATATAATGGAAAAATAATACACGGGCTATGTAAGCCAACACCAAGTATCACTCAATTTATAACGTACGATGATTAGAAAATAATGACAGAAGGATCAATAGATTTGGTTGGAGAATGAGTAAAAAAAGGAAGCCCGGCTGAAGTTCGATATTGTGCGAGTAGACGCACCGCTTAAAATTATCGGAAGGTAGCTTCTGATGATGATGATGACTGCGTTAATTCGATCGTTTCCTGAACAGCAAGACACAGGTGAAGAGCTCTACCATGTGAAGCTAACACGGTCATTCTGCGATGGTATTATAGGACTCTTTCACAAAACTCCCCTCCCCCCAACACCTCTGTCAAAGCACCACCCTATCTCTCAGTTCGCCAACCCTAGCGGAACTGAGGGCTTCCTGTCGCCCATCGTCGGTGCTGCCAGCGCGCGGCGAACGGGAGAAGTAGGGAGGGAAGTCGGTGGTGCGCGTCAAAGGGAGGACCTCGTAGGGAAGTGAGGGACACTCAACATATGGAAAGGGTTCCTTAGTGGTCCCTAAAAAAAAAAAAACAAGTGATGTGGAGCGTAAAAGGGAGAAATTCGATGCGTGGAAAGAACAGAGAAGGGTACGGACAAACAGGAGGCAGGTGGAAACGGCATAAATACAAACTAATGTCAGCATATGTCCAATTGCTTTCACATTTATGAATTTACGGGACGATTTCAACCAATGTTTTCACACGTACGCCGCCACCTATCTTGATAAAAAAATATTCTGCGGCGTAGCGAAATGGCAACCAGGTAACAATGACCACCAGCGAAAGAGCATGTTTAAACTCATACGCAACAAATATTTTCCCCCGAAAGAGCATTCCATTTATTTATTTAGCTTTAATTATTTATTTAACATCGCCGTCCCGAAAACAGGGCATTTAAGGCCTTTACAGCAGGGGAACCTAACGAACAACAACGTAGGACGATCACAAATCTAACACTGTGGCAAGAATCAACTTACCCAAGCGGGACTCGAACCCGCAACCTTCAAGTTGGCAATTGAGGACTTCATTCCACCACCACCGGGAATCACGAGGTTTACGTTTTATATCATGTAAAGTATTTAATATTATCCAGAGAAAGGCAAATTTCAAAAGCCAGGAACGTCCTAATTCTGGTCAAGTCATCAGTAGCAGTATGAAGAACATTTGGTGACTATCTCACGGAATCAGTTTCATAAAGCAGACTTGGAAGTAAAGCATACTATAGGCGAACAACGTACACATAGGAAGCAGAATCTAAATGGAAATTCAAGGAGTCTAATTTTTTAAGTCATAGATTTTTCCTCGACGTTTACGAATTATCAAGACCGTAGTTACCATGGATACCAAATACCACTTACCAATAATAAGCCGAGGCATTCCCTTTCATAGTAAAATGCTCATATGGCTTAGTTACAATGACAAGCTATCAGAGACTATGGAAATGAGAAAATGCGAGGAAAAATTCGCCAACAATTGGGCAAAACAAAAGCTTACCATCAGGGAAGACTAGAATTTGGTTAAATATGTAGGTCGCACAGATTTTTTACCGATGCATACTATTTTTCATACGTATTGTACGCTGGACAAAACACCAGAATAGTGTGCTCATTCCTTAGAATGATTAGAATAACTAAATCGCGAAATTAGAGGAGTGCAAGTTTTTTTAGAACATTCAAGAGGAAAAAAGCAATAAAAAAGAGTTGAATATAATAGGGTATTCAGAAACAAATCAACGACGACATTGTTTACAACACAAAATATTCTCTAAAGTGACAATTTATGGCAAAACAAATTATTAAAAGTCGGGCACGAGGAAAAAAAAGGTTTCGAATTCACATGCATTTTTGTGAAAAGCGGCTAACGATGGGATAATATACATAGGGCACACATTGCATTGAAAAAAGGGTGAGCAAAAATACGATTCTGCGGTTAATTCTGAGGGTTCACACCAAATAAATCAAATTGAGGTACATGCTGCAAAAGACAAAGCATGGTCACCCGCTAACTACATTTACATTCGCGTTCACCGCAAACGACACGATGACTTCGGCCGTGCGAATATCGCTATTTTTTAGTCTGCGTCCCCCGCCGTCCTCACCACATTTCCCATGGCGCTCAGGTCGCCCGTTTGGGGACGACAATATTTCCGCGCCCGTCCTCAGCCGGCGGATACTAAAGCCCTCGCTGTCCGAATAACTGTGCGGGAGTTCCAACGGCAATTGTTTTTACTCACGCGCGCACACCGATTTCCTCTCCGTTTTTTTTCGCAACTTGGAGCCAAAAAATAAACGAATGGGATCACGACCGAGCGCACGAACGTGACTTCCCCGTGCGGTCTACAGCACGCCAGGAGAGTAAGCTCACGCCCCAACCTTAGCGGAAATTCGCGTCGTCGGCTAAGCGTGAGAAACCCTTATTAGTGTTACGGAAAAATGAAAAAAATCAATGCCAATACGAGCACGTACAAAATGACCACCATCCCGATTGAAACGACCAATGAACTTGGATATATTATGGCGCAAATGTCGTTCAGGAAACTAATTTCAGTTGAGGACAGAGCCGAGCCTATGCTTAACAAGGTATATACCCCTCAATAACCTCATGAATTTACAGCACCCAATTTATTCTTTGACACAAATTACCTTTTTGACAATCTCTTAATCAAATACGACGCTTTGAGTGCGAAATTCAACGACCGATGATTCGATTCCCGATCAAGGAGGAATATTCTTAAAAGGGTTTCGGCGAAAATTTCACCTCCACACCACTGCCGTGTCGATATGCTAGTGGATTTTATTCCTTAATTAACCTTACTATATGAATTACTAATGTACAAATATATCTCATCAGCCTTGGCCTTAACGACGTCCGTCATTAGCCTACAGTATGAGGGCGACCGTCACTATGGACTGTGGCAACTGCTATCACAGGATTGTATGAAAAATTATACTTACCTTTTTAGCGAGAAAATTAGGCTGGACCTGACTAGGAATTTTTTCTCATTCCCTATGGGCCTCGAAAAATGACTTTTCAAAACCTCAAGAAAATGTAGTCCTAAATGTAAGAACAATTCCGGTCACCATACTCAGTTTGGCGTCTGAAACTGCTGGATGGTATCTTGACTTGGTCGTTAAAGCATCACTTAATGTGACAGTTTCCGCACACTAGTATATGAAGCAGATTTTTACTGAAATCCCATTCCAAACTTAATTATAAAGTCCTAAAAGTTTCTCCTACGAGTTTCAAAACAACCCGCTCACGTTATAATCGCATCATCAAAGGTGGTGCTTTGAATCAGTAACGCTGCGAGTCCAAGACAATCTCCGCAATAATTTATTCGATTTCCTGAGAGAGGAAATTACGTCTGTCAAGCAAATAACAAATAGAATAAAGATCCATAAATACCAATCCAAATGCAGTACGAATTGAAATTCTACGGACGATTTCAGGGAGTTAGATATTACGCGGAAGCAACATACGTGGATGGAAGACTCAATAGATGGACGAGAGCGGTAAAATTTAAGAATCAATGGTCTCCACGTGGGTCTTGAGTGGAGGTACACGGATACGACTGATGGAGCAAGGAATAAAGTAAAATACCCATACTCTCCAATTTAGGCCCAAGATAAATGGAGGTCACTCATAAGATAAGAGCTAAAATTTAGAAAAAAATATAAGTTCATGAAAAATGTGTTAAAATCGGCTTTTTTCTAGCGAACGGTAAGCAGAAAAATTTCTCAGGTTCTTAAGAATAGTTGGAGAGAGGAGAATCCTTATGGAAGCCTTAATAAGGAGGAGGAATAGCTTGATCCGCCATTTGAAGCATAACGGCCAGATTTGAACATTAGTCTAGGGAAAATTGAACGGAAAAAATGGATATGGATAAGCTCAAATACAATAAATGGGGCAAATAAATAAGGATTTGAAATAGAAGAAATAAGCAGCTATGAAAATATTAGTAGACAGGAGAATTGAGCAGCGAAATACGTCAAACCAATATAAGGATTTTTAACCAGTAATGATGATCATTGTCTTCAAAAGCCCTTAAAACAACTGTCAATGTGGACGCTATTGCAATCAAGTACAACGCGGAGCGATGGAAAACCCAAAATGTAGCCTTTCAATGACAAGTTGATGGAATTATTACAAGCACAAAAATGGTAAAATAAATAAAACCGATTAGAAAATGAAATTTAAGATTATATCCGCTTTTAATTTATAACGAACTTAAAAGTTCAATAGCCGACTCCTTAACTACTCCCGCATAACACTGACAGGGTTACCATTGGCGGTAGACGACATAATACGAGACGTAGGAGCGGTGGAACAATATTATATTTTTAACGCACCATCAAAGCTGTCACCAATACGACCTTGCAAAATTGATTTCCCATTAGTGAGTCTGAACATGGCGCCCTTTCCCATTTTGCGGTCCACAGCCAACTCTTCTACTGGCCTTGCTGTCCTTGCGGTCTGTACCTCGACCGAGTAACCCCAGGCAAGGGCGCATCGCATCTGGGAGCAGACATGCGGGCGAAATGAACAGGGGGAAGCCACACCCACATCTCGAACGCCTCCAGTATTTTCTTATCCTCCTTCTTCAGTGTCCACGTTTCTGCACCGTAAAGCGCTAGACTCCAAATCAGACTCTTCAATAACCTTTTCTTTAAATATCTTAGGATTGATTACTAATCATGACGGCTGATGATGATAACTACTAAAAACTTGCTAACAAACGAAACACGCACGAGAATGGTCGTTATGATACTCGTCCGACGCCCCTTTTACATGCAGTGGATGTTAACAGTGTGTATGGAAGTGCGTGGGAGTGGAGAGACGAAGGAAACCGTTGGTCACCATGGGAACGGGAGTGATGGGAGGAGAGGGGTGGAGTGGAGGGGGAAGGGCACTGTGAAAGAGGCCCACTGTTCGTCTGCTCGTTATTAGGTCTACTCATCCGAGAAGCCGCAGAGGGGAGAGCTCCAATTCGCCTCCAAAAGGGCCCCCTCATGCACGGCCCACGGCATTCGTAGAAACGGGGCCAGGAAAAAAATTTAGGGGCCTCACATTTGCCCAATCATAGCCTAGATCTGGTGTTTCCACCCATCGAAAGGAGTGCAGAATTGGATTCCTCTTCGGTAATCCAACGGATTGACTTCGGCGATCCTTGCTCCATATGCAAAATATGCTCAAAATAAGATCGCTCCATTTTTCCAACCATATCCCATTGGAATGGAGAAGGTAAAGTGGACGGAGCGGTGGAGGGAAGACGAAGTGCTGGACATGGTGGGTGAGGAGAGGCAGCTTCTACAAGAGATACGAAGGAGACATAAGGTAAGGATGGAGCGAGTACTGAGCAGGGAGGGGATGTTGAAAACAGTATTAAAAGGTAGAATGTAGGGTACACGAGGGAGAGGAAAGAAAGTATAGGATTTTTAGATATAATGAAATGGAGAAGGCATTATTGTAAATCTAGGGAATCTATAAAGTGAGGGGACACTGCATGAATGCTTCGTTTCTTCAAAGTGGGTTTAAATTTTAGTCAACATTTCAATCGATATAAACTCGCCGCTAAAATTCAAAACAATATCTTCTACGGAATAAGTCTCAGCAGTCTCCCGAGTCACATCCTTACGGTAGGTCACTTGATTTGAGAGTACCAATTATGGCCGCATGAGCCGACACCAAGAAATGCTCTTACAATGCATTCTTAAGGCGACTAACTCGCTTGAGGTCACACAACTTAGATTGTTGGAACACATTCCATTTTTAAGAAAAGGACCTAACAGTAATGTAGGTTTTAAAGGAACAAGATACACCTTCCATAGCCGGAAGCACGTGTCTTGGACATAACGGGAGGCAGAACTGAGCAACACGGCAGAATCCCATGCCAAGGTTAATTTATGAATCCAATACCATTGTATGGAAATATCAGCCAAAACTGAACTAGCGATCATGTATGCACAGAGCGAATTTCCTACTCCGAATTCTCAACAGTGAATTCATAACGGGAGCGCAAATGAGACATACGGCGATTCTCACATCTAAACAAAAAAAACTTTACCACTTATTATTATTAGAGTATTCTACCGATTAAAATTAGTACGATTTGGAAGGCTGAACTATATCTTCAGATATACATTGATATATATAATCCTCATTAAAAACGTCGAAGTCAATTCCTCCAGTACGATGTATAAAAGTTAAGAATCGCAAGTAATTAAGAATGGAAAATTTGTAGCTAGAGAAAATATTATTTTAAAAAAGTCAATCTATTGTAACGAAAACTCGATTTTCTCAGCTTCTCCATACGTTACCAACCATCCCGTTAGAGAACTGAGTAAGTTAAATTATATTATAATTTGGATATGCCAGAAAAGGATGGTTAAATAAGAAATCGAAGCAAAATACAACCTAATTCAACAAGTAGTACGCAAAGCAATCGATAAATTTTGATGGAAATGAGACTTTCTAAATGTCTGAGAAAGACTGTCTCCTCAATGTCAACAAAAGGCGGTCAAAGGTAAAAAATAAAAATAAAATACAACTTAAGTCATTAGGTATTTACGTAGCACGCGATACTCATCATCACTGGTCAACAATCCTAGGATTGGTTTGACGCAGCTCTCCACTCAGTTATCCTATCAGCTAATCTTTTCACTCCTACGTATTTCTTCTCTTTCACATCTCTCTTTAATTGTTCCATATATTTTGTTCGAGGTCTTCCTTTTCCATTCTTGCCTTCCACCTGTCCTTCGACGATTGTCTTCATCAGGCGATCATGCCTCAAGATGTGGCCTATAAGGTTGTCTTCTTACTAAGGTTTTCATGAGGCTTCTCTTCTCTCCTACCCTTCTTAGGACTTCACGCGATACTATGACTATAATTGTGAGCAGATATTAGAGTTCTTCCGCGCGAAACGCCGAACTTGCAAAGCTCACTCGTCAAGAAAGACTGAGGCACAGACAAGTTAACAGCCAGGATATTTTTATTTTCCAGCGTCGAATGATTGCGGAAACAAATGTCTTTGACACGCTAAAACGCCACACCAACCCCTCTTCCTGTCTCTAACACATCCCGAAAACCTCGCCATCTACTCTGTCTATGCCTTTAACGGGTGTACGTCAGGGACCCTCTGGAAAACCATTAAACACGTTACGAACAACCCCGGCGGAAACTTCCCGCCTCGTGAAAACAACCCCTCCGTAACAGTCGGAAGGATCCTTCAAACTTTCCGAGAGGTGACGAAGGAGACGGAGTTGCACTCCATTCAGACAACGCTTTCGGTCGTTACGCGAGAACATAGGGGTTCAGGGAAAAATGGTCGCGTGATCCCACATCCTTACGCTCGAAAGTCCCGGTTGGTAATTCTGCCACGCAATGATGGTCGGCGTAGTCGTCGGCAGGGAAATAAGATAGTTACCACATTTCTGATCAAACCATTATATTTCTTGCATATTAGTCATTATTTTTGCATAAAACTATAGTTATTCTAGTTCTTTCATTTATTTTTTTCCGAGTAACTTTTTAATTCTGATAACACTAAAAATTTTGCACTTCTTTCCATATTTTTTACATAAATAAATAATATGAATATAAAATATTGTTAATAACACAACTACCGAGGCATTACCGCACAGATAAATGTGTAAAAGTGAAGAAACAAAGATATTTATATTAGATAAATGTCCCAAAAAATATGAAGTTAATACGGATTACAGGGGAGCATGGCAGCTTAGTATTGTTTCAACTCGAAGGCTGGATTAGCGCTTAGCTTCGGACCCAAAAGCACCGGCTTCAAATACCGATTGGACCTATTGAGCACTCATAAAAATAGTAGCCCAGGGAGAAGATCTGGGCCCTCTCTAATACACATGCCTGTGGCTTACTTTGAAAAATTCGAAACTCTTTATCTATCCATATGAGCCATTAGGTTAGCACACTAGATAACATTAAGTGAGCATCAAGGAAGAAATTTGCCATGATAAAAAAATCATTTGGCTTCGCCAGGAAAAAATTATTTCGCAAATCCAAAAAGATTTTTAACATTATTTTTCATTCTTAGGTAAATAACTTTGCGACCGTACTGGGTACTAAGATAGTCGTTTCAGGCAGCACTGAGTGAGTAAGTGATGGGATTTGATGATGATACATTTATAAAAGTATGTTTACCTCAAATTACGCTGCTATTGGTTCATTAACCACTCGAAAGGGGGCAGCACTGTACCTATAATGCACGTATTAAAGGTGTGGGTATGGACGCAGGTAGGGTTCTTGGGCCGTACAGGGCACAGGGCACTATACTCTCTCCCCAACTCTCTCTTTTCTTCCCCTGAATTTCTCTCTTCTCTCGCTGCCTAAAGAGCATCTCTCCTTCGGCCCTCCTGAGGAGTTAACGGAAAGGATGCATCTTCCATTCCCCTCCCAAAGACATCCGGTCTTCAAAAACAAACCTTTTACGTCCACCAAGCCGCTCCTTCCTAAGCTGTTACAGCACCACATCACACACACACACACACACTTACTTTGAAGATGGCTCACTACACAACCCCTCCTATAAGCACTCCGTTTCCATGGTGAGGAAGAATGTCCCATTGGCGTCCGGCTTGAGCATTCACTGAAGTAGCGGCAGTGCGCCTCCACCGCCATTTACGGCCTCCTGGTTCCCATGCGGCTTTTCCAACCCTCATCGAGACACACAACCGCAGACAAACTCGGGCAGAAGGACAGGGAAGATTTACGGGACGGGATTAGCTTCCATGTCCCTCGTCACACGCTCCTCGCAACCAACGGGTGACGGATCCACTGACGATTGCACGAAAGTGGTGCAACCTGGAGACTATGGTGAGACCACAATGGTAGATTTTCATTCATATTCAGTAAAACTCGCTTATAACGAATTTCAGGGGATCATCGTTCTCTTTTGTTATAAGCGGAATTTCGTTTATTTATTTAATTCAATCCAAAAACGGCACGAGGTCAATTACAGAGGACTCACAACAACAGGAGAAACAATTTAATAATATTAAGCAACTTAACCAGTAATTAACAAAAATATTCCACAGTATTTACAAATAAATAACGAAGAATAGTAAATTTCATCGGGTGGTGCGAGGAATAGGGGGAAAATTACGATACTGACATCTACAACAAGGGATTTTGCCCTATACATCAAAGGATTGCCGGCTAAAATTCCTTAACTAGTCTTTATTTAAGCAACAGGTCCGTAAAGATTAACCATCGTCCAACCCTTTCCATCAAACGGCTATGAAGGAAAAAATAAAAGAATTCTGACATTAAATAACAATAAATTTTGAGGCAAACCAATACATTCTTCAAATCCACACTCTAAGTACTTTGTTATTTTTCCGGCTATAGTAAAAAAGAACGCATTATCTAAAAATTGAAAAAAATCGATGGTGTTAAAGGGTATAATGTTAGGGAAACGAGGGAGGGGAAGGAAAAGAATAGGATTTTTAGATAGATTGAAAGGGAGTAGGTCTTATAGAGAATTGAAGAAGGCAGCGCTGGAAGGAAAGGAAGGCTCCCAGATCACTTCTTCAGTACTCCATGGAAACCTGCCTTAATCGGTAGAATACTGTAATAATAATAACCGAAAACACCCACACATAGTGTGGACTTTTGAGAAACTAAGACGTTTACATAAAAAAAACTCACGAGCTGCCAATAGGGTGTTTGGCAGGGGGAAACCCTTCACTTTATTCCACGCACATCCTGTATGCCGACTGTGCATCAAATGAGTGATGTAAATTAAGTTGATTTGATAATGACGATGAGAAAACTAATGCCAGGGGAATAAAACACTCGTGCCAGGAAGATTGGGTGAACCAAACGTCTGGGGTCGATCATGAGAGTAAACGTAGTCAAGTGCCCCTTCGAAAAGCCACGGTATGCGATGCTCACTTCAAAGGGAAACCGACAAAGACCGACTGTACCGACAGCCCTCGGAATCAGCGTGGGAAAATACAAAAGGACAACAATCTCAAATGTGAAGCGTAAGGTCACTGCTTGGTACAATTGCTTCTATTATCCGATTACTGAACGTTTAACTCATAGACTCCTTGATCTCGATTGAAAGAAGCAGGTCAATTCAATTTAATCGCGGTGAGAAATCGCTACAAATCATTTGCGCAGTACGCAGACGAAGACTGGATTGACGAAAGAACATGTGAAAAGATTCCAGATTGCAAAGGTGACAATAGCTTCACTTTGCTTGGAAGCAATGCCAACGAGTTCGAGGACCCTAGTTGGGTTACCTACAAATTGTACTTAATACGAAAAATCAGAAAGTGATGAAATCATGGCCGTTATGAATCAAAGATGAGGAAAAGAATCTTTATAATTTCATAACTATTGACATCACAATTTGAAGACAGATTTTTTTACATCACCGCCCCTAAAATAGCGCAACAAATCGGTGAAATCTAACGAAAAACAACATTTGACGATCATAAACACCTATGCCCTGGATATGGGCTCTAGCGGGACTCGAACCAGCGACCTTCGGTTTGAAAGGCGAGGAGGCCACCAAGGTCGACAAATGTAAAATAAATTCAAGCAATCCCTGAAATAAATTCAATTGATGACTTGCCAGGTACGACCCGTACATAGCTCAGAAACGTGAACCTTGAAAAAAGGCAGCAGGCCATAGGGATGTGGACGTGGTGACTATTACGAATAAACTTCTCTCGGGTTTGCAAGCGGGTACGAAAAATTAAGCCAGCTATTCTCAGGGCTACTGACAATGGTGACTATTTTCCATTAAAACAGACCTAGATTTAAATATTAGTTATCACTTTATGCTTACAAAGGAAAAGATGAACGTGACTGAAAGAGTATAGAGTAAGTGGATGATCGGTACACCGGAAGATAAGGGTGCATCCATTGATTGTGTGAGGCGTTTAGGGGAATAAGGGTCAAGATAATTCTCAACCAATCTCACCTGTGTGAGAGGAGGGTGGGAAGGGGTCCAGGCAAGTATAAAGTAATTTTTTCCGCAAGAAACTGTGTAAAATTGCGATATCAGTAATAATAAATACTAGTCTTAACTAATCTTCAATAAAAATAACTAAACAAATTGTTTTTTTATAAATCGAACGCAATTAAGCATGTGTTAACGTATTAACACTGAAAATGCGCATTTTGAACTATCTCATGGGAAATTAGAGGGATGGGGTGGAGAAAAATCGCGCGATATCTCATAAAGAGGGGATAGGAAGTCCAAAAAACGCCAAAATCACCTCACGTAATTAATGAAGAGGTCGGACACCGTGACATGATACGTGGTGATTGATGTGATGCTTGGAAAACAGGGTTAGGATACGGGAAAGAACAGAGTTCAAGGTCAAAATGAAGAAAAGGAGGTGCATGGCATTTCGAAAAAGGAAATCACGAGATGAAAATTCCCTCAACCGAAAAAAAATCAACAGGAGCCTGTTTTTCACGGAACCTTTTCATTAATTTCTGAATCACTCAGGCCGATAAATTGATTCGATTTAATTACTACACCAATGGAACATTAAAAAAAAACTCCAAACTCATTGAAAATCATTTTCAAAGCATTATATCCGCTGCTGAAACACAAAATGTACTAATAGCACACAGATACCGAGTATAAACACTCATTTTTAGTAATAATCAATTCCAGGGTGAGCCAAACATAATAATAAAAATGAAATCGGAAGGTAATAATTAGAAAAAGCTCTTTTTTAGCTAAATTTAGCACACTGAAATTTTATTTAAAACGGCGAGGTATCAAATTGAAACATGCAGCTTTGAGTTTTAATCCTCTTCAGAGCTAAAATCCAAGAATCAAAATAAAAATAAAAATTAAGCACAAAAAAACACCCACAATTCTCTCAACAAAATGATTTTTAATTGTATTTCAGAAAATTTAATTGCTACCTCGAAATGAAACAAAAAAGGAATTCGATGGAGGATTGACAAAAAGGATTAAATGAATCGCGTATGGCTAGTGACTTAACGCAAAACAACTTAGTTAATTTGAAATGAATCGGCAACTTAAAATAATGCTAAAAAAATAGATTTCATGAAAGGCTTATCCGTTCATGCCGAATATTATATTCGAACCGATTGTTTTCATGCTAAACGCCAAACGAGTGATGACGTAGGCGGAACTTTATGGATAATAACAATGAAACGATTAAATAATCCAACCAAAATATGGATAAGCAATATACCATGAGAGAACAAATACTGTATTAACTATTCCTTCCACCACACACTCAATATATACCCACACAGTTAATTTCCTTAGCAACAAAAGCCAATATCAAGATCTCAAGTCGTGGCTCCTAAGTAATTTGGGTGCAAGGCTAAAAAAAGTCCCTCACTCTGACGCGACTCTGTGATGTATTAAGAAGACTTGGTACATAGAAAAATAAAGTAAGATGAATAAAATCTTCCCCAGATAGTCATTAAACGAGGGAGAGGAAGGATGAGAATAGGATTTTCGGATAGAATGAAAGGGAGTAGGCCTTATTATGAATTGAAGAGCGAAGTCTATGAAGGAAGGGGAGACCGCCTTAATACTTCTTAAGTACACCACGTAAATTAACATTAATCGGTATAATACTTAATAAAAAAATTATCACAATCGACAATTTGGTGAACGAGTCCATTGCCATTTTCACCCGCACATATTTCGTGTGAATCGTCAAATAAAATTTACCAACAATCTTCTTTTGAAAGAAAAAGACGAACTTAACATTCGAGAATTGATATGCACGAGAAAATGGGAGCAGCGAAGTATATTCGACGCCTCCTAAGAGATATTCAAATTCGATGCGAATACATCCGTCGCCATAGTGACGCTGACAGACAGACGTCACCGGTTCGCAGAAATTTGAATTCGAGCTCTGCGGCATCTGATGCACACGCCATGACGTGACTGCTTTCATTTTTCGGACGTCCCAATTCGCAGAACGCCCGTCTCGTTAAAACGCGAGCATTCCGACGGAAGGAGACAAAAGAATGACGGTCCGCCGAACTTTCGCGAGCGGAGGTCTGTTCGTGTCAGTTCGCTCTACAACCGCCCCTTGCGCCGCCGGAGGGGCAGATTTCAGGGCCGGCAGGGGAAGTGCTTAGGGGAGACGTCCATCACTCACAGACACACTTCTCTCGCACCCCTACCTCCATGAACGCTAACTGTGAACGCAAGAAAGATTGGCATCTCATATATTCCCGAGGCGGACTTGCATTATCATTTTCCCTGCACTCCGCTCCGTCCTTCCTTTTCCCCACCGTGCTTTGCAATTCCACTTCATTTCACTACCTCAATCTCACATGCAGCGAATCTCTACATCTTCATCTCGAACGCATCCGGTATCCTCCATTCCTCTTTCCTCAGCGCCCGCGCTTCCATCCTGTGAGTTGAATTACTCCACATCACACTAATTCACTCTCGTACTCTATGATTCTCTGATAAAATCTATTATATTCATAAACTATCCCCTTTTCGATGCCATTTCCGTACAGGTAACTTAATTTATGAGTAAGTTTTGAAGTACTGAGCAGTCCAAATGCAAGCTTAAATATTACAACCTGATTGAGATTGTGGACATAAAGTTTAGAATGCCGTTGCTTGCTCTTGAAGTTTTACAGTGAGATCAGTATGAAACGGTACCAGTCACTCAGTGATTCAACACGAAATTTGGTTTGCTTAGGTGAGACTAGAGCTTACCCCGGACTAGGGGTGTGAACTTTATAAATTAGGTTAAAAGGGCCAGTTCCTTTTCCTGGGCCACCTCGAACTTCAAGGATTTCAATAGGATTTGAACCCGGGTCCCCTTGATCAGCAACCAAATTCTCTACCCACTAGGCTACCTTTAATGAGCAACCAGCATGAAATGGTAATAGTATTTTAGCCATTAGCCATTCAAACGAAAGGTATAATTTTCAAACACAATTGAGATCGCAGCCATTATATATCAATTTTTCAGATTTCACTTATTGAAACCACATAACTTATGTGGGAAATAAGTCAATTAGTAATGTTCCACGAATACTTTCATTATTCTGACACAGGGTTTCGACTAGTACATAGCATAATACAACCTTGATGATGACTATATACTAGTCGATCCTAGTATACGCTGGGTCGTAGCAATAAAAGTTTTTTGAAACATTACTAAGTGATTCATTTCGCATTGACTTTAAACTGTCCTTCCTTGCCCTCGAAGCTTTACACATCAAAAACACACATATTGTCAGAGGGAACTCTTTATAACCAATGGATCGATAAGATGGATAATTTTCATTTTCGCGCGCTAAATAACAAGAGCGGGTAAGCGTGATTGGAGACGGGAATGGGAAACGCAGAGGCACTACTGGTTGGGGTAGAGGTGGCCGAAGGGGTGAATCAGGGAGATTGACATTTTTTCTCCTCCTGCTCCTTCAATTAATCAGCGCGCCCTTCTTTCGAGGTCTGCGTGAGGGACCGTCCGGGGACAGACGGCAGTAGCATCTGCACGGGACGAGATTGGCGGGGTGGAGTGGGACGGAAGTTAATTAAGGGCCGTGATTAGAAGGCCTCGCCCCGAACGTATTAATCCGCGCAGGTTGGCTTCCCCAAGCGACTTGGCCGGAGGGTGGGGGCAGGGGTGGGCAGCCGATGGGGGAGGAGAGTCGGAATTGGACCGCTCTCCCTGCGAGGGGACAGTTTGGAGTGTCCCAACTGATTCAGCCACCGACGAAATATGACCCACGAACTGAGAGGGACACTGATTCCACTAGGTAGAGTATACACAGTCTGGAAACATGAAACTATAAGCTGAAGGAATCGACTCATTGCTATTAACGATAGCAATATCAAAAGTTCACTGCCGTGGGCCCACATGACTTTACAGAAATGAACACTCAGCTTGATATACAATTACAAAACAATAAGGAACAATAAATACCAAAGAACTGGAGAAGAAATATTACATTTGACAGAAAGTAAATAGTGGTGTACTTAATGCATAGTGGCTATTAAACACCCAGTTAAACAAGCTAGAGGTGTCTCGCTAGGTATTATTTTTATAACTAGTGACGGGAGAAGGAAGAAATTATCAGCAGAATAGCCCAGGCGAAGAGAGGATTCCATCAAAAGAAAGACCTGTTTACAGCGGGAAACTAAATTATGGAAGTAAATAAACAATTTATAAGAACCTACATTTGGAGTTTGCTCCTATACGGAAGTGAGGCATGGGCAATGACCGCAGCGGAGAAAGCAAGGATAGAGGCCTTCGAAATGTGGTGCCATAGAATGATGATGAAGATCAAATGGATCGACCGAGTAGGTAACGAGGAAGTCCTAAGAAGAGTAGGAGAGAAGAGAAGCCTCATGAAAACCTTAACAAGAAGACGGAACAACCTTATAGGCCACATCTATAGATATGATGGCCTGATGAAGACAATCGTCGAGGGACAAGTGGAAGGCAAGAACGGAAAAGGAAGACCTCGAACAAAATATATGGAACAGGTAAAGAAGGATGCGAAAGAGAAGACATATGTAGGTGTAAAAAGATTAGCTAATAGGAGAACTGAGTGGAGAGCTGCGTCAAACCAATCCTAGGATTGTTGACCAGTGATGATGATTATTTTTAAGTTAGGTAGATAGAGAGTCTATAAAAAAAAAACTACTTACCATTACAGTGGCAAAAACATTTTCCCCACCAACGTCACTTTATCATGAATGTTCCTCGTATCCCTTTCATGTTTACATTTCCCGGAAAACATTCATCAACGAGAATTCAGGGAATCTCTATCGCCTTAACACGAAATTGTGCCCCTAACACTCACGGCACATTATTACTTTCCAGGGTCCATGTCGCAACGAGCTTTAGTGGCACACGGCCGTGCTGTCGGCATATTCACGGCCTGGGAATTGAGGTTCCGTGGCCGGATGCGAGACAAGCAGTTGATGAAAAAAATACGTCATCGATCCCGACAACAGTCAGCGCAGTAGGAAAAAGTTCAGGATGTGCGTGTACAGATGGTAACCGGATTTCAAGAACACTTATACATATACACTTAACACAGCATATGCAACCGTTGAAGAAAGTACAAAGGATTCTATCTCCATTTTCTGACCTGTTTGAACTTCAACAACATAGCATAGAGAAACATGTCATCCATTAAAAATTCAAAGCTAACTAAAAAACTATGTAATTTTCTGTTTCCTTACAACAGATTATAACCAAAGGCATTATCGAAAGGGCCTATTTGGTAAGGTGGTTTGATTCAACGATGGTGTTTTCTTACAGAGAAAAAATTTTTAACCATCCAAAATTCCTAATCCATCCTAAGACTTCACTGGCACCCAACCATCCAATGGAAAAAAATGTATGCTAACACAACCTCGCAAGAAAATGTTTTATTAATCACCGTATACGAATTTGATTAAAAGAAATACGAAAAAAATAAATAGGATTCCTAAAGTACAAATGAATATCGATTTTAACGCAGCCCGTATCACTAACATACAAAATTACATTGTTATTATCTCTCCAGTATTCCTGATAACAACAAACGGATTCGGGACAGCTCTTGATGGGACTAACCCAATCCCTGCATAGGTCACTGAACCATAAAATCAACGGACAGAAGGTAATTTGCATTTATATGTGCTCCTGCACAGTATGAGAATTGAGAGGGAACTGCTGTTGAAAAGCGAAGGGAAGGAAAAAATGTGGCATGTCCAAAGGTAATCACACAAGAGCAGCTAACCTTAACTAAGATTAACTCAAAGATATAGCGAAGGAAAAAATTCGCTGAAGGGACTCCAGTAAAACGAATTAATTGGCTTGAAATGATGCAGATAACAGGATTTCCCGCAGCGCTGGACTATGTGTAGTGGAGGGGAAAGCTAACAATCCAATTATCGAATGGAAAAAATGAATGAGTCCATTTCAATGAAACTATTGTTAGACTAAATAATGGGGTTTACAATGAACACTGTAAATGCATACAGCCTTTGCCCCTCCCACCATTTCTCTGAACACCGTGCCCCACTCTCTCGAACTGCCACAATCCTTTCACCAACAATGCACGCGAACACAAAAATCGAAGGAAATAGTCAAACGCGTAACAATGCAGAGCTCAACAATGCGGAAACAATGGTCGCTACGGTTTCCCACCCGATGAATTTCGCTTCCAATGCCACTCGCGGGAATGAATTTCCTTCGAAGCTTTATCCCTTTCGCGAAAGGGACAATCAAAGCTATTCAACCCAACCTCGCGCCATATAAATTGTGTTTATTTTCCCTCGGGGATTCACGGGACAGCCACCCAATGTTCTCCCACAAGCGGGAGCAACTATTGCCCGAGAGATATTGAAGGGGTTAAGAGGAACGGGAGGGGGGTCACTCAATTTCCCACACTACATTTAAGGGGGCGTTTCCCGGGTGTCCTGTTAATAGACCAGGGGTCAGCGACGACCGGACCGCCCTCCCGTGGTCCTTATCCGAGTCATTTTGAGTCCGATCGTCAGCGAAGCACAAGATGGGATATCCGATCACAGCATTTTACCCTCATTTTAGAAAGGCGATACTCGTCGAGGACGGTGGTAGGGGAGGCAACTATAATTAGTTTTTTTCGGACCACAGAACTGCTTAGCCAACAGCTATATCTACACAATACCATGCGAGCCAGCTCATAGGTGTTTGGTAGGGGGTGAGTATACAGCGTATACTATACACCAACATGAAGCATGCTAGACTTCGTAGTCATCGAAACAAAAGTCATGAAGCCTCACATGCCCGTTGGCGATGTGAGGTCTCACCGGTCATGCCTGTTGACACCAACCATGCAATTAAAATAATGAAGTGGTTAAATATCCATGGAGCGGTATAAAACTATTTAGATGAGAAAAAGGAAAATAAGATCCAATACACCCAAACCAGGAAAGAGGAAAGAAAAAAAATGCATGCATTCGGTCTACCTAGCGAGTACAGCGATTAATTACATTGATGGCACATCAGTTATTATCCCTGATAGCCTTAGGAATGAACGACATCTAAAAGTCCCTCTCTTCTGCAGACTAGTTCTTTTATCTTCCTCTTGTGATCTCTCCTCCCATACTAAAACGGTGAGTGAAGTATACCTTTCATGTATTTTGCGAAAACGACCTCTCTGAATCTGCTAAGTAGTTTAGCCTTAAATGCAGGGGAAATACCAAGATAACTTCACGCCAAAGAATAGTAAATATGTTGGAGTAATATATTTGTATAAACTGGCACATCGTATAGAGATATATTTGTATAAAATAGTAACTAGTTTACGTCGCGTGGCAATGATGTAACTGGATCATGTGGTTTAGAACATGAATAATATCACTCTGCCATAACCTTGCCACCATTTAACCGCAAAATATTTAGTTCTTTCCCAACGAACTAATGAAATGAATTATTCTCGGGTTTCCAACGTTTCAACGGTCAACTCAGCTTTCGTCCTCAGAGCGTTAATACATATCATCTTCCTCGGGGAGTTGATTTATATCGGAGGCGAAGTTAGCCAATGAAACGTCGGCAACAGAAGACCTAACCCGGTTGGATATCCGAGGAGAATTCACCTCATTCAACCAAAAATATTACTACAGATTATATTACTACCATTATAGATTTTGTTTGTTTCCCCCAATAATGGTAAGTCCTAAGGGACCTCCGTGCGCCAACACGCGAAACGAGAAAAAAGGGGGGATTATCCATTCAATTTGGAATGTCCAACGGAATATTCCAAACGCGCAACACCCACACCAAGCCAAGGGAAAATCAAGGGAAGCCGAGTAAATAGCGAGGGGTTCACAACCATTCGTCCGCGATGCATGAGGCTGCACAATAATGAACCACTGCAAAGGCGGGCTTTATTGCTGCGATTGCAAAACCATGGTAACCATGTGGGTTTGGGCAAACCATTCAAGAGTTGGGGTGATTAATTTCCCATTAAGAGAAGCACGATACGGGGTTGGAGCACACATGTAATCCTCCACATTACAAGTTGCCGGGATTTGAAATTTCTGGGACTTCCTGAATAACGAGGGAGGTTTCAATGTAAAATTTAATTACGTTGAGTGGAAATTTCAACGAATTCACCCCTTGCGTATAATTTTGCCACGGCGTAGCGAGGGAAACAAATTTCAATAACTACAGACCTGGCGTGAATACAGCGATAACTCTATCCATCACGTTGATGTTAACTAAAGAAATTAATCCTCACTTTCAGTAGTGAACTTGGGTCTTCCAACTCTTGCATTCTGTAATCATTTTAGAAAGAGGAATCCTAAAGCTTAACCAAGTTGAAAAATATGAAAAAAAATTCCCCACGGCTTTTTTCAAAGACCTTGAAAATTTCTGTAATTTCCTTTAATGAGCAATTCCTGGGATATTTCAGTTCCTTGAAAGCATGAAAAGTATAAATTAATGAGAATGAACACCCAAGAATATGAAATATCCTTCGATTCCTTAACTTCGAAATTATACGCTCGATAATTTATTTTAACCCTGAGTTATCACGTAAATTCTTTTAAAATATCCCAATGTGGTCGAATTTATTAATATTAATTGTATTGTATTGTAACTGAATATATTTTATCACGTGTTTCGTTGTCACAACCACATTTTCAAAATAAAAACATCAATTTAAAATGTTGTTGTAACAATTAAACGCGTCATGCAAAAATAAGTTCACAGGAAATATTCCTATGTCTTTTTTAAAAGTAATATCACGTAAAAATTGAAAAATTCCATAATTTAGGGCTAGGAATAATTATGACAGGGTTTTTAATAATTTTTATCTCAGCGTAATACACATATGAAGAACTAATTTCCAGCGAATTTTAAGCTTCAGATTATCGCGCCGACGTGGCACTGGGATTAAAGAAAAGGAGAAAATTGCGAGAAAAAATCAAAATCACGCCCGACTATAATGATTAAGAATAAAATAGAGCAATCACATAATTCAGAAACGATCAGGAAGACAGATTAAGATCCCCTTAAGTGATAATCCACTTCAGGGCATGACTGGAACATTAAAAAGGGTCGAAGGATACCAGTATCGTCAAGGCAGCTCGACAGAGAAAATCCATTTCCAGACGATAAAAAAAGCGTTTGAATCCACCTCTCCCGAGTGGCAATGTTGGAGCGATTACGAAACCGGCTCCCCATGATATGTATACATCGTATATGTGGGTAGGCGGAAAAGCACAGCTTGGCCAGAAATGGGTCGAGTTTAAGGGCAAGCGAAGGGAGTTGGCGGGGATACACGTGAGAATATGGGTCGCAGCAGAAAGCAGATTCGTTTGGTTTCCGTAAAGCCATTACCCACATTCCACAGACTCGGAACGCTCGAGGCGTCAGGCCTCCACGAATATGGCGTAACAAGATTACAACGAAGACGACGCTCACAAGCTCGGATTAGCCTATTGAAATACAGAAATTTCAAGAAAGTAGTTTAGTCAAACAAATGCGATAAATAAATTTGTACAAAACACATTTCATGCTTATTAACCAGCTGTTTCATCTACCTAAGCCAAAAATATCCTTACATGTGACAAAAGAAAGATTTTTTACTCATTCCCTAATTTTTTGGAGCCCATTCCCAAGTCAATTCACCTTTAAATGGGAATAAGACACATTATTCGAGAGCTCCTTCAGGATAGTAAACATAAGTCAGAAAAGTTTAGTACACAAGCTAATGATTACAGATTTAGCATTCAACGGCATAAAACCACGAAACTAAATGAGAAAAAATGAATATTCTAAACTTATTCCACACGCACACACCTTACTTTACCTTCAACATAACAAGGTGAGACTTTATGATCGTTTCCTATTGTATTTAGTATCTCCGTGGCCTAGTTATCGCGATTAATGAGTTCGAAGAAAAGATATGGATGATGAGTGATGATAACGCTACTTCAGAATTCATTGCTTGCGTCACGGAGATTTTTTTGACAAAAATATCCGGTTGTGAGAGACAAAGAATATTTTATTCGATATTTCATTCTCTGCACGCAAGTAAAACAGCATATAAACTACTACATCAAGATATGTAAGCAGACTATAATGCGACCCATTATTATGGACTAACAAGTGACTGATTTACCACAGCATTCACAAAAATAATGATACAAAATCGACCAATAAAACTTATTAAATAACAATTGATTTAGGTTGGGATATGATAGTACCAGGGGGCGGATCCCGGATTTTTTCTGAGGGGGGCACAACGTTCTGACAGGCTAACGACCTTCTCATACTTGAGATAAAAAACAACATACAACAACTAGTGTAGGAAATATTCTCTTTATTTTAACTAGAAAGTTATTTATATGAAATTAAATGATTGAGTCTCCGTAATACACGAAAAAAACGAACGTACCTAATGATTACAGTAAAAAAGTTGTCTATTTTAAAGCGTCTGGCTTTCCCCCCCTAAATCCGTCTATGGATAGTATAATCGATATATTAATAGTAAACAGCAATCATGCTTAAGTGGGTGTCCCCTATCCAGAGCATGGGCGTATTCACATTTGTTCACATTGGAACCGCCATTGTAAAGACCCCTTTGCGCTGTCCTACATCATACCCTGCGAGCCACCTCTAGGGTGCTTGGTAGGGGGTGAACCATCACCAACATGCAGCATGCAAGAGGGCCACCACCTGCACACCGCACGGTCATAGAAATATTAATCATACTAGCAAAATATAAGTGCATATTCATGCTAAGACAAAACTTGTCAAAGGTTGGTAATTCCTATAGCAAATCCATGCAAGGATAGATAATTATAATTACAGTATTCTACCGATTAAGGTAGGTTTCCATGGAATACTAAAGAGGTGATCTGGGAGCCTCCTCTTCCTTCCAGCGCTACCTTCTTCAATTCACTGTAAGGCCTACTCCCTTTCAATCTATCTAAAATTCCTATTCTTTTCCTTCCCCTCCCTCGTTTCCCTAACATTCTACCCTCTAAAGTAAATAAAAAACACGCAAAGAGTCGTTCTAGCGAGTGACGCCTTTAATTCTAATAATTGAGACACCGCTGCTATCCTTAAGTACGAGGAAGATAAGACTGTTTACGGGGAAGTTGAAAGAAATAAACTATGAGGCATGGATCTCGAATATCTACAATCGTGAAATGAATAACAGAAATCAGGTTGGGATATAAGTAGGTGTCGAGGATGTGGGTTAGGATTGGAGGATGAGATAGCGGTATAGCCTGGCGTCCTTGGGAATGGGTCCACGGAGCCAAGAGAGGAAAATGGGTCGCGCCTCGCGCCATAGGCCACAGCAGAAGCTGTTTTTACACTCCCGCGGTGGCGGTATAGAAGGGTCCATCCTATTTGGAACGACTGAGCGTATCCATTGGGGGCCATAAACACAAATCAACGCTACGCGCTCGGGGCCGTGAACTTCACTCAGATTGGAGCCAAACTTAAAACTGGAAAATGTCCAATGAATTCCATAAAATGTAGCGGCCTTAAAAACTACCTAAATCAGTTAAGGCGGGACCAACGGGGAATTAAATTTTTTATATTTCGTGAAAATTTCCGCAATTTATCCAACAAATAAATACCTCTGGCCTGTTACCATTAACGACTCTAGATCTGGCCTTCAACTATTATCGATTCTAGACCTGGCATGCAACTATTATCGACTCCAAATTGCTTTCTGGAATTTCATCGCTACATTTGTGGGGAATTTGAATATTTATAAACCAGTTACGGCGAAGATATTTAAGTCCGTAGAAAATATTTCGATTAAAATTAAAGTATAAATGAAATCTAAGCAAAAAAAAAACACGCATAGAGTGGAATATATAACATAATGAGCAGGTTAGAATCCAATGTAGCAGACCTGAAGAATATCCATTTCGGAGTCCGGAGAAAATGGAATCAAAAACTGTAATTTGAAGGAGTAGCTAGGAAGTTTGCCAAAACTGAGTAAACCAGAAAACATTTTCATTGTACAGTTGTACACCCTTATACTCTGAAACGTAACCTAACTCTTAAAGTGTGGAAAGTTGGCACAGGAGAGAGCAGAATAAAACATATTATACAAGAAAAGATTGAACTGATCGTTTTCTCTTTGATTACACCGTCTCATAAAGTCGAATTATTATTATCATAAGAACTTCCTCACCTACAAGAAGCATCTATCAAACTATCACGAGTTTACTGAGGGAAGTGAAACATAATGCATTTTCTTGTCGTGTTTCCTTACAGGAATACTCAGATTTGAATCGACAGCGTAGAAAAAATGGCGAAAGGAATGACTGGACTGTTCACAATGCTCTGTCAAGATCATGGAATTCATTGACATAATATAGAATATTATTATCTTTATTTCATCCATTAAGTTTTGACTAAACTAGAATCAATTAAGCAGAATTACTATCAATAATTCTTCTATCTTGCAGGAGAATAATAGAGGTGTTTTATAACTCTTCAATAGGGATTGATTTTATAAGCAATTAAAATATTCATAAAAAATATGGTCAAAAGGATTTCTATTTCGATGCTCTGTCTGTTGATTTTGATTGTTTGGTAATCATGGACACCATTCCGTGTATAAACTGAACTTTATGCTAAAATATTTTTTTTTCCCTGATCTACCTAATTGCATTCTATTACATCTGGCGCTAATTGCAAGGTAATAATTACGTAAAATAATGAAATAAAGTCATATTATTATTGTTGATGAAAATGCCTAAATTTTTGGTATTGCGTACACGACATGTTCCACATAAGGTAATAAGAGCGGATTTGGCCAAAATTTACCATAGCAAGAGCTTAAATCAAAACTTGAACTGTCTGTTATTCATAATATAACAAGAGCCTTAAGTGAAGCAGTACCACACCAACGAATAGAGTTGCTCCTCAAGTTCTTCACTTAAAGTGACTCAACTGCGCAAGCAGCGGCGGAATGGAGACTAACTGGCAACACTGGACATGTAATTGCCTCTCCCGTTTTAACACGACATAATTCTCCCATACGTACCTCATGCTCGCGGGAAAAACAAAAGATACTATTTACTCCCCTCCCTCCTTCAACGTCACTAACCCTCCCCTCCTTCTCATTCCATACTCCAACTTCCATTCCCCCTCTAACGCTCCGCGCGGCCTTAAAAAGACAATTGCCATCCGACAGCCGCGTGGGAAATCTGTGCTGCTCTTTGGATTTAGGTATGAGGAGAAAAGGAGGCAGAGTCTTACTAACAATAAGTTTAAGCAGGTACCTTGCAGGGCACCTTGAAAAGTTCTTTTCTGCAACGATTTCCTCCCAATTCTTTTCTAGTATTGTTGATGCTGCCACAAGAAAAACGGAATCCCTTTCAATAACTCTGTGAGCGATCATTAAAAGGAGCAAATACACAGCGACCGAACCAACTTGACTATATTTTCACTACCATATGGAATCTTCAGCTACAAAAAGTAAAGCTAGAGAGAAATGGTGAAACAATTTTACAAGTAGCCATCATATCTTCCACGAAG
Source organism: Ischnura elegans (assembly GCF_921293095.1). Classification (NCBI taxonomy): domain Eukaryota; kingdom Metazoa; phylum Arthropoda; class Insecta; order Odonata; family Coenagrionidae; genus Ischnura; species Ischnura elegans. Next base: position 28,880,051 of record NC_060251.1, on the reverse strand, counting down.
AGAAGGTCTACACTTAAATGAGTTAAATCATTCAGGCATTGACCAATTAAAAGGCCTCCGCGAATTTGAATTTCTGTATAATTTCTGTTGGCGAACTTCTTCTGGGACACAATGTTCCTGCATTCAACTCCAACGACTACTCCTGTTTTCCAATAGGAACTAATTGCCGCTATGTATTTTTCGGTAACTCCCACATCGCGGATAATACTATTCACGTTCGACGGCAAATTATACGCGATTATGCAGTGAAACCATGGTGCCCCTACACGAGTTTCGCCCTTCGAGGAACCTAAAGCATCCGAGAACAATTCCTCCGAAAATGCTTTCACTGAGTCTCAATTGAGAAAATAAATCATCGGAATGTAATCTTACTTACGCCAAACAATGAAAAGTTATTGTACTTTTTCACCCGATTTATTCAAGACGACCGGTTTCGTCGCAGAGGCGACATCATCAGGTACAGAAATCGTTATTTTTACAGTTATTTAAAAAAAAAAACAATTTAAAAAGACAATTTGATAAATTTTTGATAATTTTTGTTAAAATAACGATTTCTGTACCTGATGATGTCGCCTCTGCGACGAAACCGGTCGTCTTGAATAAATCGGGTGAAAAAGTACAATAACTTTTCATTGTTTACAATGGATTTTCACAAAGTGAAGCCTGAAACAATCGAGTTTACTTACGTCAGCCGATAAATGGGACGGTATAGCACCAACACTAAGGAAGGGGTTGCCACTGACTGCGACACCTACTGAGTCATCCATACGGGTTTTTTATATTACCTGAAAAGAGAAGAGAATGAAAATGAGACATTAGGACATAGGCATATCAACATGTATCCATATCTTTATTTATTTGAGTAGCACCTTATGTGCGTGCAATATGTGCACAGAAAACCAATCTTCCAAAGCAATAATGCTGCAAAAGACACTAAAAAAAGCTTCACCTTCATGGCTTGAAGGGCAAGTCAATAACTTATAGGAGGAAAATAAAGACGAACGCCCCAGTGCACTGCGTGTACTAATTTTCCAAGAATAGATAATGAGCTTACTGTTAGCTACAAAGTTCACGAGTTCAAACATCACCCGAAGCAAAAGCGGTATTGCCCAGTAGAGAAAGGCCAGCTAAAATCGTGCAGGTACCCAACCACTGACTCTCACTCGGGTAGCACTTTAAACACCTGAACCCAAAACGACGACATGAATTCCCTGGTCGGTAGTGCATTGTACAATGGTGGTACATCGTACGTCAATGACTCAATCATGCGAAAAGGTAATGAGATCGTGCCAGTCGCTTTATATATACACTCGCTTTGACTTCACCCTATTATCCCTACAAAAAGACATCAATCCGAGAGCTGGAAGGAAAGTAACTGTAAACACCGAACATAGCATTGCAGAAATTATCGTTCATTTATAGGTCATGTGATCTACAAGTCAAGTCCATATCCGTTACAGAAATCGCAGCCAATCGGTCGATATTTACACCTACATATTACTCTACAAGCCATCCACAAAGGTGTTTGGCAGGGGGCGATGATAATCTAGTTCCATTAATATGATGATAATCTAGTTCCATTAATATGATGATAATCTAGTTCCATGACGATAATTTTTTTTTAATTAAAGTCTTTTCAAGTAACACTAAACATTTCTTTCGCGTATGGTCACGGCAGAATATTAATAGCTCCGTAAAAGAAAAAGGCAGGTAACTGATTTTTCGAGCAACATTATTGCATGATATTGAAACCTTAGCACAGGAGAAGTATAAGTGGAGTAAATGAGAGAATATTTGCGCAAAAGTTAAAACATAAAGTTTTTCGACACTATCATTGCGTCTATTGAGACTATCAAATTGAGGATATAAGGGTATAGAAAAAGTGTATAATTCAATCCTTACATTTTTAATTGAACACCTAATCCATGTAGTTAATCCACTTACCTAATGTGCAACATAGGAATGAACGATCACAATTTTCAAATTAAGTTCAAGAAGTATAAAACGAGCATTTTGAGGGAAACCTTCTCTAGGTAGGCAGGCTTTCTACCATTTATTTTTATTATCATGATTCTACCAGGCGATAGCCCACAAGTACCGATATATATTAAATAAATAAATAAAATTGCGCAAGTGCACGAATTCATGTTCAGGAAAATCGCGCTTGTTCCAAATGCGAGCATCCACCAGCACGAAAATTTGTCCAGCCACGCACTTGCACGGGTAGAGGCTTCGTGTAAACACGACTTAAGACTCGAGAAGCTCAAACTAAACTAGTTTCACAACTCTCCCCCTTCATGTAAAAAGCTAGGAAAAGTGAGGGGGTGAGGCGGGTCACTCGTAAGGAATTAAAAAAGCAATAGAAAGCCAATACGACACAGGACACGCGAGATGAAAAGTTGGGACACCGAGAAAAAAATGTCATTCGCAACTTTTTCTTCCCTCTCCTCATAATATGAGAACACCAACCGCCACATTCCGGTCACGCTCTTTGCATAAATCTCGCCGTTTCTTGTTTGGAACTTATCCTTCTGGTGGTCGAACTCTGGAAACTACGGAGGGAAGTCAGGAAACGTGGTGGAGGAGCGGAATAGCGACACATTCGAACAGGGGTGCTATACGACGGAAGGGAGAGCAACCACTGAAAAAGGAGCTGGAAATAAGAATGATGCCCGTTTTGCAATATTTTATTCAATCCAAAAAAAGGAGGTGAGCAAATATTTTGGCAAGGTCCATCCCCATTTACCTAATAACCTCCCCTCCAGCACTGTTCTCAGCATCCCATTCTCGCTTGGTGTTCGCTACATCCAAACCCTCTTGTCTCCTGCGTATTCAATTATCTTCTCTCATTGCCTGTGTCTAGTATTTACTTATTCCATTCTCTTGCTATCCATTTTTAACTTCTCCATTCTCTTGAGGGCTGGTTACACGATACATTAACACGTACGGGGTAATGTCTAAATGTATGAACGCGAGAATGAAAGCTAACATGCACCGTGTAACCACCCAACTTGTGCAAATGCATGCACAGAAAATAGAACCTGCTCTAATTTGGTTCGTGCATTCGTACATGTTCCGTTCCGGTCAACCAAAATCATTCACGCAAACGTACATTAACTTGTACGCGTTAATGTACCGTGTATCCAGGGTTTTAGACGTAGAAGAAGTGGAGGGAGAGGAGGAAGAACGACAAAGTGCTGCATATGGAGGGTCAGGAGAGTCAGCTTCTGGACGAGATAAGGACGAGACAAGAGGTTTGCATTGAGCGATTGCTGAGCGGAGGGGAGATGTTGAAAACAGTGTTGAAGGGTAAAATATAGGGTAATCAAGGAAGAGGATCAGGTAGGGGAATCAGAGAAGAGAATAGGATTTTTAGATAGGT